>NC_047142.1:2920647-3233079 GCF_009829125.3 Periophthalmus magnuspinnatus | reverse complement strand
CCAAACCGCTGCATCATGCATCGCGCTGATTATGTGATTATGTCTACTCTACTCCGCAGTTTCTTTAAAAAAACAACAACAAAAAAACTCGTAGCGTATCGTTTAATCCCAGGTGCTTATTCTCCATGTGCCAAAGCAGTTTTGAAGGTTTCATTGCCTTATTTGCTTTTCCCGTATGTTACGCAGAGCGGACTGTGCGTGAGTCACCTGTAGCGACAAACCCAGATTTTAAGTAGGCATTGTCTGTTAAATTTATCTTTCTTTTTCTTGGAGGTCGTAGTCTCTTCTTCTGGCTCCTCAGTTGTCCTTTTCCCCTTTGTTAAAAAGATCTCCAAAGACTTTTGTTTTGGCTCATTTTCACTCGCTTGTGGCTCTACTTTTGTGCGTCGTGTCTGATGTGTTATACGTGATACGTCACCGCGGAGACAAGAGCAGATAATATACTTGCTACTACATCAAATAGATTTCTGTGGCGATTTCCAGCAGGATTTTCATGATACATCTACGGACGAGCTTATTAGTGTGTCATTAGGGACGGACGAAAGTTGCTCCTGACCCCTGTGCGCACAGCGTCTGAAAATCAGGGCTCTTTACGCAGGACTGTGAGCTGTGTCTGTCAGTTCCCAAGCCACGCAGAGCCGCAGTATGAGGCGGAAAGAGGCGCATGCGGCTCCGGAGCCGCGAGTTGCCGACCCCTGAAATAGAGCCACTGCACGTAAGCTCGACATCAATGAATCCAACTTGGTCAATGTAAAAAGACGACAAAAGTTTTCAGAGGAAATAAAAGCAGATTTTCCGTGTTGGTGCAGCTTTATTTTATAAACCTGCAGATGTGTTCATCCCGTGTTGTTGTCGTGTTGGTGCCAATTTTCAGGCACAGTTTAAAAAAAAGCGTGTCGGTGCACCGTCTTTCTGTGTAAATATCTCATGTTACAATATGAAAACCTGCGGCTTTTATTCAGGTGCGGCTTATATATGTACAAAATTGATTTTCTCTTCAAATTTAGCTGGTGCGGCTTATATCAAGGTGCGCTCTGTAGTCCGAAATTTACGGTAATAAATACAAAAAACAGTTCATTAACACGTAAAAAAAAAGTTAGATTTATTGTGGCGCTGGCTTAAACCGATATTTACCCAAACCAAGAAAAAAAAATCAAATTCAAACCTGTAATCAATCTATATTTTCTGTTAGTTTTACTCCTTAAACAGAAAAAATACTTAACAATAAGATTAAAAAAAAACAAGTTCGATTTATTTTACAGCCATTTTGTTGATGCGGCCCTGGCTTAAACCAATATTTGCCCAAACCGAGACATATTTCACGTAAAAAAAATCTAATTGCAACCTGTGATCGATCGATATTTTCCGTTTCCGTCCAGTTTGACTCTTTAAACAGAAAAAATACATAACGATAAGATAATGATCCTTTCCCGCTGACACTAAACAGGTCAGAGCCGAGGTCGTGCGTTAGTTTGCGACTCTTAAACTCATTTTTTTCTTCTTCTTCTTCTTCTTCTTTCGTCTCAAACGCTCGTTCTCAGTGTTTCTCTCAGACAGGTTATAATTTCACCATGATTACCTCTATTAACAGGAGTTGCTCTTGTGACGGTGGAGAGTGTAATGACATACCAGGGAGGCGGATGGCGACGCATCACAGTAATCCTCTTTTTAAACCCACCACTGTCTGTCTTCAAAGAAACCATTTACTCAGATCATTTATATGTATGAGATCTAATAGAAGTGCTAATATCTTAAGGGACACGCAGTTTGATATCGGTAATGAAGAAGTGGAGGCAGGCCGCTCGTAATGTTTCAGAGTGGCATTATTCAGGTCAGAAAATATTAGAGTGAATGTGAGAACTCTTTAGAAAGCTGCGTTTACTGCCCACGCCGGTTTCGTTTTATAATACTGCTTCTGTTACGATGATTATTACTATAAACCAGGCATGCCCAAACTGCGGCCCGGGGGCCAAATGCGGCCCTGAGACCAATTTTTCTTGGCCCTCAAGCTTCCAGGTGAATTGGCCTGTTATTTTAAACAGTACTTTTTACTGTATATTTCTGAAAATCTACTTTAACAAGCCCTTATCAAATATTTTATGTGTCCCATTGAGGATGTAAGTGTGAGTAAAGGTCTAGCGGTTCAGTCTAACTTGTAATAATAACACAGATTTGAAGTATTCACTGTACGTTCATGTTGTAACTATGTCAGATTGCATTGTCCCTGTCAAATAAATATATAAATAAAATAAATAAATACTAGCGACCGGTCTATGGCCCTCAATCGGCCCTCGGCTTTGTCTGTGATTTTATATGTGGCCCTTCATGAGAAAAGTTAGGACACCCCTGCTATAAACTGTGTTATTGCAGTATTTCAACCATCATCAGGGGCGGGTCTGAGGTGAATGAGTCCCTGGGCGGGGAGTCTCCATGGCCCCCCTTCTTCATCCTGCTAAATTAAATATTATTTTTGATGTACTATTATGTATATTTTAATAGCCTGGTTTATTATTAATGAACAATAATGACTGAATTAGTAATTATATGAAACATGCAGCGTGTTATTTACTGTTGAGGCCCCTAGTCTCCCTGTTAGCTCCACCCCTGGACTCTCTCTCTCGAAAACGGCACTTCACAAACTTCTATGGAGTCAGTCTGAGCTCACGTTTAGAGTCACTTTAAAGCGTCTGAGATCATGAAGGAAATGTGCTGTGTGTGTTTGCTGTAAAACGCTTTAATCGTGTTACACAGAAATGAACGCCATTTTACAGTAAACACAAAAAAGGTTACATCTTCACAGGTCTACACAGGTCCAAACAGGTTCTCCACAGGTCTCCATAGGTCTACACAAGTCTACAAAGGTTCACACAGGTCCACACAGGTCTCCACAGGTTTTCACAGGTCTACTCAGGCCCAAACAGGTTCTCCACAGGTTTTCACAGGTCTACACAGGTCCACACAGGTCTCCACAGGTTTTTCACAGGTCTACACAGGTCTCCACAGGTTTTTCACAGGTCTACACAGGTCCACACAGGTCTCCACAGGTCTCCACAGGTCTCCACAGGTCCACACAGGTCTCCACAGGTCTCCACAGGTCCACACAGGTCCCCACAGGTCTCCACAGGTCTCCACAGGTCCACACAGGTCTCCACAGGTTTTTCACAGGTCTCCACAGGTTTTTCACAGGTCTCCACAGGTTTTTCACAGGTCTACACAGGTCCACACAGGTCCACACAGGTCCACACAGGTCTAACAAGTCTTCACAGGGCTCCCCTTGTCTCCACAGGTCTCCACAGCTCCACACAGGTCTACACAGTTCCCCACAGATCTATCTTTATCCAATAAAAACTGTGTAAATCCTCGTGACCTGCAGAGTATCCTTCACTATTCCTTAAGCTCCATGATCTATATATTTTTATACGTCTTAGTTTGTCCAGGTTCAGAGCAGAAGCAGCAGGTCACGCACACCGACCTGGTTCAGCTGCGTTCTCTTATTACAGTCAGCTCTGCCACGGGCCGGCCCATTGATTAGCCCCACATAAGCCTACAGGGGGCGCAATGCAGACTATAGCGTGCAGGAGGACCGTCTGTGTTCCTGCCGCCTCTGGGTCAATGCCACCCCAGCGGCTTTTATTCAATACATTTTATTTATTTGAAAGCTTTTTTATGTACTGTTTTACTTATATATTTATTTCGCTGTGCGTCAACCCGGAAATGATCACGTTTATCAAAAATGTGCCACATAACGTGTATTTGATTCAAAGGATCCTGCGGTTCATGGCGAGCTTGATAAATAAACTAAAGATTGAGCAGTCAGATATCAATAAGATCTGATTGTGCCTTAGAACATGCCCCGAGCTGAATGTGGCTAATCACTGGGCTAACGATCATTCCTATTGCCTGCTCCACATTTCCTTTACAACGGTGCAGGTAAATGGTAGGTTGCTCTTTCAGCACTAATGCAGGAAGCGTGTCAGACACCTATATGTTTACGCTTCTACCCAAAAAAGATCATTACGTCTCAAAAAGTGTCCATTTGCGCCTTTATATCACCGGCATTCATACGTTTTTGCACATAAAATCAAATAATAAACTGGTATTTCAGAGCAGAGCATGTGTTCCTCATTTCAGATTCACTCTGCATGTGGAGCTACTTCAGTTTGTATTTCAAGTTTTGCTTTTACATTTGGGACAGCCCACTCATCCCAAAAAATTGGAGGTTCAAAAACAGAAAAAAAACAAAACTTTGTAGTTAAGTACGAGTTGGTAAGACGGCGGTTGAAAGAAACATTGTGAAATCAGAGTGTGGGAGTGATATTTCAGTTTTTGTCTGAGAACCATGTTTCGAGTGGCGTGTTAATTTATCATGGACTGGAAACATACTTGGGGTTTTGAATATTTTAAGGACTCCGGCTACATGGAACTTATAGACAAGAGGGGGCGGGACCTGGGGGATTTATGTGCAAAAAAAAAGCATCAACATGGAATAAATGAACAAACTGAACAGTCTCCGTCTGCTCTGGTGGATCAGCTCTGTGCAGAGTGGACATGTATCTGGTCCAGCTCGAATAACAGTTCTGCAGAGTACTTTGGGCTGACTATGTAATAATTAAAAGTACCATCAGATGGCAGTAGCGTGCACTAAAAATGGAACATGGTCACTTTGTCTTCTTGTCTCCTTGTGTCTCACTTTACTCCAGCAAGACCAGCTCAGATTCTGACTTCTGTTTTCTGTCACCTGGTAGTATTTGTGTCACCTGACAGTATTCGTGTCACCTGGCAGTATTTGTGGAACCTGGCAGTATTCGTGTCACCTGGCAGTATTCGTGTCACCTGGCAGTATTTGTGGAACCTGGCAGTATTCGTGTCACCTTGCAGTATTCGTGTCACCTTGCAGTATTCGTGTCACCTGGCAGTATTTGTGGAACCTGGCAGTATTCGTGGAACCTGGCAGTATTTGTGGAACCTGGCAGTATTCGTGTCACCTTGCAGTATTCGTGTCACTTGACAGTATTTGTGGAACCTGGCAGTATTCGTGTCACCTGACAGTATTTGTGTCACTTGGCAGTATTTGGAGCCAAGTTCCATAGCACCCAAAGAGCCAATCCGGAGCGAGGCTTTTGAAGACAACACCCCTTCCCGCCCGCACCACTGATTTGGCGGGGGGCGGCTGTTTAGTAACGCTGTCAATCAAAGCTGTTGCTAACGCTAGCAGGGGGCGACCTCAGGGAAAAAAGGCGTCTGATCTGTCTGTTATTAATGTTCACATTTATGGATAAAAGAGCAAAATAAAAACAAAACACCAGGATCATCTAGAGCAGGTTGACACAAACTTCTGAGCTATCACTTCCTGTTTGGAGCGTGGCAGCTAGCAAGTTAGCTTTGTCCATTTATATACAGTCTATACACGTGACATAGCACCTGTCAGATAATTGTACGTGCCGTGGAAACTGACAGTATATGTAGCACCTGGTGTTGTATTTTTTCGGAATAAACTGTAAAAACTCATGCACAAAAAGTGTCAAACTGCACCGCTAAATACAAAATAACGAAATATAATGAATAAAGAGCCTAAGAAGTGAGCTCGAAAAGTGGAGTTGTTGTTGTTGTTTTTTTAAATTATCCTCTATTTTAATTCTAAGCTTCAAATATTGAGAGCTTCACTACTCAATTACACCCAGAATAATCCACAGTATAGCATTTAATTAAGCTTTCACCAGGGAGGCAGGGTGATGCTGTAACGAGTCAAACTTAAAAGGTCAGATCTGTGGAGAGGTGACCCTGCTTGTAGTAATAGTACATATTTTCAAGTGATTTTGAGCTATAAAAATACACATATTTACAGCAAATAAAAGCTGAATGCTAGATAAAAGTTTAAAGTCACACTGCTGAACATTCCACGCGATCTAATGCGTTACAGTCTCCATGGAAATAAGCCCCTGCAGCAGAAAACGCAGTGCATCTTTAATAATCAGAGTCATATTATTTTATTTACAGGTCCATGCAGGTCTTTGGAGGCTGGACCACCTATAGAAAAGTCAGAAGACTGAAAGACTAAACATTCTGCCTCCTGCTCCGTCACTTTACTTTTTGATGGGGCTGTTACATGGACAGCTCACATGATTTATTTACTTTGCGTGGACTACCTAGATCTTAAAAAAACTAAAGAAAAACTGTAAATAAAAACCTGTTTGGGGGGTTAAGCATCTCTACTTTCTAAATTACAACCATAGACTAGATAAAGAAGTGTCAAAATCCCAGTCTGCCTTGTGTTTTGTGCCGTTTTCCTCCTCACTTCTGTGTCCGAGCCTGGAGCTGGGCGGAGATTCTGGCTCCTCCCATTCACACCTGCGACTCATCCACAATCACGCTGCACCTGGGGAGGACAAAGGGACCGAGGACCTGACACTCAACGCCAGATCGTTCACGTATCCTCAGCGGTACAGCGGTCTGTTTTTTTGCTTTTACGCCTTTTTTCACTCAGTTGGAGATCTTTGTTCGCTGCAAGATCCCGCTCCCTAAACCCGCACCGCTCCTCCGTCTCCGACCCAGCTCTCCACGACCGGTACGAACCTCTCACGTTTCGTCTTAGTTCACCTCGATCGTAACGGACCCCCTCGTCTCCATCAACCTTCATTTGCATAACTTTATCTGTAAATAAACACGACAGGAGCTCATCGACGCTAGCAGTTATAGCGGCTAATTTGGAGCCGGGTTCTATATTTGTAATTCCAACCGGATCAAAGAATCAAAGAGCCAATCCAGAGCAAAACCCCTTCCTGCCCGCACCGTTGGTTTAGCAGGGAGCGAGCGCTTAGCAACTGTGTCAATCAAACCTGTTGCTAACGCTAGCCAGAGCAACCTCAAGGAAAGACGGCACCTGATTTGTCTGTTATTAATGTTCATATGTTGATTTACAGACATGAGCGGGTAAACACGAACATTTTAAGACCAAAAGGACGAGCGTGGCAGTCGATGGACCTTCTATTTGGAGCACGGCGGCTAATAAGTTAGCTATGTCCATGATTACAGCCTCATAATCATCTTAAAGCTCGGCACATCTCCGCTGATAAAAGTCGACTTTACAACAATCCAGTCTGCACAAGTTTTCATTAAATTTACATCACGTCCGAGCGTTTTTCCCTCCGCTCTCATCACGCATTAAAGATGAAACTAAAAATACAGACGTAGCCTAAAAACCTACTTGGCGGACGTTTGATTGTTAGAAGAACCTAAACATTTTGACCTTGCTCTTTCAAACTAGCGTGTCCAGTGTTGTGTGTTCGTGTTTTATGTGCGTGTAAACCTCTTTAGCTGTGATGCATTCATATCCTCTGCAGCAGAATGTCCTACGCCTACGCCCACAGTCGCAGCGGAAGTCACTTATCTGGATGTGTCCCTCCGCGGCCTCCTCGATATCGCTCCATCGCCGTGTCCGAGGGCCCCAGTGAATGACAAACGGTGGCGTTCTCGGCGGATCAATGCCTCATAAGTATAAACCAATTTCCTTCACAAAGTGCACTCTGGGAAATAAACAGGCCCGAGGAAACTGATACCATGTGCGCTCCGGTCGGCCATTATTCATCTTAATGTTGCGAAACTTTGGCACGTTCCCCCATGCGTCTCCGACTGGGTTAAAGAGTCAACGTCACTTTAGAATAATGGGGGATCGAATAACTCAAATGTTGATTTATTTGGATGTAACGAGTGCATTAAAGCGTCCTTTTGGAAGTCAGATTGCTGCTGTAGCTTTTTTGTTTGTCTGTCTGGACAGTCATTTTTCTATTATAAAAAGCATTAGTCTGTTTGAAATCAGTTCAAGTTCAATCGTAAAAGAAAGAATCATAACGATATAAGACATTAGGCTGGAGTTTTAGAAGATTTTTGCAGTAACTTTGAGCTGTATTTTGACTGATTTGTGCATGTTTGTGTTCCTGTGTTGTTCTGGATTCCCGGCGCAAGTGCTCAGTAAATTTCCGTGTTTGTCCGCTGATCTAACGGTTGGTGGTTCAAATCCCGCTCTCGACGTAAACATGATCGGTTGAGAGGTTTCTGTACACCGGTGTATGAATGTGTGCGTGAATGTGTGAGCGGTTCCTTGATGTAAAGCGCTTGAGAGCCTTAAAGGTGGAAAAAGGACTGAAAAAAACACAATTACCTACCACTTATCCCCGCCCACAGCTCTCTACTTGCTATTCTTTAAAAAGGAGTCGTGCACATAGGGTTAAAACAGTTGGATTGTCATTTAACAAGTTCAAATCCACTGCTTCTTCTATTTTTGATTCTATTTTATTATTGTGTCTTATTTAATGGGCTTATAAGACACCGTGAACAAAATATATAAAATACAACAGGCTAGTTACAAAAACCAATAGACTAATTTAAACAAACTCATCTGCCGCTTCTTCCAGGTTTTACAAAGAAATGATGCTAACTTATAAACATTAGAATGAAACAACCATCGTCATTACACCAGAACTTATCGGGGCTTTGGGTGAACGTTTCATCAAATAAATTCATCATAAAATGGACAAAACAGCAAAAAATGAGCTTCACTTTCCACTTCTCTTAACTCATATAAACTGTAAAGTCTTTCTTCTTAAGGAGGTTGAGAAAACTTCCCAGTTTTTCTTCGTCCAGGGGAAGGATCTCTGTCGCAGCTGTGCCTCAACCATCAACGTATCTTTTAATTGCACTCTTCTTCTTCTTCTTCTTCTTCTTCTTCTTCTTCTTCTTCAAACCTGACATGAATCCATTTGGACAGTGGCACCACCGGGGAAAAGAAAATACAAACTAAAATCTGACTTTTCATGATCATCTACAAACACTGGCCTCATTTAAACTATAACCTTTAGGGAAAAAACAAACAAACAACAATCTCAAGGCGTAGCAGGATAAATATCGAAAAACATTTTGCACAGCGTAATCTTTACAATTGATCAGTTGGAAGGGTGTTTGAACGGGGTTAGCGAACAGGGCACGGTGGTTAGTGCTCTCTTAAGACCATTGATTTATTTAAATTGGATTTGGATTACTTAAATTCAATAAACGCAGAATTAACCGCCAGTCTGGGAGCGAGCACGACCCATTTGGTGGCCCACATTTGGTTCAAACTCACTGGGATTATTCCGGTCTCCATAACAGGGAGGATTAGCGGAAAGTTTATGAATAAATGAGCGCATGTGGTTAGTATTGTTGAGTTGTCCGTCTTCAAATTTGTCTGTCTAAACCCTGCGTTACTCTACATCCCATAACGACCATAATTCCCTTTACAGAAACACTACACCGCTCCGTACATGTGGTTAGGTCTCAAACGCATACAGAACATGTGGAAATAATTATTTTAAGCGCCGGCTCTTGCAGCATTCTTCGATCTGTCAGCAAAAAGTCCCTGACGGCGTTCTCCCGATTTCACTCCTCGAAAACAACCAAACTGCCTCCACTTATGAGTTGTGAAGTGTTGGCTGATTGCACTTACTTAAGCTCGATGCCACTGCACCCTCTGGAAAGAAAAAAAACAACACTCGCTCCAACAAATATGTCTGATTTGCCAACGCCGGACCACTTCACCTGTAGTATTAAAATCTCAATCCTATTTCAGACCGTGTAGCTGTGCAAACGTACTCCCGCCGATGCCAGTGATAACGCCACGGGGACGAGACGTAGCCGGGATCGTGATAAACGGCATGACGCTGGCGGGGATTCGATAAAGCCTAATGCAATTTTTGAAGATATAAATTTGAGCTTTTATAGCCTTTGTTTGACGTAGATAACGGAGCACATAAAATCGAGGCAACAGGCTGCGTTTGGAGGCCAGACCTGGGGAGTGTAAGTCGTGTCGTTGGCTGTCACATTAGACTTCAACAGAAAAAGGATGGAACCTACCGAAAAAAATAATGGGATGGGAGTTTTAAGAGCAAGAAATGAGCAGTGGTGGAAGAAGTACTCGATTCTGTTACTTAAAAGTACAGATACCACAGCAAAAAATAAATAAATAAATAAAAAATAGTCAAGTAAAAATGTAAAATGAAAAAATCGACTTCATTTTCATTAGTTTCATTATTTCATTTATTTATTTATTTCGAGCACAGGTTCACCTAAAGCACATCTCACAATCTGTTCTTATACAAGCTCGAAAAGGAAAAAGGAGTGGGAAGAAGAAGAAAACTTGTCAAGTCCCATCTCTGTCTTCCATCAGGAACAAATCAAAACGCTTTGTTTATGCTTCCAATTCCGTTGAAGGAAAAAAGAAAAGGGGAAAAGAGAAAAAAAGAATACATATATACCTATACACATATACATACGTGTAGACATATCATATATACATTTAAATAGTTACAATCACTTTTAAAGAACGTGATGCATTATATATGTCGTTTATATAAAGATTGAAAAGTATGGGGCCCAACACTGACCCCTGGGGAACACCACAAGCAATGCCAAGGTATTCAGAGGCGTATTCTCCCATTTTAACATCCTGGACTTGTCCCATAAAGTAATCTCTTAGCCAACGTACTTCAGTACTTCAGTGTTAAAGTACTGCTTCCAAAATGTACTTAAAGAGTAGAAAGTATAAGTATTTCCTGCAGATTGTGAGGTCATATAAAGCTTTAAATGTAGAGATTTTCATACAGATTTGTTCAACAGAAACAATTAAATCAATCTTTTTTCCAGCTGTTTTTATTTGTATATTTTTCTTTTCACATTATGAACATCCTTTTCAGCAGGTCTCAGAAAATAATTTAAAAAATACTTTTACTTTTAAGTCCGGTTCAAAAATATAGTGAAGTAAAAGTAAAAAGTATCCACTGTAAAATGTACTTAAGTGATGTAAAGATACCTAAAATGAATGATTAAGTACAGTACTACTACTACTACTTTGACTCTGTTTCCTCCCACCACTGGAAAGACAAAATATAAAACTGTCAAAAACTTTCTGCCTGTACTGTTTGTCCAAAAAAAAACCAAAAAAAAAACAACATACAATTAAAATGAAAACAAATTGGCATCACTTTTGCTGGTGAAAGAGACGTTATGTTATGTAATATGTGCTAATGAATCATTTTGAATTTCAATCTCATTATGCTGCTACTGTGCTATAAAGGTAAAGCTACACTGTGTAACTTTACCATACTGCGGAACATTTAATAGATATGTTTTTTTTTGCCAGACTACTGAATATTATAACCAAAGAAACAACGATTCCACGGAGACAAGAAGAAGCAGGAGGAGAAGCCGCTGCAAGGGCGACTTTTGTAGCGATGCAAACCTGTCTACAGCGAGGACGCGTGTTTTCCCATGTTTTTCAAGATAATAAAAATATCCAAAATGAAAAAATATATTAAAAAAATGAAGATAATGAAGTTGTGCTGGAGCTTTAAGTGCTACCTGAAAACCATCAATCATCTCAGTCTTTGTATTGTGCTTTTTTAGACACTCAGAAATGCTTCACACTGCAGTTTTTTACCATTTACCTCGTGGGGATAAGGCACCGATGTAGCCACAGCTGTCCTGGGGCAGACTGACGGAAGTGTCTTGCGTCCCATCATCCAAATACACAGCTTGGCCAAAAAAAAAAAAAAAAAAAAAAAGGTCACACACTCTAGTATTTGGTTGTTCCGCTTTTAGCTTTGATCACGTCACATTCACTGTTGCATTGATTCGATTTCACTTCTGCAACGTCACAGATTTATTTCCATCCAGTGTTGCGTTAATTTCCAACCTGTTGCCTTGATGATGGTCGAATCTGACGCTGCACAAAGCTTCTCCAGCTCATCCCAAAGATTCTCAATGGGGTTAAGGTCTGGACTCTGTGGTGGACGATCCATGTGTGAAAATGATGTCTCATGCTCCTGATCCACTCTGTCACAATTTGAGCCTGATGAATCCTGGCATTGTCATCTTGGAATATGCCCCGTGTCATCAGGAAAGAAAAAAATCCATTGATGGAATAACCTGGTCATTCAGTATATTCAGGTGTCAGCTGGCCTCATTCTGCTGAACCTAGAGCGGACCAACTGCAGCAACACCAACATATTTGCTTAGTTAAACCCAGATGGCGGCTTTTTTTTTGTCCACGCTGTGTTCTAACCAGACCTAACTCTGCTTAGCTTCAGATTAACTCCCAGATCTTAAAAACAAGAACAGGCACGAGGTCATTTACTGTCTACACTGAGCAGACCCTGACGTCCTCGCCGTCTTTCTCACGCAAATTCATAACAATGTTCCAGCGGTGCTAGCTAGCATTTCCCTCTAACGAGAGCTCTCCTCCACTCATGAACTGTCTGAGACATTATATAGATTTAATACACGGCAGATGGTGATGGACACATCTGCAGCTGCTTGTCCTGGTTTAGACCTGGTTTAGTTCTGGTTTAGTTCTGGTTTAGTTCTGGTTTCATCCTGATTTAGTCCTGGTTTAGTCCTGGTTTAGTCCTGGTTTCATCCTGGTTTTGTCCTGGTTTCATCCTGGTTTAGTCCTGGTTTAGTCCTGGTTTTGTCCTGGTTTAGTCCTGGTTTAGTCCTGGTTTAGTGCTGGTTTTGTCCTGGTTTTGTCCTGGTTTTCTCCTGGTTTAGTCCTGGTTTTCTCCTGGTTTAGTCCTGGTTTTGTCCCGGTTTAGTCCTGGTTTAGTCCTGGTTTAGTCCTGGTTTAGTCCTGGTTTCATCCTGGTTTCGTCCTGGTTTAGTCCTGGTTTAGTCCTGGTTTAGTCCTGGTTTCATCCTGGTTTAGTCCTGGTTTTGTCCTGGTTTAGTCCTGGTTTAGTCCTGGTTTAGTGCTGGTTTTGTCCTGGCTTTGTCTTGATTCAGTTCTGGTTTAGTCCTGGTTTCATCCTAGTTTAGTCCCGGTTTAGTGTTGGTTTTGTCCTGGTTTCGTCCTGGTTTCGTCCTGGTTTAGTCCTGGTTTTCTCCTGGTTTTGTCCCGGTTTAGTCCTGGTTTAGTGTTGGTTTTGTCCTGGTTTAGTCCTGGTTTCGTCCTGGTTTAGTCCCTGGTTTCGTCCTGGTTTAGTCCCTGGTTTCGTCCTGGTTTAGTCCCTGGTTTCGTCCTGGTTTCGTCCTGGTTTCGTCCTGGTTTTGTCCTGGTTTAGTCCTGGTTTAGTCCTGGTTTAGTGCTGGTTTTGTCCTGGCTTTGTCTTGGTTCAGTTCTGGTTTAGTCCTGGTTTCATCCTAGTTTAGTCCCGGTTTAGTGTTGGTTTTATCCTGGTTTCGTCCTGGTTTTCTCCTGGTTTAGTCCTGGTTTTCTCCTGGTTTAGTCCTGGTTTTGTCCCGGTTTAGTCCTGGTTTAGTGTTGGTTTTGTCCTGGTTTAGTCCTGGTTTCGTCCTGGTTTAGTCCCTGGTTTCGTCCTGGTTTAGTCCTGGTTTAGTCCTGGTTTAGTGTTGGTTTTGTCCTGGTTTAGTCCCTGGTTTCGTCCTGGTTTAGTCCCTGGTTTCGTCCTGGTTTAGTCCCTGGTTTCGTCCTGGTTTAGTCCCTGGTTTAGTCCCTGGTTTCGTCCTAGTTTAGTCCTGGTTTCGTCCTGGTTTAGTCCCTGGTTTAGTCCTAGTTTAGTCCTGGTTTCGTCCTGGTTTCGTCCTGGTTTCGTCCTGGTTTAGTCCTGGTTTCATCCTAGTTTAGTCCCGGTTTAGTGTTGGTTTAGTGTTGGTTTTGTCCTGGTTTCGTCCTGGTTTTCTCCTGGTTTAGTCCTGGTTTTCTCCTGGTTTAGTCCTGGTTTTGTCCCGGTTTAGTCCTGGTTTAGTGTTGGTTTTGTCCTGGTTTAGTCCTGGTTTCGTCCTGGTTTAGTCCCTGGTTTCGTCCTGGTTTAGTCCCTGGTTTCGTCCTGGTTTAGTCCCTGGTTTCGTCCTGGTTTAGTCCCTGGTTTCGTCCTGGTTTAGTCCCTGGTTTCGTCCTGGTTTAGTCCCTGGTTTAGTCCCTGGTTTCGTCCTGGTTTAGTCCCTGGTTTCGTCCTGGTTTAGTCCCTGGTTTCGTCCTGGTTTAGTCCTGGTTTAGTCCTGGTTTAGTCCTGGTTTCATCCTAGTTTTCTCCTGGTTTAATCCCGGACCAACTCCAGGAGGCTTGGACCTTTTTGCTTCGTTAAATCCAGGTGGCGACTTTTTTTTTGTCCACGCTGTGTTCTAACCGGGCCCAACTCTGCTTAGCCTCAGATTAACTCGCAGATCTTTCAAACAAGAACAGGCACGAGGTCATTTACTGTCTACACCGAGCAGACCCTGACGTCCTCGCCGTCTTAGTCGCGCAAATTCATAACATGTGCCAATTACGCACTGAACACTCGAGCGTTTTTACACATGATAAACAAAACATCCACAGCACATACGCTAAAAGCACTTGATCTCACACAAGAGCCATCCCTCCTGAACCTCCCACTTAAACGTTCCGGCGGTGCTAGCTAGCGTTTCCCTCTGACGAGAGCTCTCCTCCGCTCGTGAATCGTCTGAGATCGTTTAATACGCGGGAGATGGTGATTAACATGTGCAGTCGATTCAGGTTAGGCCCCTCTTTGATGCCAGCCGGGAAGAAAAAAGAGGTAGCAGAAAGGAGGATACAGGGGTAGACGTTAAATAAAAGCAGAGGCAGAAAGGAGAGAGCGAATACCTAATAACCGCGTGTTAGCAAAAAGCTCTCAATTAACTCGCCAGATATTAGCCCGATTTTAAAGCACAAAGAGCGTCGTGAATGGGCAGATGTTATCAATACGGCATTTAGCGCTACAAAGAAAGCCGCGAGAAAAAAAATGGAATTGTGTGTTCAAAGCTAGCCCTAATTTTGCCCGTTTTGTCCGGTATTGACATCGCATGGGAATTGTTGAAAGCAGATAAATACGGGTAGTCACTGTGGTCAATGTTCTGATGGAAAGTCCGCACTGACAAAGAGCAAAAACGCTAACAGTGGAACTCAAGAGTGATTGGAGGGCTGAGGACGCAAACGTTTGTCTTTTTGCAAGGGAAAAAATGAAAAAAAATGAAAAAAATGATATGATTCTGATAAAAATGATATGAAATGAAATGATTCTGTTTTCAAACTGGACAATTTAGCCACTGCGGTCACAAATATGTGCAAAATATAAAGTGTACGTATATATTTGTGAATCTCTCTGTGTTTGGAAGTGTGTGATTGACAGGTGGATAATCAGGGACGTGCGTGATTCGTCCGTATCAAAACAAATATGGCGGCTTACGAGGAATAAAGAATGGTAAAAGCACACATTCTTATTTTGCGCTTTCCTACCTTCAAGGCGCTTTATATCAAGGAACACTACTGCTGTACCAACGATGTTTATGTTGAGAGTGAATTTTGAACCATCAACCTTCAGATCAGAGGACGAACGCTCTACCAACTGAGCCACTGAACAAAAAAAGGAACAAAATATCAGGGGGACTGAGCAAAGCACTAAACTCTCCATCTGAAATGAAAGAAACTACATTTTTGTTTCGTTTCACATGCGTTACTCCATCCATTCATCCATTTTCTTCCGCTTATCCGGGGCCGGGTCGCGGGTGCATCAGTCTAAGCAGGGACTCCCAGACTTCCCTCACCCCAGACACGTCCTCCAGCTCCTCCAGCGAAACCCCAAGGCGTTCCCAGGTCAGACGAGAGACATAGTTGCTCCAGAGCGTCTTGGGTCTTCCCAGTGGAACACGCCCGGAACACCTCCCTCATTCTGAGCAGATGCCAAAGCCACCTCAGCTACTCTAGTCGACGTGGAGGAGCAGCGACTCTACTCCGAGCTCCTCACCCCAATTCTAAGGGAGCGCCCAGCCATCCTGCGAAAGAAACTCACTTCAACTGCTTATATCCACGAATTTGTCCTTTCGGTCATTGCCCACAGCTCATGACCATAGTTGAGGGTAGAACGTAGATTGATCGGTAAATCGAGAGCTTTGAAATAAACAAATCTGATTGGACGGTCGTGTTTTGAGTCCGGCTGATGGAGTCATGACCAAACTGATATCCCTCCATATAAAAAAACAGATTTCTGGACTTGACAGGCAATACGTTTGATATATTTTGGTGTGAAAACAGGTCAAAAACATTCACAGAGTTGTCCGATCTTGGAGACAAACATGTCATTGCCGCTTTCCACTTCAGTGCTTCAAACAACAAGACCTAACTCTTTTATTACACAGAAGTCCCTTTACAGTTGCTTAATAGCCAGATATGAATAGACAAAGCGGTTCTAAAAGTTGTCCTCGTTCTCATTTAGAGCAGATATTTTTGCTTCTTCACCTCAGATAACGTACCATGAGCTTCCTTTGGGTAAATACCTCATTGTTTTAAAGGTCAAGTCCCAAACATTGATTTATAACTCATGCAAAAGGCCAGTTGCTCTTAGACAAAACTGTTGAGCTCATTAAACAAAGACAGATCACTCATTTGTGTTATAAATATCAACTGGTGTTAATGTGTGTGTGTGTGTTAATGTGTGTGTGTGTGTCGTTCAGGTTAATGTTTGTGTCATTCAGCAAAAGGACAAACTAATCATCATAACACAAAAGGCACTGGTCACATGGTCTGTTAAAAGTGTAAAAGTGTAAAGTTTAGTGTGTTAAAAGTCTAAAGTCTCTATCAAATATTTGCAAAAGGAGGATAGTTAGTCCTCGACCCATCTGCAGCCTGACTGTCCTGGTTTAGTCCTGGTTTAATTCCGGTTTAGTCCTGGTTTAGTCTCGGTTTATTCCTGGTTTCGTCCTGGTTTCGTCCCGGTTTAGTCCCGGTTTAGTCCCGGTTCAGTTCCGGTTTAGTCCCGGTTTATTCCCGGTTTCGTCCTGGTTTCTTCCCGGTTTTGTCCTGGTTTAGTCCTAGTTTAGTCCTGGTTTAGTCCTGGTTTAGTTCCAGTTTAGTCCCGGTTTTGTCCCGGTTTCGTCCCGGTTTAGTCCTGGTTTCTTCCCGGTTTCGTCCTGGTTTAGTCCTGGTTTAGTCCCGGTTTAGTCCCGGTTTATTCCTGGTTTAGTCCCGGTTGAGTCCCGGTTGAGTCCCGGTTTTCTTCTGGTTTAGTCCTGGTTTAGTCCCGGTTTATTCCCGGTTTAGTCCTTGTTTCGTCCTGGTTTCTTCCCGGTTTCGTCCTGGTTTAGTCCTGGTTTAGTCCCGGTTTAGTCCTGGTTTATTCCTGCTTTAGTCCTGGTTTAGTCCCGTCTCTCTTCTTCACTGTGGTTCTTTTTGATTTTTCTCTTGTTCCCTCTGTGTTTAAGTTGTTCCTGCAGGAGGAGGGTCTGAGGACAGGGGGCGCTGTGGGACAGTCCTCCATTTGCTTATTTTCTATGAATGTTGGTTAATCTGTCTGTTATTGACCAAAGTTTGTTTCACTGTTGATTTTCTAACTTTCTTCTTGTTCGGCCCTAAGAGGCGACCGCTGCTGTGATTTAACAAAAATAAACTGAATTGAAATAAATGAATAATTGTTTCTAAGTTTTCCGTGAATACTTATAAAACAAACAAACATTTAAAGGAAAACCATTATGCAAAATTGACTTTTAAGAGCTTGTTTTTTTTTTCTTTGTAGAGCGGTGTCTTACATAACGACACAACAACAATCCGCATAGAACCACTGCTGCCCCCTTGCGGCACCTGGTATTCCTGTCCAAGTATCAGACAAAATCAAGAATAGACAAAGTTTTACGTTCTCTGTCACATGCATCTGAACCAAAAAGAGAAAAAAAAGAAGTAATAAAATAAAAATCAACGGTCTAACTGTGAAAACTCAAGGTAACATTTTCTGTAAATTCAAAGCTAAAGAAACGGCGGCCTTGAAACGCTTTGGTTCTGCCGATAGTTTCATACGTGCCATTGTGTTTTGAACGCTGCGACACAAATAAAATCCTTGGATGATGATGGCAGATTTTTAAGACATCTTTGCAATCCCTCAGTCGTCCAAAGAAAAACGTTTAGCGTGAAGCGCGTGGTCCGATCTCGTGAAACCTTAGGAAGCCAGCAAAATATCTTCACTCTAAAACTTTTTTCCAGTGCAGAGAATTACATTTTTTGCAAGATTTTTAAGACAAAAATGATAAGTTATAAATTTCCCACGTAATTTTACACTTACGTTAAAATATGCACAAAAGAAACCTTGAAAACCGCGCGTTATCCCTTGATCCGCCAGCCAGTATAACCTCGGGCTAGCTAAGAAAGTGACACTCAGTTCTGCTATTCCCAGGACCGGCCTGTCACTGCTCTGTAGGTGCGGACATCGCTCGTGGGGATGACGCGGGACAACAGAGGCGATTAGCCGGCCGAAGAGCTGGTAATACACTCTCGGGGGAGCGCTAAGTCGAGGTAGCGTCCTGGTTCGCCGAGCAATTAGCGGCGGAGAGTCGAAGTCCGCGCGGCTTAGTCTGGAGCTGCGAGCGGAGGGTCACTTTCAACCCCCCCATCAGCCCGCCTTAATGCTCCCGTCCACTGCACATCGCCATGGGGGACGAGCGGGGCCATCGCGGTACATCAGTAGAACCGTTTTGCACCTTTTCCACGTATAATTGCGCGTTACGTATCCTTTGGCTTCTCTCCCAGATCGCTAACAACACATACCTTCCGCCTTTACGTCCTTGTTATTCCCTGCCGCTTAATGAATTATTTATAGCCGAGGTTGGGTTGCGGGGTCGAGGGTGTTGCGGAGAGCTTATCCCTTTTGAGTAAACATACGAATGGAAAAGCGATGGATAAGTGTGGAACAAGAACGTACGGATGGCAACGCAAAATGGATTCTGGAGCGGTACGATTTAAGTGCACGTTTGAGTCCTCTGGGGCGCTGTAAAGGCAACTACAGCAGTCCTCGGATCAAAAGTCAATTTAAATTAATCTGTGATGCAAAAAACAATTGATCAGGCTAATCTGACTTGCTGCATAAACTGCCCCGGTTAAACCCTCCAAAATGTTGTGGTTTTCAAAGCGTTCCGACCTTCGCAGCCGCTCGAATCTAACCCCACGCGTAAAGTGATTGAGCTGAGTGTCCACAATTGCACTACAGGGCAATCAGGAACGCCACCTCAGCGTATGGGAAACATTTTATCAGAAGGACCCTACAGAGAGAGAGAAAAGGGAGGTTTTCTCAATGCGAGATTACAAGAATAAAAGCAGTCGTGCCTGGAGGGGAACAATTTCCAACTTAACACATTCATGAGGTCTTCGTCTCTCTTTCTCACCCTCAAAATTGTCAGAGAAATCACTGTTCCGATTTACAGCTTTTCCGAGAATGTGAACTGGAATAACTGTCCCGGAGTGAAGAATCAAGTTCCTGTTACATTTCATTAATTTAAGGAGAGTTCCTTTTGAACGACGGTAAAGCCAGAAGAGAACTGTAGTCAATTTCTCAAAGCTGTAGCTCCCGTTTTTCATATCGTTTTATCGTTTTTTATGGGTCAACAGGTCAACGATCGCGACACTAGATCGAACTTTCGAACGCACGATAAAACCATTTTCAACGTGAGCTCGGTCGGTAGAGTGTCCGCCGATATCGCCATTGGTTGAGCGATCGAATCCACTGACTCACAGGTTGGCGGTGCGATTCCGGCTCCCGCAGATGAACGCCGTTGTTGCGTACTCGGGCAAGACGCTTAACGCACCTCGCCCCCAGTGTCTGCGTACTCTGGCGTATGAATGTGTGACTGTTTTGTTGATGTAAAGTGTTTTAAGTGCCTTGAAGGTGGAAAAACGTTATATAAAACTGTGACTATTCACCATTTACTGCCGCCCAAAGTAATTATCTGGCACTGCTCTTTCGAAATACTTAAGTTTTGTTTAACTTTGCAAAAGAAACACTTAAACTTTGTTGAAGCTTTCACCAATGTCAATTTCAGTTTGCAGCAAAGAAAAATCTATGTAGTGTTCAAATAAGGCAGTGACCATGAAGTTCTGTTTGACCCCAACCAAGAAAACTGCACAGTTGTGTTGTTATGGGACGACAAATGACATTTGAAACAATTACTTATGGCACATGTCTCGTTTCATATAAAGCAGCTACCGATACGTGACTCAGTGGTGGAAAGATAACTGAGAATGTGCACTGAAGTAAAAGAACAGTCACAAAGCTAAAGATATACTCAATAACAAGTACAAGTGCTGCATTTGTATTTAAGCAAAAGTAAAAAGTATGCATGAAAGCTGCTGAAAGTACTATTTGAAATCAGTTTTTCTGATACAGATCAACTAAAATCATCAATTAAGAACAAGCAAAGCAGCGTTGTAATATATGAAGTAGCTACGTATACAGTACTCACTGACTGATTACAATTACATTCTAGAAAAGTACTCAATTACATGTAGTTTTTTTTTATCTGGCAAATCTAGACTGATCTCTCTCTGTATGTTTTATAAAGATTGATATCAGTCTAGTCTCCACGTCCTCTGTCAATCCCGGTCAAATGTGATCGTCCAATCAGATTCGTTTTTTTTTAGTGACGCGTTAAACGAATGAGCTCATTGTTCAGCTTTGATTTACAAATAAAACCAACTGTATCTCACCTCAGATTAAGAGAGTTTAGGTTTCGCTCGTCGATTCTACAGAAATCTGCGATGTTTTTCAGCCCCGTGTGAAACTTTTTTCCTTTATTTTTTCTGAAACGACGAGCGCTACGTGTCCCTGATCGGCTAATCCACCTGTCAGTCTCGCTAATTTGAAAACTGAGGTAACGTATTGAAGAAGTGTGTATTCTGGATCCCAGGCAAGTGAAAATCTACTAAAAAAAAAGCACAAGTACCAAAAAATCCTACGCATTTACAGTAAGACGAGAATTTTTAATCCGTTACTTTCCACCTCTGCCTGTGACTAATGAGACAGCGCCACTAATAAAAAGACGAGAGGTAGAGTCGAAACAGTTCGTGCAAAGTTTGTAGAGGTTCTTTTTTTGTATCGCGCAGGGGGCAGCTGAGGTTTCGGAGATAATTTGACTTCCAGACAGAAAAGTGAAAATATTGTTGCTGCAGGTTACAGTCGACGGGAACAAAGGCCATATATGGATGAAGTTCGTTTTCTGCAATACTCCGCCAGTTATCCAACCTTTTGTTATTCTCGAATCCGAGTACAAATGCAAGCAATCGAAATACAAATTAATTTTCCCAAGTTCATGCCCGCCAGCTTTCTTTCTCGATCTGCTTGTGAATGCACAGGAGGGCGGTGATAGGTCAGAGCCTGAGAGCCTGTTAATTGAAGTTGTACATAATAAAAGAAGGAGAGGAGGGGATGGAGGGATGTGTTCATTAATAATTGATCAAAGAGCCGTTAAATTGAAATGTGTTTGCATCAATTAATCATTCCCCCAGATGCCCCTAATCAGCGCTTCCCATCACAGAAATCCAGCTGACTTTGACGCCATAGCGCGGGCCCGGTCCATCATTCAACGTCCTGGTGCGCGCTTAAAAGCAGTCCCCGAGTCTACGACGGAGTGATTAAAGTACCGTCGACCTTCGAATCGCTGCGTTTGTGAACAATCTCTTTCCGGAGAAACTGCCGACGGTTTTTACGCAGAGTACAGTTCCAAAGCTGATTACCATGTTTGTTGCGAGTTATTGATATTCTTTGAACTTCAACGGGGGAGTGGGCGCGACAGCCTCTGCACTTTTAAACGTTCCACTCAATCATTGTCAGGTTTTAATGTGACTTGAAGGGGCGGTGCGCTGCTACAAAATAAAGTGTACAGTACAGAGCCGGAGCAGTACGGCTGACTGGACTGAAGTCGAAGAGCGGGGTGTTTTGAGGTAATTAATCTTTAATGTTCGATGCAGCGGCCCCCGTCTGACACTTGATGTACATTGAGTCGTCTTAGCATACGCTTT
Organism: Periophthalmus magnuspinnatus; assembly: GCF_009829125.3. Classification (NCBI taxonomy): domain Eukaryota; kingdom Metazoa; phylum Chordata; class Actinopteri; order Gobiiformes; family Gobiidae; genus Periophthalmus; species Periophthalmus magnuspinnatus. The sequence continues at coordinate 3,211,322 of NC_047142.1, read as the reverse complement.
GCTCGACTTGTTCCCCCGCTGCCTTAGCTTGGAGGTTAAAGGTGCAGTACGCCGCTTTTCTGGTGGGTAGTCGACCATCTGCATCTCTCTGGGAATGTTAGTGCTTTGAATGGAATGCTGCGCAGTGTGGGATTAAAGTTATGTCTTGCTTTGATTAAATTACAAGTGTTTTATGGTTTATTTATTTCTTTATTTAATATTTTATCAGGTAAATCAATTGAGAACACTTTTTAAAATCTGAAACAGCTCAAAAATACCTTGAAAAACACGTATCCGTACTGGAAATGGGGTCTTTCTTCTACAGATCCAACCTGAAACGCGTCTTGCTGCTTTCACCTGTTTGTCGTCATAGAGATACGCTTAATGCCATGCTGTGGAACATTCCAAGCGAAGCAATAACATCTCCACTGAGGCAAGCAGATGAAGGAACCTCCACCAGAAAAGTAACACAGTGCACGTTTAATGTAACTAAACTTAAAACTGCAGATTTTGAGTCGTAATTAAGGTGAATAAGTTACACAATCAAACATCTGGGTACAATTTTAATGAAGAAGAACCAAGAAGTGTCATCAGAAAACACTCAGATCTATGTCTCACTGCAGCTGGTGAATCTGGACCAGTGGAGTCAACAGATCAGTGTGTGGAGGAAAAACAACTTTCTCCAGATAAACTCAGACAAGACTCAAGTCGTCGTCTTTGTCCCACAGAAACATAGAGAAAGTGTCAGCGTCACCTCCAGTCTCTCTCTCTAAAACCTTCAAATCAAGCGTGAAATCTCGAGGTAATAATGGACTCAGACTTGAACTTTAACAGCCACAACAAATCAGTAACATCTGCAGCTTTTTATCATCTAAAAAACATGTAAAAAATCAAAGGTAAACTGTCAAAACCAGACTCAGAGACTTATCCTGTGTTTGTGTCCAGTAGATTAGACGACTGTAACGTCCTGATCACTGGCCTGTCCAAACGAGCCTTAAGACAGAACAGAACATCCAGAACATCCAGAACACTGCTGCTCGGGTCAGGTCTAGAACCAGGAAGTACTTCACACATGTGTCCTGTGGCTCCTGTGGCTCAGAGACTTTAAAGCAGCTCAGTGTGAACAAGTCTCTCCATGGACCAGCACCAAAGAACATCTCCCACATGAGCCACATGAACCATCTCACATGAGGAGGACTTCAGGGACCGGCCTCCTGCTGGTCCCAGAGTCAGGACTAAACATGAAGAATCAGTGTTTCAGTTTTGTGCAGCTAAAACCTGGAACATTCTTCCTGAAGATGTGACTCAGGCCTCGACTTTGACAATGTTTAAATCCAGACTCAGACGGTTCTGTTTATCTGTGCATGTGACTGAAAGGGGGTTTATTCTGCACTTTTCTGTTTTACTGTTAATTTTATGATGATTATTTGTGATTATTTATCTTTTGATTTGTGTGATTTTAATGTCTTTCTTATTCTGTAAAGCGCTTTGAATTACGTTGTGTACAAATTATGCTGTACAAATAAACTTCCCTTACCTTGAAGTCCAAACACACACCCTCTTAAGTCGTCGTTCAACCACTAACGCGACGGTTAGAGGTTTGAAACTCCAATTGTGCCATTCAGCTGCACACTTTACTCATGCACACTCCCTGCAGTGTCTAGTAAGAAGACAAAAATCCCTTTATGTATTCTTTATGAAAAACGGACATATATATCTGTATCTAATTAGTTAAAAAGACTCCAAGAGGTTTAGTCATTTCCGTGCTCATGTCATAATCTAAATTGTAAAGTCGCTAAAGCAGCTCAAACAGCAGCATCGCTTATTAAGACAAAACATTTGTACGGCCCCAAAGACTCACCTCCGTCTAATCTCCCCGTCTGTAATTAAGTTAAGAGCGAAGGTGATGGCGGCTCGTGCTCGTACTCGTGTGAACATCGAGGTTAATCCAGACGGGGATTAACAACCGCGTTTTGCAAGTGACCAGTCGCGTCGGGAGCTCCCCTCAGCGACGGGTCAAAACGGACTCGTGTCGGACTCGAGCCGTGTCAGGAAATGTCCGTCATCGTCTTTTTTATTTAAGGTTTAATATCTCCAGGCTGCGTTTCCAGGCCTTAAGCCGCTGACATGAAAATGATCAACGACGGTGGATGATCCCCATGGGAAGTGCAAGATACACATCGAGTGATTAATGGCACCGCCGGCTGTCATGAAGTATAGTGGACCAATACGGTGACGGCTTCATAAATCATAAGTGTTCTGACACGTGAAGTTTTTGTACATTTGCAAGCTTTTTCGGGGTTTTTTTGTGTTTTTTTTCGCTCCTCCGAGTCGGCTTAACATGATCAATTTAGCTGCGAGCCTTCTCCGTTTATGGTAAGTATATTTTGTTGACAGTTTTCCTATTACGAAAATGCCTGAGGTGTAATGATGAATGAAACATGAAATTTAAGAACACAAATATAAAATCCCGCAGGAGAAGTCTGTCATGTGTTGCCATACACTAATGAATCGCCTTTAAAGCAGAATTAAGTGTTTACCACGCCAGAGAAGAAAGGCTCTCCTCCCCAACAAACAACAACGCGGGGCCGAGTATACCGAGGGCCCCGGGCAAAAACATTAGTGGAAAATTGTCGACTTTCACATCGCAGTTTGTGTAAATGTGGCCATACTTGCTCCTCTTCTCTTTTCTCTCCACAAACTGTCAGATGTGATCCCAATTTCATCCACGGCCCGGTCGCTGAACTCTTCGGAGGAATACCTGGGTTTGTTTGGGGTTTTTAAATGCAAATGAGAAAACTGGTGGAAGAGCCAGAGAGTTTGATGTTGTTTTTATGCAGATTTCGCATTGGGAACTTTTTGTGCGTTCTGTGAAATCTCATGTAAAGCGCGGATTTCTTTTTTTATATCTGTTAAAAAAGCGTCTAGCAATACGCAAACACGCTGGAATCCCTCCGACATTTACAGCTAAATCGTCACAATCGTCGTTTCTGTAGCGCTTTTCATGCACGTGGACTTTATCAATTGGTAAAAGTTCACAAACCTACGTCAGACTTTTTATTACACCGAGGTCAGTGAGAGTTCCAATGCTAACTGGAGGGCGTTATTGTTCTATAATCACACAAAAGTTAATTTCTGTTCTGTCGCTGTGTTTCAAACGACATCAGCACATTCTACAGGCCAATACTATTTAATGCAGATGAGGGCAGCGAAAATTAATCATGTTCAAATGTAAATTTATGTAGTAATACAGCGAGTTCTTGGGTTTAGTCACTATCAGGTGATGAGGTTCAACGTTTGTGAATTTACCTTTAGAATATTTAATTGAAAAGTAGGGAAAATTGTCTTGTGTAAAGACGTGGACGGAGGGAGACCCCAGAGCAATAGCAGCAGGACCTAGCAGCTATTATCAATTTTCACCACGAGTATCATAGCAACCAAAGGTAACGCCCCTTTGCCGCCCACAGCAAGAGGGCGCTTAGCAACACTGTCAATCAAAGCTGTTGCTAACGCTGCCAGAAGCGACCTCAGGGAAAGACGGCGCCTGATTTGTCTGTTATTAATGTTCACGTCTTGATTTACAGACGCAATAGTGAAATAAAAACCCCAGGATCACGTAGAGCGGGTTAATACGAACATTTTAAGCCTTGTGTGTTCCTCCCAGTCGAGTTACGCTGAAGTTCCTCTGGGCTCAATTTGACCCCAATTTATTTTTCTTATAACCCAGCCATAAAATAACATACTTTTTTTTTCTTTTTTTTGGTTACTATCCTGTATTTTAGTAAAGATTGTGCATTTTTGGACCTCAAAATCTCCAGCAGCTCTTAATTTCCAGCACTGTCCTGTGTTTGTCAAGTTCAGTGGTGGAAATTAAGTCGATCTGAGTTATAAGAGAAACAAATTGGGGTCAAATTGAACTTTAACGTAACTTGTTTTATTATACAATCAACATTTTTTCAAGTGGCCCAATGTCCAATCTATTTGATGAAGAAATGACCGAGTTCTGCTGTGAGTGAGTGATTTTTTAGGGTCATAAATTACCCCAGGACGACACAAGGGTTAAGACCAAAATACGAGTCTAACAGCAGCAGTTACAGAGAGAGAGGACAGTTTTTCAATGTAAACTGAATTGGAGCCGGAATCGATGGAGCCAAAAGCGTGCCCATGAGCACTTCCTGTTTGGAACGCGGCGGCTAGCACGTTAGCTATGTAAATTTACACCATAGTAACGAATAAACAGTTGGACTACTATTAGGAGAGAGTAGCTTCAACTAAAACAGAAATAACTAAAGCCTTGAACATCGGTGGACAGATGAAACGTGTCAGATTTAAAGTGAACTATTTCAGTTTGTGGGACTGTGGTTTAAGCAGATTAAACGACTCGGAGCGGTACGTCACGCTGTTGTAACGCACTCCTCCTCCACTCTTCGTTTAATCCTTATAATCATCATTGTTACATCCTTGTTTTTGTCCTAGCTCCAGTCTAGGGACTAAATACATCTGGCAAAATATAGTTCCTTTGGGCCAAAAGGTCAAAAGGTGAACAAAACTTAACTTTTTTCCTTTCAGTGTGGTTTAATTGTTTATAATGAGTTTTTAATTAACTGTTTGTTGCTTACAGTAATTAAGGTTAGAGGTTCTCAGCAGCAGATGGCACAAAGTCTTTAGAAAAACACTTTTTAACACCAGAGGAGACGAGCATGCTGTGGGCTGTCGTTGTCTTTTTCCTTTATACAGTTTCACAAGAAAAACATTTGAAAGCTCATAGTAAGTTTGTAAGTTTTCAGATCAGAATTTAAGTACGAATTAAGATAAGAAATAGTTGTTGTGCGGGGCAAACTGTCAGGGGCAGATTCTGGTCCTCGGTCTGTTGCAGTCGGGTGAAATAGCTACTGATATTTTGGTAACTTCTAAATAGGCCAGAACACTAATCAAGTAACTTTTGATAAATAGAATAAGCCAATGTAGCGTCACTGACTTGGGTGACCAGATGTCCCCATTTACCCGGGACAGTCTCATTTTTTGGGTTAGGGTTAGGGTCCCACCAGATTTATCCAAAACCAATGATTTGTGCGAGTTTTATTCATGAAATGTCTCAGGTGTCTCTATTTTTGACTAATCTGATCCAAACCAGGTAGAAACCAGGTCTACACAAGGTCCAAACCAGGTCAAACCAGGTCCAAACAAGGTTGAAACCAGGTCTAAACCAGGTCCAAACCAGGTCTAAACCAGGTCCAAACCAGGTCTACACATGGTCCAAACCAGGTCTACACATGGTCCAAACCAGGTCCAAACCAGGTCTACACAAGGTCCAAACCAGATCAAAACCAGGTCGAAACAAGGTTGAAACTAGGTCTAAACCAGGTCTAAACCAGGTCCAAACCAGGTCCAAACCAGGTCCAAACCAGGTCCAAACAAGGTCAAAACCAGGTCTACACAAGGTCCAAACCAGATCAAAACCAGGTCGAAACCAGGTCGAAACCAGGTCAAAACCAGGTCTAAACCAGGTACAAACCAGGTCCAAACAAGGTCCAAACAAGGTCCAAACAAGGTCGAAACCAGGTCCAAACCAGGTCCAAACCAGGTCTAAACCAGGTCCAAACCAGGTCCAAACCAGGTCTAAACCAGGTCCAAACCAGGTCAAAACCAGGTCCAAACCAGGCCTAAACCAGGTCTAAATTAGGGCTACACAACGTCTAAACCAGGTGTCCCTATTTTGGACCAATTTGATACTCGCCAACACTAAACGGGGAAAATCTCCTAAATTTACTGTCATTTTTGTAGCTAAAATGCATAAAAAGGTTCTTAAAAATGAGGCAAAAACTGCACCAACAGAAGTCCCTCAGATTCTAAACCTCCCCACGCTAGAGACTTTTCCCACAAATTTATTTACACCAACCATCCCAACCCGTGTCAGAGTTTTGACTTTTGAAAATCTGACCACTCCATCACTGACAGAAAAGAGGCGTATAGTTCTGCACCGTAGGAGGAGGAAAGTGAATGAAATTGTAAACTCTACAGCCGTACGGATTATTGAAGATCAGCACTTATACGAGCCTTTAAATGAATGAACTCCTCACAGTTTCCTAAGCATCGTCAGGTAATAATAACAACAACAACAACTCCGTCTTATTTGTATTCAACCCACTGCGATGCCATGTGGTCACAATCGCTTCCCTTAATGACCGTATTAGTAAAACAGGTCATCGGGGGTAAAACTTGGGAAGATTACGCAACCACCCACCAGCCGCCCACTCCTATGCACGCACCAGTCCATTATTGTGCGTATGTGTGTGTATGTGTGTGTGTGAGAGCCATAAGGAAAGCAGGGAATGGGAGTAAAAGAGGGAGGGAGAGCGCTAGAGGTCAGAATTAATCGAAGACTGAACCCTTAATAAGTCTTTACAATGGTACGGCTATTATGAGCGTAATTATCCTCATTACTCCAATATCTCCAACCAGCGCCTGTCTGGAGCAATATGCAACATTAGTGAGATCCATCTTCTTCCAGTGGGACATGGCAAACATATGGTGTATTTAATGATCTGGAGAGACAGGGAAATCGTAAACAATAACTTAGACCTATAGGAAAAGTGGAAAGCCGAGCGGACTGTATTGTGTTAAGAAAATGGCGACAAACGTTTTTTACATTTATTGCTCTGCTGAGAACGTTCCACCATACGCCGTTAAACCGGTCTGTCTTGCGTTTATTGAAATACAGGAGAAGCTTGGTCGGGTGTCGTCACTTTTCTCTGCGGATGGATAAGATTAGCGCCGAACTGTGGAGTTTTCTATGCAAAGAAATGACGTATCTGTGGTGGATACTTTTAAGCTGCATCTACTTAGACGATTCACTTTGGGGGTATTGGTTGATTGGTGATGTAAAACTACTCCTAGCTAAACCTGGTAACACCTCAACCTGCATTTGTCATTTGTCTGTGCATTGTTTTTGGAATGAACTGGGTTATTTACTTTAATATTAGCTTAGTTAACACAACCCACGCCAAACTGAAGACACAGTCAAGTCCATAACGAGAGATTGTTCCATTTCAAGTTTATTTGTGACACAAGCAGCTGAGTTTCCATAAATAAATTACTTTTTGTGCATAGGTGAGTCCGTAGCTGATCACGTTGTCAGGAGAAAACGTTGTGCTTTAGCTTTATCACATTTAAAAACCAGGGAAGACAAGGCGGTCGCGCTCGTCGTAGAGCTCAGATGCTCCTTTCTACTAAATGCAAAGAAACATTGCAGGGCACACACCGGTCCTGCAGGTCGCCGTTTTGGGGAACAACACCCAGGAGCCTTCACTGTGGCCCTGAGCACAGAGACGTGACCACAGCACAGACAGACAAACATCATTTTCACTACAGAGCATCCACCATTTGCCTGGAAACCAAAATTGTATAGCAACAAATTGTGTTTTTATCATAGATAAGGTTTCCAATAAAACCTATTTTTTGGAATAAAGAATAAATATGAGATTTTAACGTGTTTTGGGGCTTTTAGTGATGGATTATTGTTAAAATAACAAGGTCAGCTGCACTCATGTTCTGTGTTAATGTTCAACTGTGAAAATCAATGTTTAAAAACAATAGAGACTCAAAACTGAGGTGTATTTTTCAGAAGGTCAGGTTCAGAAAAAAAGTCAAGGCTCCAACTGTTCAAATGGAGATATTTTAGTTGATACAATGCTGTTAATGGCCTTTTACATTTGCGTATTTGAATCACACTGGTCGTTTACCTTAGTTGGATGCTTCATTTGGCATGTTGAAAAAATGACCTTGTATTCACGTTCGTATGTCTTATTCAATTCAATTCAATTCATTTATTTTTGTAACGCCCAAAATCACAACAACAGTTGTCTCGAAGGGCGTTCATGTTTTGGTTGATGGGGGAAACCGGAGTACCCGGAGGAAACCCATCCAGACACGGGGAGAAACATGATTATTCCATATTATTTCATATACATGAATAACCAAATGCTTTTCACTTCTGCCTCTGGCACCAATAACGACCAAAAAATCATTAAATTATCTTTGTTCCTCAAAAACACATGAGTTTACCATCTCTTATTCCACTTTTCAGATGTCGGGTCACAGAGAGCAGTTTAAGCAGGGATTCACAGACGTCCAGGAGGCATCAAGAACAGATGCCCGAGCCACTTTAACTGGCTCCTCTCGACGTGGAGGAGCAGCGGCTCTACTGCAAGCTCCTCCCATGTGACTAAGCTCCTCACTGTATCATTAAGGGAGCGCTCAGTCACCCTGCAGAGGAAACTCATTTCAGCCGCTTGTATCTGGCATCTTGTCCTTTCGGTCATTATCCAAAGCTCATGACCACAGGTGAACATAGACTGACCAGTAAATTGAGGTTTGCCTTTTGACCCAGCTCCTTTTCTACAACAGTCCGACACAGTGACCACATCACTGCAGACACTGCCCTGAGCAATGGACCCCGACCTCATACTCCTGTAGCTCTCCCCAAAGGACACCATGAGGGACATGGTCCAATGTCTTGTCCAGATCCACATGAACCCTCGAGCACCCGATGGAGGTTATAGAGCTGGTCCATTGTTCCTGGGATGAAAACCACACTGCTCCTCCTGAATCCAAGGTTTGACTATTGATCGGATTCTCCCCCTCCAGACCCAAATGATCCTTGGAGCTATGTGGCTTCATGTCCCTTGTTGGGTCACCCACGGCAAAGACGTCCTACGTGACAGGTCAGACAAAGAGTGTTTCAGAAGCTCCACATGATGAGCACCACAATCAACCGGTTACGTTGCCTGTATTGGTGTCACTGGGCCTTCCCCCCACAGGACAGAGCCCAAAAGAGCAACGTGGGGCCGTTCTCCCATGGATCAACCACCTGCAGGCAGATCCATATGGGGCCGGTGCAGAGAGCTCCAGGTGGTTGTCAAAGGCGGGGGCTTTGGTGACCGGATTTCCGGACAGAGAAACTGTCTCTGGGGACGTGGAATGTCACCACATGGAGTTCGATTTAGATGAATTCACACGTTTGAATAATCCTGAAATACGTTTGCACCCGTCTGTGATGGTAATGTTTTTTTTCATCCATCTAGATGTGCTCAGTTCTCAAATAGCCCACTCTCAGCTCTTGGTATCGCTCAGTGACACAGCAGTGGGTTTACCTTACACAGAGATATTTGTGTGTTCACAAACATAAGAATTCATCTTGTTCTCCCGCTGCTCCGCTTCAGCTCGATTTCACATGTGAACTGGAGAGAGGTCCAGTCACAGACACAGCACTGAGGCTTTGGTGGAATCCAAAGACAAAGAACCAACATGAGCCATAATAAACATAACAACACAGATGGTACGTTTATTACAGTACGTTTATTCATCCCACAATGGAGTTTAGAGTGTTTGTCCTACAACACCACAAACAGCTTGGAGTGTTCAAATGATCGTTCTGCCTTTGCCTGATCACTTTTTTAGAGCCATCTTAGATAAAATGTCACTGTTTTTTTGTGACATTTTGACTACGCAAGGGAAAACAAAAGAGACAGAGCATTTTGGAAACTTCACGTCTTCTTGTTTTGTTTTTTATCTAATTGTATCTCATCAAACTGACAAATCAGAGAATTATCTTAACAGACAAATGCAATCATTTCAAGCCATTACAACAGAAATAAGCAGAACAGTACTTTATATTTCTCTTTTTTTATATTCCTTGCATAACATGTTGACAGTGCCTTACCCGTATATGGCGCGATTGACCTTTTGTTCCAACGTTTGACCTACTCTGTGAAATGAGGCCAGAAACAGGTTCATCTGGAGGTTAGATGAATCACCAGCAGTCCCTCGTTGGTGAGCGTTCAAGCTTTCGCAGGTGGCAACACGAGCGGAGTCATTTGCATCGGAAAGACATTGATAACGAGCACTAGCGAGCACATATGAGCGCGCAAGCTGCAGGACCGTCGACAGAATGACTCACGGATGTCAGCGCAAACAGGAAGCGGAGTAATAAAGTGTGAAAGAAGGAAAGAGAGAGCCATCTGGGAGAACTGCTTTTGTGGAGGAAAGTGATATAAAGAATTATCTGCAAATCCAGTCGTGGAACAATGAGCAGAACAGACCAGCGGAGGTGCAAATACCATTGTGTCTCAGCAAAGCAAAACACAGCACAGCCTTTTTCTCTCACTAAAACCAAACATAATGCAGCACGGAAGAAATGTCTCCCATTACAGCTGAGTTTCTGCCTCGGGAAATGTTTGCATTAGTCCCGAACATGAACGTATTGTGTCGTATGAAGTAGGAACGAGCGATTACGCCGTTTTTTGGGTTTCAGACGACATCAGACGACATTCTATAAGACAATGTTATTCAGCACTTTCGCAGTCTCTTTTTAACGCAATTTTGCATGTTTTTTTTACAGCGTATGAATGTGCGTTGTGTTCTGCGTCCTGACAGAATGTGTTCAGATAAATTTACATAAACGTTGGATCTCAGTGTGACTCTGAAGTGCTGTACGTTTGCGATTTGTTTTCTCCCCGACAAAACCCACAATGTCGATGAAACGTTCTGCACCGACAAAGACGCCTACGAAGGTTTGAACTTTGAGAGAGTTTAAACAAAAGAGGACGAAACCAGGACTAAACCAGGACTAAACCAGGACTAAACCAGGATTAAATCAGGAGTAAACCAGGACTAAACCAGGATTAAAACAGGACTAAACCAGGACTAAACCAGGACTAAACCAGGACTAAAACAGGACTAAACCAGGACTAAATCAGGACTAAATCAGGACTAAACCAGGACTAAATCAGGACTAAATCAGGACTAAACCAGGATTAAACCAGGACTAAAACAAGACTAAACCAGGACTAAGTCAGGAGTAAACTGGGACTAAACCAGGACTAAACTAGGACTAAACAAGGACTAAAACAGGACTAAACCAGGACTAAACAAGGTCTGAACTTTGAGAGTGTTTAACCAAGAGGGAAATGTGAGAAAATGTTAGCGCCTGTGTGAGAAAAGTGTATAAAGTGTGTGGTGAGGGGTTTTACAGACAAAAAACATATAGAATAACTGCAAAAAATAAAGCTGATACTTTGCGGATTTCGCCTTTTGTGGATTGTTATTTTTTAGAACGTGACCCCCGCGATAAACGAGTGACCACTGTATTGTTAAAATGCAGATTCGTGTTGAGCTCTTGGGTCTCGTTACTAATAGAAATGATCAGGTTCAACATTTGTGCGTTTACCTTTTGTATTTTTCACGTACAATGTGATCAACATCTGGGAGCACGACATGATCACAGTCTTTATTTATTTACTTATTTATTTATTTATTCAGTCATTACATTCAAATCAAACATTATTCACTTGTATAAGGTTGTACATAACATTTAGTTTAGGCTGAAGTACAAAAAATACTTATAATTCCTCACCCATTTTAATAATAATGCACAAGAATTCAATGAAAAGCAGCATCAGTTCTACAACAAATGACTCAATATGTAACAAAAAATAAAGTACACACCACGACAGTTCACATGAATCGTCCCTGAGTCCTGTAATTTTCAAAAAGTCATGTTTTATACCACGTTTTAAATGCTTCTTTTGTGCAGAAGCTTTTTAATTTATCATCGAGGTTGCTCCACACACTAACCCCTCGAACAGAAACACAGTACAACAACTTTTTTTATCGGTCCTAGTCTTAATTTTTTTGAATAAACCTGTTCGTCTAAGATGATATTGACTTTCTCTGTGTTTGAATAACATCTGTGAACAAGGAGAAGCTTATGATTCTACCTTCTACATCATTACGGCTGCGCTCAAATCAACAAGATCAAACAATTTTACTTGAATCTTGAATCTGAAACACGCCGATACCTAGTACTTTTGGAGGTAACTGCTTCGATACCGATACTAAACACTGAAGAAACGGTCCTAACATCTTAAAATGTACATATCTTAATTAGTACACATATTTACATAATAGAATCGATGCCTATATTTGCATTTGGTGCTCGTCAGTATCAATATATCGATTCTTTTAAGCCGATACGCTCATCCCTGATATACAGAAGTTGGAAAAAAGTAGAGAAAGTGAAGCGCTGTTGGTTGATGTGTAACTCAAACTCAAATACTGAAGTCCTAATGGGTCAAAACTATCTATTCCACCAGATTGGATTTTCTCTTCAAATATTTTGTTTACCTCCATACTTGGTTCGAGTCCTGTAACAGACCAAATCAATATTTTTGAGCTTTCAACCAATATGAAATGCTTGGCTCTCGCACTTGGAGAGGTAATTTCTTTAATTAACTTGTGTTTGGGTAATTCTGTGGGCTGCAGTCAACTTCGCAAATCCTGGAAATACTTAGTTTGAGTTTTATTTGGATGATTGAGACCAGTATTTCCGTTTCATGCTCAGTCTGATTGGATTTATACATAATTTCAGTCACAATCATCTGTTAGTGTCATGTTGTTGAAAAGATGTGCTGCTAATTAGCCGTTTCAACATGTTTTAGCCTGACGAGCCATTTTCTACTTTATTTTTGAATGTAATCTGCGACAGGACCTACTGTATACTCACGTTTTTTCTACACATCGCTCAGTTATTTGTTCTGAAACATCCAAAACAAAAAAATATAACTTGTTTGTTGTTACCTCAGTTTAACAGTTGAACATTTGCCCCATTATTTCTGAAGAAGACTGTGCCCGACTTAATTTTTTACATGAAAGGACTGTTCATTTCTCTGATTGGTTAACCCACTTGTCAATCAAACTCATCGTAGTTTGGAGAAGTTAGATTTGATTCGTGTAAAATCCTTCGTGTAAATCGTGTTATCAGCTGCCGACGCTTTACCTAAAACAGTTCAGAGAAAAGAGGCTCTGACGTCACCATTAAGTTTCAAAATGTTGTTCGTTCGTTCGGGCTTCATGGGGAAAAATATCTAACTGCGATTTTTCAGATAAGCATCGTGATTAAGACTAGATTTGTGATTTGTTTTTCAAAAAGGATTCTGTTTCACATTTTAAAGTATTGACAAAAAGACTGAAACATGAACTAACAAACACATAAAAGAATCACATGCATTTCAGAACATGTTAGTACAGATCTAAGTTTTTTTTACGCATAAAAGACCGGATATATATCATAGACTGTGTAAAGAAGTGGACTAAGTGAGCGTGGCGTCATCTGCAGCGTTTAACTCGAGGCTGGAGCAGGTGTAGCGGCGAATTTGGAGCTGAGTTTCACATTTGGAAATACGAACATGAGTATCACAGCAACCAAAGAGCCAATCCGGAGTGAGGCTGTTGAAGGTAACGCCCCTTCCCGCCTGCACCACTGGTTTAGTCCAGAGCGGGCGCTTAGCAACGCTGTCAATCAAACCTGTCGCTAACGCTAGTGGGAGTGACCTCGGGGAAAGAAAAGCGCCTGATTTGTCTGTTATTAATGTTCATATCTTGATTTACAGACACAATAGTGAAATACAAATAACAGGATCGTGTAGAGGGTTAATACGAACATTTAAGACCAAAATAACAAGACAGCAGCAGTTCAATAGAAAGTGAATTGGAGCCAGAGCCGATGAAGCCAGAAGCATGCTCAGTGGTCCCTCGTTTATCGTGGGGGTTATGTTCTAAAAATAACCCGCAATAGGTGAAATCCACGAAGTATTAGCTTTATTTTTCACAATTATTCTCTATGTTTTTGTCTGTAAAACCCCTCACCACACACTTTATACACTTTTCTCACACAGGCGTTAACATTTTCTCACATTTCTCTCTCATTTAAACTCTCTCAAAGTTCAAACCTTCGTAGGCGTCTTTGTCGGTGCAGAACGTTTCATCGACATCGTGGGTTTTGTCGGGGAGAAAACAAATTGCAAACGTACAGCACTTCAGAGTCACACTGAGATCCAACGTTTATGTAAATTTGTCTGAACACATTCTGTACTGGACAGGAGACACGGCACGGAGGAGACTGATGGACAATGGTCTACAGTCCAACAGCCAATCAGGACGCACGACACAATGCACATTCATACGATGTAAAAAAGCATGAAAAATTGAACTAAAGGAATCGGCGAAACAGCGAGACCACGAAAGGCGAAATAGTAACGAATAGTGAGTGCAGTTTATGATATATATTGCGTCCTTTCAAATTGCGATTACGATTAATTTGTCAGGCCTTTTGTTCATGTGAAAAAACCTGCACCTTTCAGACAAAACACGTCTAAATGACACTATAGAAACCTACAGGAGGTTCGTAAACAGAGCCAAAGAGCAAACAGCCTCTTAAGCTCAGTGCTGCTGGCGAACAGGAGATAATAAAGGCTAATTTGGTGCAGTGTGCGGCGCAAAGGGCACTATCATTGTGAGGGGGATCCGGGACACAACATCCTCATTAAGCGCTGTGTCTCAGCTGCAAACAGCGTGCCATGACCCTTTGATTACAGCAGAGCCAAGGACAAAGCACATCCAAAATGGCCACCCTCGCTCCTGTGATTAATGCGACAGCGGCCAGAGCTTTCCTCCTGCTCTTTGATCATATCAGATAATTTCAGTTGAACCAGCTTTCCAAAAAGAAATAATAAATCGATAATAGGGAACAAGAAAACACCGCGCGAGTAACAAAAGAAAAGCAAGGACAACAATCTCTTACGACGGAGCCACTCGTCAACGAAATGGTCTCTTGACTTTGTGGAGCAAATCGCCGATGGGGCCGCGGTAAATTACACCGCTGGAGTTTGATTCGAGAAACAAAGAAATCTAGATGAATTTACTCGAAATGAAATGAACTCCACGGCGGCGATGTGTGTTCTCGGGTTAGCTCTGTGGCCGGCGGAGCGTGACGCCGTTGGTAGCGCGCGGACAAATCAAAACCGCAGGCCACGAAAAAAAGGTAACAGGAGTTTCGGCGCGGCGCGATTGTTAGCTAACTTTAGAGAGAAACGATGCAACAAAAGCGTTAAAAGCGTCATTTGAAGTGAGCGTATCGTTTTACAGGTAGCTGCTTTCTGTGACGTGACATGAATTTGAGTTTATTTCCTCGAGAATACGCTTCCACAATAACAAATGTTTAACCGCGGCTACTTTATTTGCGCATGCTTGTTTTGTAACTACACGCCGCGAGCTATATTTATCAAGTTAATTACACCGACTTAATAGTTTATTTTATCACCACATAATGCAATTCAACACCGTGCGTATATGCTGTAGCTATTTAATTAGAAGCCTTTATGTTATTAATTATCGCAAAAACAAAGTCGAGTTTGAGCTTTGAATTAAAAAAGTTCAGCCCCAGACGGTTGACGGTTGACTGTGACCCTCGAAAGAACCGGAGGCGTTATTCTCCGAGTCTCCAAAGTGGACCGGACTGACGAGTTGGAAGTGGATTCTCCCTGGATCTCATTTGTGCAAGTCGAGCGGAAAGACTCTCCAGTGAGCGCCGTTTCCTGCTCACGCTTTCACTTTTGGACACGGTAGCTAAACAAAATGCACTTGTTTCAATAGATTTTACTGTATAAAGGATGTAGATTTCCTCCGAGGTCGTTTACGTAACTTTTCGGGTGGAGGTTTGACGTCTGCTGGTCTCTGTGGAGGTGTTATTGTTGAGTTTGATTTTATTTATATAGGATGTTTAAATGTAACTTCAGCTGCTCGAAGTGCTTCACATAAAAATTCAACAAAAAAATAAATACAGTTGTTGCTCGCCTTTCGCGGTCCCGCTGTTTTGTGGATTTATTTTGCGTAATTTTGCATGTTTTTTAAAGCGTATGAGTGTGCATTGTGTCGTGCGTCCTGATTGGCTGTTGGACTGTAGACCATTGTGTCGTGCGTCCTGATTGGCTGTTGGACTGTAGACCATTGTGTCGTGCGTCCTGATTGGCTGTTGGACTGTAGACCATTGTGTCGTGCGTCCTGATTGGCTGTTGGACTGTAGACCATTGTCCATCAGTCTCCTCCGTGCCGTGTCTCCTGTCCAGTACAGAATGTGTTCAGACAAATTTACATAAACGTTGGATCGCAGTGTGACTCTGAAGTGCTGTACGTTTGCAATTTGTTTTCTCCCCGACAAAACCCACAATGTCGATGAAACGTTCTGCACCGACAAAGACGCCGACGAAGGTTTGAACTTTGAGAGAGTTTAAACGAGAGAGAAATGTGAGAAAATGTTAACGCCTGTGTGAGCAAAGTGTATAAAGTGTGTGGTGAGGGGTTTTACAGACAAAAACAGAGAAAATAATGTAAAAAATAAAGCTGATACTTCACGGATTTCGCCGATTGCGGGTTATTTTTAGAACATAATCTTAAAATGCAGATTTGCTGAAGTACTGTATGTTTGTTTTGCAAGTTTATATTTTAAAATCTAGACAGGTTTGAACTTTTAGTGTAAAGGAGCCGCTGGGAAAGAAACGCAAACTTGTGACGTCGGAAAAGAGAAGAGTGTATTTAGGACTAGTCGAGTTTACACAAAGTGACCAGACGCTCGTTCACACTTTAACGCTTTTTATCGAAGTTGTTCACGGTTCCTGGTTTCTAAAAGGCAGAAATAAACACTATGAATGTAAAGAATAAAAGAGCAAATAAATATATATGGAAATAATAAACATAATCAATTCACAAACACAGAATAAACAGAAACTCAGGAAATATATTAGAGATTTGCTGTTTACAATGATACAAAACAATAATGAACTAAAACTGAGACTATGGCACTTTCTCGCCTAAAGTAAAACATTCCGAGTGTCCGTGAACGCACCACGGACGACGGCAGAGTGTGGTGAAAATGCAAAGGTCTGCTGGTCCATGAACGCATCACCGACACAAGTTACACAACAGCAAAAGACAAAGAAACAGAACTAATTAATAATATGGACTCACATTCTCAAGGACACGTGAAGAACTGAAGATGAAATGAAAGAGAAAGTCTGAAGTTGGAAGGACGGCTGACTACGACTAAAAGTTCCGCTGACGTCTGATGAATCCTGATTGGTTGAGGAGTGAGAAGAGCTGATCACTGATTGGTTAAGATGGTCGCTGGGCTCAAATGTCCGAATAATAATGAAAAAAAACAGTAAAAACCTAATGACTAAACTACAAACGTCATAAACAGATTAAAAACCACACAAATAATATGAATAAAATCACACTGTTGTTAACATTGAGTATTTAAACAAGAGAAATGTGTTGAAAAGTGTATAAAGTGTGTGGTGAGGGGTTTTACAGCTGCAAAACATATAGAATAATTGTAAAATAAAGCTGATGCTTGGTGGATTTTTTAGGTTATTTTTTGAACGATAAACGAGGGGCCACTGTAGACAGATAGTACCATACATAGGAAAAGAACAATAAAACTAAAATGGCAATAAAATGTCAATCAATCTTGTTTCAATTCTTAAAAATACATTAAAAAACATCACTATTCCACAGATCTGACCTCTGATTTGACCGGACGACGTCACCTGCTTGTCTCCACGTTTCTCTTTGCCGAAAATCTAAACATTTCATGCCAACAAAGCCTCTGAAGTACTTTATATACTGTATTTTCCGCACTATAAGGCGCACCTTAATTTTCTCATAAACCCACAGTGCGCCTTATAATCCGATGCGCCTTATATATGGATCAATATTGGCCAATCATGACACCCGTAGTCAGGAGGCGTCGCCGAAGTAATAACAAGGCTGGAGATATTGTGAATATGGACATTAACGTTTGAACGACGTTGAGTTATTGTTATTGCTTTGCACTATTTCCAGAGTTACTATATTGTGATGCATTAACTTGTTTTGTGAGTGAACAAAGTTTTCAGAGCGTTTTTTTAAAATTCTATTAAGTTTGACTGACTTATCTGTTTTGTTGACGTTCCCTTTTGCATAACACAACCCCAGATACTACAGTAGTTTATATTCTACGTGCCTTATAATGCGGTGCGCCCTATGTATGAAAACGGTTTTAAAATAGGCCATTCATTGAAGGTGCGTCTTATATTCAGATGTGCCTTATAGTGCGGAAAATACGGTACATTATTTGTGAGTTATAGGCTACTTAAATAACATCAAGGTTTCGCTAGCTTAACATTTTAAACTTTGAACAAAACTAAAATACCAAAAACACTGTGCTGTGGGGGAATTATTGAGATAAACGTGATAGGTAAGTTAATTAAAATCATACAGTCTTACAATCTGCAGGTCGTTTTACTTTTTACTTCGCCTCAGTCCCTAAACTCCATCGTCATTGTAAATAATCATTACTACACCGTTAAAAAAACATATAACATTATTTTTCCGTGCCAGTTCCATTGACGAATAGCTGTTATTTCACTACACATCAAACATGCCATTTACAAAATACTTAAGTAATTAGCTGAAAACGCCAAACTGACAGGAAATTTGTTCTTGTACTTAGCTCTGTGTACATTTGAAAGAGCTTCGTTGGCCCGAGTATGTGAAGCCCCTTTGTACGGGGCAGGAAACCCCGGTCAGGCTGCGGTCAGGTAACGTCTACCGCAGGAATGACTGAGGGCGTGAAACTGTCCGCTGCTCCCCGCTCTGAAAAATGACGTGTAAACATTCCCGTGAAAGCAGACAAATGCAATAGGATCAGACTAATGGGAACGGTGTCAAGGCTAATGCGTTTGGGTTTTAACACCGTCGGTTTTAGTGACCAGACTTTGGCCTCTGTACTCGCATGTGGTTTTGATCAGACCAGCTCCTGTGGTTTTCTAACCTAAACTTTTAAACTACTTTAAAATTGCAGTGAATGATGAACGAGGCGATGGATCAGTGGTTCGTAACATGTGGAGCGTGTCCCAGACGTGGTACATGAGGGTTTAGTTGGTTGTTTGTAGCGTTAGGATTAGCTTAATTCAGAGTTTTCTTTGAGCCACTACTTATTTCCTCCTGTTAAACTGTAATTTTTAAACTCGTTATAATGTTCTGGATGCTTTGAAAAACGTACTACACTAGATCAAGCCTTCAATCTTTTTAAAAACTCCAAAAATGTAAATAATAAAGCTGATACTTCGCAGATTTCTTATACTGCGCGTTATTTTTAGAACATAACGCCCACGATAAACGAGGGACCACTGTACACAGACAGGACTATACGTAGGAAAAGAACAATAACACAATAAAACGCCAATAACATATCAATCAACCTTGTTTCGATTCTTAAAAATACATTAAAAAACATCGCTTCTCCACAGATCTGACCTCTGATTTGGCTTGATGACGTTACCTGCTCGTCTCCACGTACATAAATAAGTTTGTGTTTGTGTAACCCGTGTCAAATAATGTCCCACTTCCGGTGAGAAGTTGGTTGTGGCGGGACAATTTCCTTTATTAGCGGTGACGTCAGACGCCAAGATCTGTCTCATGCTGCTCCTGCTGTGGCTGATTGTGGCTGTTTCTCTTGGCAATTTCATGGAAGAAAATACATAAATCTACATTTGGACTCGACAGATACTTACCGCTATCACTATCCGCTCAATGGGAAGCAATTTAATTGATTTCTCACAAAGTTATGCATGTTTTGCGGAGCTGCGGATCTCCCTTTTAACATGCGTCGGGACTAACGCTAACAGTAGCATTTAGGACAATGCGGTCGGCGCGACCAAGAACGGTCTTTTTGGTTTAATTTTTACTTTATTTCCATTTACGCGTAAGCCGAACCTTTTGCCATAAAGCCTAGTGTTAATTTATTACTTTATTTTGATTGAATTTGATCCGGTTCGATGCTTTTGGTTACTTTTTAAACTCAGAGTTAATATAACCATGATGTTTTGAACGGAGCATTCTTATATGATGCGCAGCATTAGAAGCTCCATGTTTTTTTTGTTTTTTTTTTAATGAATTAGGCTTAGACGCCATGACATTTGATTTATTGATGAAATTTAAAAGTGCACTTGACCTGACTTGACCTGACTTTACCTGACTTGACCTGACTTGACCTGACTTGACCTGACTTTACCTGACTTTACCTGACTTTACTTTGCTTTAAAATCAAAGCTAGTTATTGGAATTATTTGTTATTGATAAGTTAATTTTTATGTAACAAGAATTATTTGGTTATATATACTGCATGTATGGCATGTATTTGTTATTTATTGAAGTTATAGTAATGATGCATTACTTTAAGCTAATTTCTTAATTGTATGCTAATTTTATTTTTGGGTTACTGACCCTGTTTTTAGGTCAGGTTTCTTTTCCCCTGCACTGAATCCAACGACAACCTCACAATAACCTGGATGGCGAGCTACCCTTTTCCTTCATAGACTGGTAGGAACAAACGAACCTTTTCATTTTCCTGCTTTTTGGATTATAACAAGTTTTGGATCATAAAGACATTACACATTGAACACAACCTTTGGAATAAATACTCGAACCTGGAACTGGAACGGGACTTTTTTTTTTTTTTGGGTTCTGTTGCATTGCATTTTGTGTTTTGTATTAATCATATATAAAGTAATCTCATATTTATAATCCATTGTATATATATTATTATTGCATACCTGCTTAAGTAATTAATATTGAACTTAATATATATTACTTTTTGACTAAGATTCCGTGTTGTATTTATTCACACACACTGGCTCCCTACCGTACCTACATCTGGTCAACATTGCAGTCAGGTCCTAATTAGCGCCTAGTTGTGTTACATTTGCCTAAAATCTAAACATGAAGTGTGTGTTCCGGTGGTGGTTCATGGGGTTTAGTTGGTTGAACGAAGTGTTTTTAGTGTTGGGATTAGCTTAATTCAGAGTTTTCTTTGAGCCACTACTTATTTACTCTGTTTTTTCCTCCTGTTAAGCTGTAATTTATAACCTGGCCTCGTTATAATGTTCTGGACGCTTTGAAAAACGTACTACAGTAGATCAAGTCTTCAATCTTTTTAAAGACTCAAAAAAAACCTAGATGTTTTTATCAAGATGCTGTGAAATGCACTTAATGATTCCAGATGCTACACTGTAATTTATTTATTTTTTTTAAGAGTTAAGAATAAACTTTAAAGAAGTTGGCAGGTGAAGGTGACATAATATGTATGCAAACGGCTCCACTGTGAAACCTGCACACACAATACATGAATATGGAACACTGCCTGCTGTTTAAAGACACCGACATAAGTCTCTACACATCTTTGAGAGAGGTTCATAGAGCTGCTGAGGTAATGGCCGAGCTGCTATATTATGTTCAACACGCTGCATATAGATACAGACGGCAATGAGCCATAGTGGGACGCATAATTCAGTGGGAAAAAACAACTTCTTTTACGACGTTACTGGCAGATTATGTGTATTTTAAGCACAAGTTACACTGTGGACACGGCGCTACCCCAGAAAAGTTAAACTGGGGCATTACACGTACAGGTTGTAATGAATTGCTAACACATAATTAGATTACCGTGTTAGATTTTATAGTTTTGAAAATGCTATATTCACCGAAAACAACATCATTTCTGTTCTGTGTTTTTGTATACAGTTGTCCGTCACTATATCGTTGTTTTGTTTGTTTTTGCACTATTTTTCATGCTTTTTTACATCGTCTGAATGTGCATTGTGTTGTGCGTCCTGATTGGCTGTTGGACTGTAGACCATTGTCCATCAGTCTCCTCCGTGCCGTGTCTCCTGTCCAGTACAGAATGTGTTCAGACAAATTTACATAAACGTTGGATCTCAGTGTGACTCTGAAGTGCTGTACGTTTGCAATTTGTTTTCTCCCCGACAAAACCCACAATGTCGATGAAACGTTCTGCACCGACAAAGACGCCGACGAAGGTTTGAACTTTGAGAGAGTTTAAACGAGAGAGAAATGTGAGAAAATGTTAACGCCTGTGTGAGAAAAGTGTATAAAGTGTGTGGTGAGGGGGTTTACAGACAAAAACATAGAGAATAATTGTAAAAAATAAAGCTGATACTTGGCGAATTTCGTTATTTATAGAACGTAACTCCTGCGATAAACGCGGGACCACTGTAAACAAAATTCAGCACAAATCTGTATCAAAATCAGCACATTTGAAGCCTTATAAGAATAAAAATAAAATAAAAATATGCTAGCGTCGCAGTAGCATGTGCGCAGGTACTATTAGCATTCATAGATATTTATACAAATTTGGGCCACTTCATTCTTCTCCACGTCTTCACATCTGCATTTGGTACAATATTTATCCTACACCAGTGAGGAAACGAGCAGCTCTTTCCATTGAAACGAACGGTTTATATTCCCCGTGGACGTGTTCCAACTTTCCATTTGTGGGCGTTCCCTCCGATGCCGACTGCATTGTCTAGGAGCAAAATGTAGTCCGACAACTATGCCTTAATTAGCCGATAGCGGGGAAAAATAAGGTAAAAAACAAAATGTCCTACCTTGAATCTACCGTGAGCTCCTGAAGCCTTTTATCTAAAGAAAAAAAGGCAATAGTTGAACATGAAGAAGAGGTTTTCATGTTTGTATTTGATTAAGAGCCATCTCCTGGGAACTGTACCACCGCACTACACATGATTAAACAACCAACTGCGAGAGGATCTGCCGAGCTGGAATAAAAAGCAGGAAAAAAAGTAAAAAAAAAAAAGACTATTCTATAACTTGGTATTACAAAACACCCGGGTCATCAGCAGGAATAACAATGCGTCTGCGGATTAACCAACGCAAACGATCCTTGTAACGATCCGTGTTCACACTCTGAACTGGGAACGAATCAGAAGTGAGTATCATAGCAACCAAAGAGCCAATCCAGAGCGAGGATGCTGACGGTGACGCCCCTTTCCACTTTGCACCGCTGGTTTAGCAGGGAAATCTGTTGCTAATGCTAGTGGGAGTGACCTCGGGGAAAGACGGCGCCTGATTTGTCTGTTATTAATGTTTAGATCTTATATTTACGGACATAATGGCGGAATAAAAAACGCAGGATCATGTAGAGGGTTAATACGAACATTTAAGACCAAAATGACGAGTCTGACAGCAGCAGGTACAGAGAGAGGAACCACAGTTCTTCAATATAAAGTGAATTGGAGCCAGAGTCGATGAAGCTGGAATTACGCTCATGAGCACTTCCTATTCGCAACACGGCGGCTAGCAGGTTAGCTATGTCCACTTATATATACAAGGCAAGGCAAGGTACGTTTATTTGTATCGCACAATTTGTACACAAAGTAATTCAAGGTGATTTACAGAATTTAAAAATACATTAAAATCACAACACAACAAATTAAAACCATCAAAGTCTGGGCATACGACTGAAAACATCTCAGTAAAAAAAATCATCAATAAAACTCAGACGGTGCTGAGTCCAAACTGAATATTTATTGAAGAATTGACTGCACCTGATATGTAAATTTAACCTTTAACCTTTTCATATAGAAACAAACTTTAGTGTTGCCAAAACACAAAAAAACGAACAACTGGAGCTTGATATTACAAACATATGAGACATTAAATTTGAAATAAAAGACACATCAGTAGTATTATGTTTTTATTTAAATTAATAAAATAAGTAATGTCTCTGTCTGTATCAATTAATTTGGCCGAGGTGACTAGTAGCTTGGTCGCTAACGAGTGTCAACAGAAAAGGAGAAGCACTTGCTGGTCTTAACTGCAGCGCACTAGCAAAGCATTCTGGGATTTGTAGTATTAGTGGTGCATGCGCTGTATATCGGCAGACCAGCTCTAATCCACATTTCATATGATCTCACGGGACAAATACATTTACACCGCGGGCCAGATTTACCCCCGGGGCCCGAGTTTGACGTGTGTGAAGTAGATTATGGAGGGTGATTGTTTTAGCTCCATTTTAAAGGAAACATACTCAAAAGATGAAAACACCCCAAATGACAACTGTGAGTAACTAAAATAGCTCTAAAAATGCACACACACCTCCACCCTTTTTGTTTTTGCTTGTGTTTTAGATTAAAATTTGAAGTTGGGTGGAGTTGATTCCACAAGAATTGCATTACCTGTGTTTTTGTCTAGCCATGTTTCAGCTAAAAACATAAAGTCAAGACCAGAAATGATTATTACACTTGAGAAAAAACAGATTTGGAATGAGAACAGCTTTGTAAACCCCAACAGTTTTTTTTAGTTCTTTATCTGAACACTAAAAACGTTGGCACAGCTGATGTATTGAGCCACTGTGCCTTTGGACTGCCATGTTCGCTAAAGTGGAACCCCATAACACTGCACTGAGGGGAGCCGCTAGCTAGCCTGATGTGATCTGCTAGCAATCATTGCCTACTGAGTCACAGGCCGCTGGAAAATGTCAGATAAACATCGCACTGGGAATGCTTCCTTCATTACCCTCTTCACTCTCGGGCCGAATAAGAAGGTTAAGAAAAGCACGCGGAGATGAAACCGCTTATTTTAAGTGACACCCGCTGGAGTCAAAAGGTCAAACCAAACACGGGGTGAGTTACGGTCCCACATATGTTGTCAGTTTGATGCCAATTTAAATTCTGTTCCGTACAATGTTCCGTCAGTCTAACATGTCAGCTGCCAGCGAGCATTAAGCAGCACGAAAACAAGACTGGAAGTGAAATTTGAGTCAATGCTACAAAAACATTCTGTATTCCGACTTAAGATCAGGACATGGCTTCTACACAAACGTCCAATTCACACCAAAGCTTGTCGTAATTTCCTTTGAGACGTGAAAGTGGAAAACGCGTTCAGGAACATTTTTCATGGCAGGTACCTCCACATAAGGGAGGATGATATTTCATTTTTGCTGAGCGTTCCTTTGCCGTCCACCGGTGGGAAAAGGCGTCTGAGAGAAAGCTCTTCCAGTTTCTTGACGTATAGCCCAAATGCGGAACTCTGCTGCGCCTGGGACCGGATCTGTCTAACGTTTAGGTGCAGATATATTGGCTATTAAATTGTTACGCTTGTGAAAATAAAAAAGACATTTCCTTAAAATGTTACTCTGCAGAACCCAACGATACGTTTTCACGATTGCAAATGTTTTTCACATCTGCTGCAAAGTTATGTTTTTGAATTACGACACGTACTGAAGGGAATAAAGCATGTTTAAATGCCTGATTAGCAGCACAGCTAATAATAGCGACGAGGAGCTAACACACAATGCTCATCCAAGAACACATTATTAAGCACGATGTAGCGCTACGGATAAATATTCCGATAAACGATAATATTTAAAGCCACTGATTAAGATTTATATAAAGCAAAATAATCCCAGTAAACACTTTTTGCATAGACAGCTTCATTAAAAGGCCTGACCATCAAGAGGATGGAAACATCATGCTTTGCGGCCAGGACCATGACGACTGATCCGTGTAAAGGAAAGAATGAATGGAGCCATGTATCATGAGATTTTGAGTGAAAACCTCCAAAGTATTTCACACAAGTACTGTTCATTTGTTAAAGTGTAAATGTAGTGATATTGATTAAAAATGATGCATATTTGGTACGAATCAATTTTTCTTATGAATTTTTTTTAAGGTAATGTGTCCGTTCAGCTGATTTAAACAGGTTTTGGTGCTGTATTTCTGTCTGTCTGACTTTTTCAGGACAGTTTCCCAGGTGTGTGAGAGTAAAAAGTCCCCCTCATCCTGGTGAAATTAGTTTAATTTAAGTTCAGTTTCATCCACATCTTGGAGCTCCTTTGTCTTGGTTGGAATCAGTGTAGCTCTGAGGTAGTCAAATTTTTGACCTCCTGGTTTAGACCTGGAATAGAACTATTTTGTGACGTCAAGCCGTGGGGTAAAGAGACTGGAGTTCTCAGAAGCTAAACAGTTTAAACGATACATTACTTAAACATTATTGGAACAAATAAAAACCCAAGTATTGTGTGCATATTTTGAGGTCATTTGTTTCGAGTGGTCCCTCATTTATCCGGTAAAACTGGCAGAGAAAATGACGGTCCACAAAAATTACGGCTACGTGATTCTTAAAACCTGGCCAAGTGCCGCCTTTAAACACAACAGTCCGCCCTTTTCCTACCTCCTACACTGAGTTTTAGAAGAACATATCAGACGCAGCGCAGTGTTCTTAATATGAATAAGTAGCAGAAGTTTGACCCTTGCTGTCGAGCTTCCTTTGTCAATACAACCAAATAACAAAAGAAGCAACACTCGCGCAGCCTTTGAGATGCAAACATCCTCAACAACAAGGCAACAAAAGACATCACGGAAAGGTTCAAAATAAAAAAAACAGCACTGCTTAAAACGCTTCCCTCAATTCTCACCATGTCGACTTTGTTGTTTGTCCTCTTCGGCATCGACTCTCTCTCTCCGGAGCAGGTGGTGATCATGGCAACGGCAGGACGTAGACGCATAGACAAGTCCGGTCTCGTACTGTCCGAGCCGAACCGCGGAGTCGTCTGCTGGGTACGCCGGGCTTAATTAGGCCCATCATGCTGAGAGGCGGCTGTTTATTTCCCCCGTGACACTGCGTCTGCGTCACTCTGACAGTAAAAATCATTATGCATGGGCTTCTTCTCCGCCAGAGCACCCACTTCGCTCGGTATAGACAGACACAGTTACACACCCACAACTAAATGGCACACGGCCTCAATTTACTTTCACTGTACAGAGTTTATTTTGTGTTTTTTTCTGGCTGGACTATCGCTTCTCAAAGTGGGAGCGTTGCAGTAATGGTTGGTTGGATTTCAAGACTTTAAAACATCATCCCACTCAAACACACGACTGCCTCGACAGTATGTTTTGCTGTTATCCTCTCTCCGCGCTGAAGAAACGTGCAAATTGGGGTGAGGTTTTCTGGATTTTTTTCGTTTTTTTCAGAATAGACAACTCCTCTCTTTAAATTGAAAGTCGATGCCTTGAAAGTGAAAGTACTTTTTGGTGCCTTAGAGTGGCGTTTCTCAAAGTTTGCACGTGACTTCAGGTGGTATTAGAGGTCGTCTGCAGTTTAAAATTTAGTCCAATGAGGTTCACCTGGTTTTCTGTCAATTTATTTTAATAGATTCTTTTTCCAGACTAAGTTTTAGTGTGTTTTCTTCCTCCGAGTCGTCGCTGTTATGACTCAGCTCGTATAGGGTCAGGGAAATAACAACAAAATCAAGATGGAAAATTGGTAAAATAAAGAAGTAATTTAATGAACAGGGTTGCAGAAGGTAAACTAAACAAAAGAGATCTAAAATACTTAAGCAGGAGGTAATTTGCAAGGTTTTAAACAAAAGTAACAAAAGGTTAAGTTAAACCAAGAAACTGATTTTACAAATACATGAAAAACAAACACAGAATCAGTCCGACGTGGTCAAAAACGAAACACATTTTAGTGCTAAAGTCAAGTGTCTCAAAACGTTCACATTAGCGACGTAACAGAAAAGAGACACACACAAAATGGCGGAACAGGTGAGCTGAATCTTCTTAAAAAAGGGGGAGGCGGCTGAAGGTGAGACACGGGATTGGCCAGGCTGAGAAAGGAGACAGATTCAAAACAAAAGAAAAGAACTTAAGGCCTAAGGTCACGTGTTGTTGCCGTGGCGTGTCCGTTCAGCTGATTTAAACAGGTTTTGGTGCTGTTTTTCCACCGGTGGAGGCAGGACGACAGCGCCATCTGCAGTCTGACTTTTTCACGACAGTTTCCCAGGTGTGTGAGAGTAAAAAAAACCTCATCCTGGTGAAATTTGTTTGATTTAGAGTCAGTTTTATTCACATTTTGGAGCTTCTTTATCTTGGTTAGAATCACTGCAGGTCTGAGGGAGTCCAATTTCAGACCTGGTTTAGTCCTGGTTTAGTTTAGACCTGGAATAGAACTATTTTAGAGACCTAGCCAAACTTTTCGTAGGTAAGTAGGAAAGTTTGACAACCACAGCGTTAGAGCTTAATGATCACTGAGCATAAATGTATTTACTTGCACATAAAGCTGATTGAGTTGGCACTGGAGCTGCATTGTTCAGCTGCACAGACACAGCTGGACTGAAATGATTAAAAAGAATATTGTGAAAATGTTTGGACTTTAAAAACATGGAGTTACCACCTATTGACGTCAAGCCGCGGGGGTGAATTGACTGGAGTTCTCAGGAGGAAAACAGTTTAAATGATGCACTATTTAAACACGAATGGAACAAATAAAAACGCTAAGTATGTTGTGCGTATTTTGAGGTTTTATAAGGCTTCAAATGTGCTGATTCTGATACAAATTCGTGCTAAATTTTGTTTACAGTGGTCCCTCGTTTAACTGAGGGATTACGTTCTAAAAATAACAAAATCTGCAAAGTATCAGCTTTATTTTTTACAATTATTCTCTATGTTTTTTGCTGTAAAACCCCTCACCACACACTTTATACACTTTTCTCACACAGGCGTTAACATTTTCTCACATTTCTCTCTCGTTTAAACTCTCTCAAAGTTCAAACCTTCGTAGGCGCCTTTTTGAACGTTTCATCGACTGAAAAGATTGTTATTTCCGAGCTGTTTTTATTTGCATATTTTTGTTGGTGCATACTACGTTAAATATAAACTTGTCAGGCTTTTTCAGCAGGTCTAAAACTATAATAAAAACAAAAATACTTGACTTAAATCTTTAAAACATGTAGCCTTTAGCTTAGCATCTCTGCAGCATTTTACATACAGTCAAAGTCGGTTTTATTCGCTCGCAGTTCTACCTGTTTTGATTGTCTGAACTATCATCTTCCATCTTTTTATTATGACTTTAAACTGTAAAAGTAAGTACACATAACCCAGCTGTCCTCACCGTGTAAAACTACACGTCCAGTGGGAGCAATACCAAAGCTGTGTGGCTGCCGGGTACAGCTTCAAAATCAATATCCATCCTTTAGAAAAAGTGGAAAACCATCGCTCTGACTGAAGTGAAGTCTGACGAGAGAGTTTATCTCAATCCCTTCTGGGCCCAAACTCCAGCGAGCGCTTTTATACATTAGCTGTTTAATTTAGATGTGGGCGCACTGAACTGGAAGACTGTTTATCTGGACAGGGTCTGTACGCGGCAGACATAAGCATCGGGTCAGCACAATGTAGCAGCCAAACGCGGAGACGGAGATAGATGGATTGTCAGAACACCTCGCGAACAAAACTACTGCTAATCCCAGTAAACGCTTTTTAAATAGACTATCATTAAAAGGCCTGAGGTGGAACGAATAAACAGCAGAACGAACCGATAATTAGCCATAAAAGAGACTTAGTCAACTCTCTACAGCTCAAAACTTATCCTATTACAACAAAAAGACGAAAAGAAGAAGAAAATGTGCACATAATAAACACTGAGCCCCCAAAATATATCGTTCCAGCTTTTAAATATTGAACGATTAATCCATATATCATTATTGTGACAGCTGGTCGTTGTAGCCACAGCTGCCCTGGGGTAGAACGAAGGAAGTGAGGCTGCCAATCTGCGCCATCAGCATCTAAAACCACCGCGACAGAACTCAGTCACAGCGGAAAATCGATCACGGTTCTACGCACTGAGCCACTGTCGCTCCAATGATCTGATCTTAATGTTCTTGGTATTCTTCAGCGGTGGATGAAGTACTGTTACTTAAGTAAAAGTACAAACACAGAGGCAAAAAGTTACTAAAAGTAAAAGTGTCACATGGAAAAAAGTGTCTGTTTTAGAGAAAATGTCATGATGTTGATTCAAAATGAGACATATTTTGGTCACAGTAACAAAACAAATCAGTTTCTTAATTTTTCTTATGTATTTTGTGTTTATTTTTGTTTTGCTCAAAGCCGAAGCTCGAACTAGAAAAACTTTACTCAGACCAGAGTAAAAATAAAAAATATGTTTTACTTTTAGACTTTAAAGCAGCGGCAGCTCTGTATGAATAAGTCTCTCCATGGACCAAAGAACATGAGCCACATGAGCCACATGAGCCACATGAGCCACATGAGCCACATGAGCCACATGAGCCACATGAGCCACATGAGCCACATGAGCCACATGAGCCACATGAGCCACATGAGCCACATGAGCCACATGAGCCACATGAGCCATCTCACATGAGGAGGACTAGACCAGGACTAAACCAGGACTAAACCAGGGCTAAACCAAGACTAAACCAGGACCAAACCAGGACTAAACCAGGACTAAACCAGGACTAAACCAGGACTAAACCAGGACTAAACCGGGACTAAACCGGGACTACACCAGGACTAAACCAGGACTAAAACAGGACTAAACCGGGACTACACCAGGACTGAACCAGGACTAAACCAGGACCAAACCAGGACTAAACCGGGACTAAACCAGGACTAAACCAGGACTAAACCAGGACCAAACCAGGACCAAACCAGGACTAAAGAGGGACTAAAACAGGACTAAACCGGGACTAAACCAGGACCAAACCAGGACTAAACCGGGACCAAACCAGGACCAAACCAGGGCTAAACCGGGGCTAAACCGGGGCTAAACCGGGACTAAACCTGGACTAAACCAGGACCAAACCTGGTATATCAGCGTTTCAGTTTTGTGCAGCTAAACCCTGGAACATTCCTCCTGAAGATGTGAGACAGGCCTCGACTTTGACCATGTTTAAATCCAGGCTAATGCTAATTTTATGACGATTATTTGTGATTATTTATATTCCGATTTGCTGTATTGTGTCTTTCTTTTTCTGTAAAACACTTTGAATCACCTTTTGTATGAATCGCGCTGTACAAATAAACTCGCCTTTTCAGTCCTGTTCAAAATACAGTGCAGTAGAAAGTACAAATACTGCTCTCAGATGTAGTGAAGTAAAAGTAAAAAGTCGTCAGTCGTCCAGGTCTGATCCAGAGTCAAAGCAACTGGACAAAAAGTTGCAGGAGTGAAGTTTCTCTGCTTTTACTCTCCACTGTCAAATGTACTTAAGTAAAGCACAGATACCTAAAAAATCCACTCACGTCCAGTACTTTACTACTTGTAATAATAATAATAATAATACATTTTATTTATATAGCGCTTTTCAAGATACTCAAAGACACTTTACATAGAAGAACAATTTAAAAAAATACAAATATACAAACATTTAAAATCAACACTCATAATAATTAAAGATTAAAAGCAGGTTTGAACAGGTGAGTCTTTAGGTGTTTTCTGAAGATGCTGAGGTCAGTGCAGTCCCGGAGTTGTTGCGGTGGAGTGTTCCAGAGGGTGGAGGCAGCGATGGAGAAGGCTCTGTCTCCAGGTTCGGAGCTTGGTCCTACAGGGGAGGGAGAGGAGGTTTGCGTTTTTGAGGAGCGAAGGGAGCGAGAGGGAACGTGGTGACGGAGCAGATCTGTGAGGAGGGGGCCAGGTTATGGAGAGCTTTGAAAGTGATGAGAAGAACTTTGAACTGAATTCGCTGAGAAATGTGGAGCCAGTGGAGGTTTTGGAGGACCGGGGTGATGTGATTGTACTTCGTTCCCTTCCAGCGCTGCCATCCTTCAGTATAAACGACTCACAGAATCTGACCCTCACTGTTTCGCTTTTGTCAATACAACCAAACAACAAACGCCGCGTTCGATTCTCTGGCTGTAAACCTGCGATTTAAGCTGCGCAAAAGGCGATGGAGCGGCAGATAATGTATGCACCGCGCATTTTCACTCCCCTCATTGTGTCTCTGTAGTTGCAAATTGAGAACAATTGGAACACATGGCGAGTTAGAAATCAGTTTGACTGCTCTGGCACGTAGCAAACTGTGAAAGTAGGACTGGCAGTGCCGCCATATGCTGGATGCCAGATTCTTCCTGTTACACAAACACTACGCAGCAGCCGCTCACAGATACACTTTTATTTAAGGGAAATCTGATTGATTGCTGGCTCCTTTATGAGAATCTACTCCAGAGCCAACTCCCCGTCAGCGCCGCGATGTGAAATAGTTTGCATAAGACAACACGGCTTTTTATATGCAAATACAAAACGGCTATACAAGATACTTAACATTTTAACACGGGCAAAATCACATTTTACTTGGACGCGGTGAACAAAATAAATATGCACAGCGGTTCACTTCGACGCTAAATGTGCTCAAGTATTTAAAAGCAGGATTACGACACGCAGAGCTGCAAAGTCGGGCTCGGTGCTGTGTAAGTCGGTGTTAATGTTTGCACTTCCTCTTTGCTGACAACTCTACGAAGATACAGGTAAAATGGTGTAAATTTATGTCACTTGGACTCCTCATTTACACCAATTAAACGTGTTTGCGACATGGTTGAGAGATCCAATTTACATCTAGTCCACAGCGTTTAAAGAGCTCGTGTTAGACTATGTTCTTATATATGTTATAATGTCGTTTCCTCATTCACACGTGTTTAATGCTGCAGATCGACTATGTTTTTACATTTTTGGATCACTTCAGCTCTGGAATTGCCCGTTTCTACTGAGCTAAAGGTACAAAACACAACTCCAGGTGCGTTTTTGACGAGGTAATAGCGTTAGAACGTGGCTTAATGCTCACAAGAGACAAGTTTGTGTAATATAGGACGCTTTTGTAAGACGCTTTCTTTGTTATTTTGCATATTAACTGCATTAGCCGGGCACCAGGTGATGTTAGATGGACCTTTTATTACCAGAGTCGACTGAGGACACTGTAATTCGCTCAGACTTTATGCTAACCAATGTACGCTCAAAGCTCAGGCGCTACCAAAGCACAGTGTGATCTTCTGTCCTTCGTTTGGGTATTATTATAGACGGTATATATATATATTTGTCATTTGCGTCATCTAATGAGAGCTTAAGTCCAGGAAGGTGCAAGGATTTGACAGATTTACGCTTAAAAATGTGGTTTTCACTGTTTTGAAACTAGTAAACTGCTGTTTTATTGAATGGGACACAGGGCTTTACAAACAGCTGAAACAAAGCTTAAACTTAATCACCCAAAACAAGAATTATACAGAAATATTTGGATTTTGTTAATACATACTGTGTTTTATTTACTTCATTAAACCTTTAAGGACTGAGCACATTATAGACCATTACAGCTCGACTAGACTTTTATTCTTTTTGGACGTAAAATTCATGTTAAAAGAAGTATCAGAGTGTACTTTTGTCTTTTTTCACACAATTCATCCATCCTTATTTTTCCTTTGCATCAAAAAACTGACTGGGAGAATCGCGTTGGCCCCTGCGCTCTGATTGGTCGTCTTCGAAGGGCAACGGAAGCTCATGACCGTAATGACAGTAACGTATTTAAAGAGCCCCATGTCTCCGCTTTGAGACGCCGTTTGAATTTACATGAAGCAGAATCGGTTGCGGAGTTACGGTGACGGAAAGTCCACAACCACGAGTCTATCTATGTGGTTAAACAGCTTTAAAACTATCCAGTGTTTTCCCTGACGCGGACACTAAAATGATATTAAATGTTCTTATTAACCCGCTCTGTGTGATCCTGGTGTTTTTTATTTCGCTGTTGTGTCTGTGAATCAAGATATGAACATTAAAAGAGACAAAACAGCTGCTTTTTTTCCCCTGAGGTCGCACCCGCCCTCTGCTAAACCAGCATTGTTTTTATTATTATTATTATTATTATTATTTATTTTATTTTTTTAATTATTATTATTTTTTTATTTTTTTAATTATTATTTTTTTATTTATTTTGTTTTTTATTTATTAATTTATTTTTTTTACATTTATTTTTTATTCTTCTTTTCTTTCTTCCCATCTATATTCTCAAGTTCCTTTCTCACATACGAATGACTAGTACTAGCGCTCTCCTCTTCCATCTTCACCATACCCCCCTCCAAACTCACGGAAATGTCACACACACAGGTATATACACAACACACACAACACGCACTTGTCACATACAACTGTTAGATGTTATGTCGTTTTGGTATTTCTTGTTTGTCTTATCACTCTTGTCATTATTGTACATGTCCGGTCACTATGTTTGTATGTTTTGCAGTAAATAAATTAAAGTAAATTTTAAAAAAAGAAAGAAAAAAAAGGGATGTGTGCGGGAAGAGGCGTTACCTTTACATCCTCGCTCCTGATTGGCTCTTCGGTTGCTATGACACTCACGGTCACAATTCCAAATATGGAAATCGGCTCCAAATTCGCCGCTATAACCACGAGCTTCGACGAGCTTCATTTAACTTGAGCTGAACGCTGTGGGTGACGTCACACTCACTCAAATCGCGTCTTTACACAGTTTTTACAGTTTTTATTGTGTCTGTGTGTGTCTGTCTGACTCTGTACCAGCTCTGAACCGTTGCTAATTAACTCATCTCGGATTACCGCAGGTGTTTTTAGCATTGTTAGCATTGTTTTTTTGTTTCTTTGACCATATGTACATACCGCACGTTATATTAATTAACAATCACCGCCTCGTACTAACAAAGGAAGTCTGTATAAGTGTCCGCTCGCCGCATTAAATCAAACGTGCTAATTATAGTCATCACTTGCTAGCTTATCTGTTTCCTTCCTCCTCCTACATTACAGCACATTTCCATATCTTATTTTTCGCTCCTCTGGCCTTTATGATAAAAAAAACACAATATACTCCTTGTTAAGTGGAACATTTTCTCTCCTCCAGGCTAAACACATGTGAAGAATTATTCATGAGACACTTTTTTTTTAGTCTCAGACCGCGGGGCTTGTAACGCGTTGGCCACACGGTATCATTTTGTCAGGATAATACGAGCGAGCGAAAGGACATCTAGGAATTCGGCGGAACGGCTCGCTATCGGTTGTGTATGAAGTTTAATGAGGGACCTCCTTGTCACTGTCGAGCGTGATAGATTCATTAAGAGCCGGAATCACAGGCTAATGGAAGAGTTCACCCAGTGGGAGAGCTACCGGGGGTTACGGCGGCGCGCAGCCTTTTCAAGCACGATGCGTAATGGAAGGTGTATTTATACGGCGCCGAAACTCGTGTATTTTTTTTTTTTCCATCATCAAGCGAACTTTTATGAAGAGGTGGAGGTTTTTCTGGGTCGCTCCAACTAATTCACATACTTCCCAGAGTGTAAGAATTAACGGGGTTCGTAGTGGAAGTAGTCGTAGTAGTTTAATCATCACACCCTTAGAATGAAGCTAATTATGCAAAATCGTCTTTTTTTAGAGCTTTTAATCGCCTTATAATTGTTTCGTCTTCTTATTTACTCATTTGAAGTTGTATGTTTGAGTGATTTGTGCGTGTTTGAGTGGCCTAATATTCGTTTTATCCCCGGTATACACCACCTTTTTCGGTTTATTGCAATTTAAAATGTCCAAAATGCAACAAAAAGCACAATATGTCGTCTTTAAAGGTCCTATATTACGCAAAACTGACTCTTGTGAGCTTTAAGTCGTGTTCTAATGTTGTTACCGGTTCAAAAACAGACCCAGAGTTGTGTTTTGTTCCTTTATTATCACCTAATTACCTCAACCTAATTATGAAAAATCGTCTTTTTGGAGCTTTTAGTCACTTTATATTTGTTTCACCTTCTTATTTACCCATTTGGAGTTGTATGTTTGAGTGATTTGTGCGTGTTTGCGTGGCCTAATCTCCATTCAAGACTTCACTGGTTCGACTTACCCCCAGTATACACCACCTTTTTCTGTTTATTGCAATTTAAAATGTCCAAAATGCAACAAAAAGCAAAATATGTCGTCTTTAAAGGTCCTATATTACGCAAAATTGACTCTTGTGAGCTTTAAGTCGTGTTCTAATGCTGTTACCGCCTCAAAAACAGATCTAGAGTTGTGTTTTGTTCCTTTATTATCACCTAATTATCTGACTCTAATTATGAAAAATCGTCTTTTTAGAGCTTTTAATCGCTTTATATTTGTTGCGTCTTCTTATTTGCTCATTTGAAGTTGTATATTCACTTCACACATCACCTCTTTCTGTTTATTTCAATTTAAAATGTCCAAAACGCAACATAACGATCCACGTGCGCCACAGATTATAACGTCTTCTTAAAATTATATAACGCAAAATTGATTCTTGTAGCTTTAAGTCGTGTTTTAATGCTGTTAAATAATCAAAAACAGACCTGGAGTTGTGTTTTGTTTCATTCACACATGTTTGAGTAACACTTTATTATTAGTCTGTTCAAAACGCTCTGTTCCACCTTGTGATGTCATCAAGTGGTAGTTTTAAAGTTTAACCGCTATCGTTTTACCTTTTGTTAAGTAGATTTTGGCGATTCCAGAGCTGAAAATTATCCAAATGATTCTAGAAATGAGGGTGTGTGGAGTTTAAAAACACACTTGACCACTTCCTGTATTACCACATGATGACATCACGAGGTGGAACAGAGTGTTTTCAGTTTGAGAGAAGAACAAAACACAACTCCAGGTCTGTTTTTGATGAGGAAACATTATAATATAGATCAGAAAATTGCGTAATATGAGCCATTTAAAGCAGTTTGAGAACGAAATGCAGATAAAGCAAAGTATAAGTGTTAAAATTGCGTTAATTCAAAAGTATACAGACTGTAACTTCTTAAAATAAAAAGAATATTCTCATCCTTCTCCGCTGTATCTTCGACTGTACTGCTGTATCGCTGTAAGATAAGCTGTTGGCGTGACCTTTGAGTCCCGTTTCCCGCTCGCTCGTAGCCGTAGTATTTTTTGACTGTAGATTCAGATTAGGAAAGGTCCTTGGCGTCCGCCGCCTCTTCCACGCCACGATAAGCAGCAATCTCACGAGCCGTAAGAGCCACTCGATGCGGACACTTACGATGTATGAAGAACGCCGCTCAGACGAGGCCGACCGCGCGTGTTTACTCCGGGTCGGGAATTTGAAATGTGATTTTACTGGAGAGACGCGTTTTGTTTTCGTCGGTTAATGCGATAAATCCAGAATGGAGAGGATGCGACGCCCCCTGCTGACTGCACATGAGCACTTTATAAATGTTTTTCAATAGGAGATGTGTTTATTTGTGACAGCCCCACACTCGAGTCTCAGTTCGTATTGTCCCGCCGTATGTCATTAGAGGTATAATACTCCCTACAAGCTGGACAATACTTAAAGGGCCCGTGTTACACTGTTTTCTGATCTGTTTTAATGTTGTTTCCTTTCCAAACAGACCTGGAGTTGTGTTTTTTTTTGTTTCATTAACACACAAACCGGCTAATTTAGGGTCGGTTCTTCTCTATAAAGCTGTTCCACCTTGTGATGTCATCGTGTGGTGATACAGGAAGTGCTCCGCTGTGTTTTTAAACTCCACACACCTTCATTTCTAGAATCATTTGGATCATTTCAACCCTGGAACTGCCACTTATCTCTACTTAAATAAATGTGAACTTGAAAAACTACCACTTGATGACATCACAAGGTGGAACGGAGCATTTTCAGCTTTGGAGATGTTACAGACTAATAATAAATTTACTCAAACATGTGTGAATGAAACAAAACACAACTCCAGGTCCGTTTTTGATGAGGTAAGAGCATTAGAACATAGAGCAGAAAACAGTGTAACACGGGCCCTTTAAGTATTGCCCAGCTTGTAGGGAGTATTATACCTCTAATAACTTAACCTCCTGAGTCCTGGCGTCCTCATATGTGGACAACACGTTTTTGGTTTGTCTAGGCCACAGTGCAAATTATTAGATGAAGAATAACAGCAACAATGAAAATATATTATATATATTCATTTTTAACAGTTTAGCTCCTGTCTCTTCACATGAGACACTTTGTTCCAAAAGGCACAATTGTTGTTTCTCATTTTGTTTTTAGATTCAGGACAAATGTTGCTGTTTTCAGGGTCTTAATAAATAGTTTTTGCAAATCATTATTTAAATGTTTTATCAAAATGAGTAAAATGTCACATATGAGGACATTTGATTTGCATAATTTTTTCTCAGAAACTACATAATGTAAAAAGATAATTCTTTGTATTTAGACTCATCAGGTCCAGTCAGCCCAAATAACAAAGAGAAATGAATAAAGCGACGCAAGAGCTCGGGTCTCAGGAGGATAAGCCGAGACAAATAGAACTGAGATTCCAGTGTGGGGCTGTTTAAAATGCTTATGTGCAGACAGCAGGGGGCGTTGCATCCTTTCCGTTCATTCAACACGACTAAAAGCTCACGCGAGTCCATTTTTGCGCGACATCGGACCTTTAACGTCTTGAAGGTTCATGTTTCTGAATCTAACACACCTCAAATGGGCCCAATCCAACATAAATTAATAGGAAGAGGGTCCATTTTTGGGCCCCTTAGACGCTGGGCCCCTCTTTTTCCCTCATCTGATGCAGTATTTGAGTAGTCGGACAGGATTTATACTTTGAAAATTGAATATCTGGTACCTCAACTCAAGAAATACCAGCACAGAGAGACTTTCTTAAAGCACCGGAGCAACATCGTATAATTTAAGGTGAAAACATCCCCAAAAATTGAACAATGACAGTGATTGGACCAGTGTAACACAAACACGCAGCTACAGTTTCTACCATAGCAACTTTGATGCTTATCTGAAAATGTTACAAACTCTGCGAGAATCTGGTGTCAAAAAAATGGGATAATTTCATCACACTCCTCCAGTGTTAGCAACATATTGTCAAAAGACAAATATTTCTTGACAGGCTTCACGACCGAGTGCCAAAACATATTCGCACATACACAACACCAAAACCATCGGTGCCAAATGTTTGCAAAGATCACTCCACGTCTAAACCGGCACTTTAATTATTCCTGATTGAGCGTCATTAGCAGCCCTCCTGTGCGTCACATTCTTCTATCGTCTGTTGTCGGGCAAATGAGGCTCATGGTTGATTTGGTTTTTCTTTCTCGGTGTCAGGAGCAGAGGAGTGAAAGACGAGAACGGAGACGAGAACGGAGCCGTGACAGGAGCGAACAACGACGGTACGATCAAAGCAGCTGAGCGGCACAGAACAGGGCGTACAGTGATGTGAGGGGGGTGTGGGGAGATGTGGGGTATGTGAGGGTACATGGGGGTATGTGAGGGGACATGGGGGTATGTGAGGGGACATGTGGGTATGTGAGGGGACATGTGGGTATGTGAGGGGACATGGGGGTATGTGAGGGGATATGGGGGTATGTGAGGGGGCATGGGGGTATGTGAGGGGACATGTGGGTATGTGAGGGTATATGGGGGTATGTGAGGGGACAAGGGGGTATGTGAGGGGACATGGGGGTATGTGAGGGGACGTGGGGGTGTTTGGGGTTACGTGGAGGTATGTGAGGGTACGTGGGGGTATGTGAGGGGACATGGGGGTATGTGAGGGGACAAGGGGGTATGTGAGGGTACATGGGAGTATGTGAGGGTACGTGGGGGTATGTGAGGGTACGTGGGGGTGTTTGGGGTTACATGGGGTATGTGAGGGTACGTGGGGGTATGTGAGGGTACGTGGGGGTGTTTGGGGTTACATGGGGTATGTGAGGGTACGTGGGGGTATGTGAGGGTACATGTGAGTATGTGGGGTGACATGGGGATATGTGAGGGTACATGGGGGTATGTGAGGGGAGAAGGGGGTATGTGAGGGGACAAGGGGGTATGTGAGGGGACATGGGGGTGTTTGGGGTTACATGGGGGTATGTGAGGGTACGTGGGGGTATGTGAGGGGACATGGGGGTATGTGAGGGTACGTGGGGGTGTTTGGGGTTACGTGGAGGTATCTGGGGGTATGTGAGGGGACATGGGGGTGTTTGGGGTTACATGGGGGTATGTGGGGGTATGTGAGGGTACGTGGGGGTGTTTGGGGTTACATGGGGGTATGTGAGGGTACGTGGGGGTGTTTGGGGTTACGTGGAGGTATCTGGGGGTGTGTTTACGTTTAGTTTATTGGTTTATTTTAACAAGGACCCTGTGCAAACACAATCTCATAAAAGAAGAGAAGTTTTACACCAGATTTGGCTAAAGTTAATTTCCTCTGTTTTCCCCAGGCAGGTTACAAACAATTAAAACACATCCAAGTATCCATTAATTTACAACAAAACCTGCGTTCTCTCATTCTTTCATTTAACAAACATCACACTTCACATCTAAAATTGCACAAATACAATGTCAAAAATTAAAAAATATAAGCTCCTGGATGTAAAAACAGAGCCGAGTCTGTAAAAGGACTTTTCTAACATTATAAGAGACGTCCCTCAGGTCAGAGGATCAGAGGAGGCTTCAGTCTGGAGCTGGTTTCATTCTTTAAGGTCCTTGGATGAGAAGACTCTGCAAAGGCTGAGCTACATCTGTGGAGTCTGCAGTCAGTGTGACTTGTGGACGTGGATATTCTGGTGGTCTGTATGTTCAGGTTTTCTGGTTGTTCTAGTGGTCTGGATGTTTTGGTGGACCTGGATGTTCTGGTCATCTAGATATTCTGGTGGTCTGGCTCTTCTGTTGGTCTGGATGTTCTGGTGGTCGAGTTTTTCTGGTGGGCTGGTTGTTCTGGTGGTCTGGATGTTCTAGTGGTCTATATATTCTGCTGTTCTGGTGGTCTAGTTTTTCTGGTTTTCTGGTTGTTCTGGTGGTCTGGATGTTCTGGTGGTCTATATATTCTGGTGTGCTGGATGTTCTGGTGGTGTAGTTTTTCTGGTTTTCTGGTCTAGATGTGTTTTTTTTTAATATGTTCTAGCGGTCTGGATGTTCTGGTGGTCTGGTTCTGGCGGTTTCGTTGTTCTGAAGGTCTGGATGTTCTGGTGGACCTGAATGCTCTCACGGTCTAGATGTTCTGATGGTCTGGATGTTCTGGTTTTCTAGATGTTTTAATGGTCTAGATGTTCTGGTGGTTTGGATGGTGTGGTTGTTCTGGTGGTCTGGATGTTCTGGTTTTCTGGATGTTCTGGTTTTCTGGATGTTCTGGTGGTCTGGAAGTTCTGGTTGTTCTGGTTCTGGTTGTTCTCGTGATCTTCTCAGAGCAAATCTGGACAAATCTCGAAATTGGTGAAGGTGCAGCATTGTTTAAAATCCTATGCATTAATCACACATCCAAATACACAAGCCCGTTCTCAAAGTTTAACATTCTATACTGTATTTTGTAAAGAGGAGGTACGTGGGGGTACGTGGGGGTACGTGGGGGTACGTTGGAGCCTCAACACTAACTCGCTCTCTCTTTCTCCAGTGTAGTTCATCAAAGGCGAGCTCTTCATTAATCATTAGCCTCGGTGATGTCAAGGAATCACTCAGTAATCTCCGGGTTGTTCGCACAGCAGGAAGTAGCGAAAAGACACAGTTTTGTGCCTAAAGTGATTTGTTGGGGGATTTTAACTGCGGTTTTGTACTTAGCAGCGCAGGCTAATTAGCATAGGACCACTGGTAGTTCTCTGTCAGGGTGTGATTGAGGTGTCAGTCAGACTCTGCGGCGCGTCAGGGCAAAGCGTGTTCCATGAAGTTTTAAGCAGCAGTTGTTGATGTCTTTTTGGCGATGATGTTGGTTGTGATTTGGGTCACAGTCATGATGGTTTGTTTTTTTGTTCAGAGAAGCGACTGGACTCTCTAAACTAAATGAGGAACTCTGCTGTCATATCGGATTTCTTTTGGGGAGAACAGATGGTTAAAGATTGTCTGCAAATGGACAAACCGCAGCAGAACAAATACAACAGTAACAGCACCACTTGACTGAGTTTGCCTCAAATTGTTTCAACTTCTGAATTGAATTATTACAGTGCATTTTGTTGGTAAAAGGGCCCGTTTTTACACAGCGATTTTTCACCTTCGAGGGACTAAAATATGACGGTGTTCATCTGTGGCAGCTGGAATCGCGTCGCCAACCTGTGGATTTGACCGTTAGATTCGGGATTTCAACCGCCAACCTTCAGATCAGTGGACAAACTCTACCAACTGGGCCACTGTCACCCTCCTGTCGTGTGTTCAACTTTCTTATTGGGTTCAGAGAAGATGCTTTAAACAGCTAGCTAGCAACTTGACTTAGATCATAAAAGTCGTGATTTCATAGTTTCAAGTTAACCATCGTTCAAGCATCGCGGGGGTTACATTCTAAAAATAACCCGCAATAGTCAGCTTTATACAGTTATTCTATATGTTTTTGTCTGTAAACCCCCTCACCACACACTTTATACACTTTTCTCACACAGGCGTTAACATTTTCTCACATTTCTCGCTTCAAATGTTATGATTTTGTTCAACAGAAACAACCGAATCAATTGTTTTTGTTTTTGTTTCTAGCCATTTTTATTTGTATGTTTTTGTTTGATCAAATTATGAACATGATAAAAATAAACTCTCAGACTTTTCAGCAGATCTTAAACTAAAGAAAAAAACACTTTTACAGTTCAGTCTAGTTCAAAAATGTACTGGAGCAGAGGGTTATGTTCGAAAATAACCCGCAACAGGCGAAATCTGCGAAGTATCAGCTTTATTTTTAATTATTCTCTATGTTTTTGTCTGTAAAACCCCTCACCACACACTTTATACACTTTTCTCACACAGGCGTTAACATTTTCTCACATTTCTCTCTCGTTTAAACTCTCTCAAAGTTCAAACCTTCGTAGGCGTCTTTGTCGGTGCAGAACGTTTCATCGACATTGTGGGTTTTGTCGGGGAGAAAACAAATTGCAAACGTACAGCACTTCAGAGTCACACTGAGATCCAACGTTTATGTGAATTTGGTCTACAGTCCCTTAGCCAATCAGGACGCAGAGCACAACGCATGTTTGTAAAAAAAAAAGCATGCAAAACAGCGAGACAGCGAAAGGTGAACTGCGCTAAAAAATTGCAAACTTTTTATAGATTTTATGAAATAGGATAAAAAGATGAAACTT
Source organism: Periophthalmus magnuspinnatus (assembly GCF_009829125.3). Taxonomy (NCBI): domain Eukaryota; kingdom Metazoa; phylum Chordata; class Actinopteri; order Gobiiformes; family Gobiidae; genus Periophthalmus; species Periophthalmus magnuspinnatus. The sequence continues at coordinate 3,168,818 of NC_047142.1, read as the reverse complement.
GCTCCCACAGTGATAATAACAAACACCATTTTCACACAAAAGAGACAAAATAATGACTTAATTTTACCTTACGTGGTCTTATACACGCTCTTATATAGATCAAAGTCATTCTCAAACTATTCCCGTCGCAAAAAAGTTATGATTATAGTTTTAATATCAGTATCTAAACATCTTTTTTTCTTTACAATCACCTTTTTGACATAGCACAATATTTACAACCAGCCGTTAGCACACAAGCCTCGTACAACAACACCCAGCACCTTTTTCTCCTTTGCGTCAGAACCGTCACAATGGTCTTATTAGCATAACAGGGGCTAACCGTCGCTGTACGCCATTTTCCACTGACAAGCTAACGACCCCCATTCACACCCGACATTCGCAGCTTGTCTACTTGTACGTAATTATTGCATTTCGTTCCGCGGCGAGTCTCGTCGTCGCCGGTTTTTTGCCGCTGCATCCCACCGGAGAGGAAAATGGTGACACCCTCCCGCATCGCCAAGTGTCATTAAGCGCGGAGTGGAAGCAAAGTTCAGCCGATGACTCTTGGATTAGGTCTAATGGCTGCACACCAGGAGAGGCAGATGATTGGGGCACCGCGATACACGACTGGTTAGTAATGATGAGGTGGATTTAAATAGACACGGTTAAACTTGTGCGGATTCAGACCGGGAACAGGAAGTTGTGCATTATTTAGCAGCGACTTTGAATTAAAGTGGAAATAGCGATGTTTTAATTTACGTTTTTCGAGGTGTGATGTCGGCGAGCGAGTGTGACGAGGGGTTTACGTTGGGATTTTTGTTCAAAAGTCCTAAATTTACTTAAAACCATGTTATAATGTTGTTCAAAAATGTACCTGGAGTTGTGTTTTGTTTCATTCACACATGTTTGAGTATTTTCTTTTCTATTTTTTTTGCTTTTTACCATTTTTTTTAAGGTGGTTCTGTTAAACTTGTGCGGATTCAGACCGGGAACAGGAAGTTGTGCATTATTTAGCAGCGACTTTGAATTAAAGTGGAAATAGCGAGGTTTTAATTTACGTTTTTTGAGGTGTGATGTCGGCGAGTGAGTGTGACGAGGGGTTTGCGTTGTGATTTTTGTTTAAAGGTCCTATATTACGCTAAATTTAGTTAAAGCCATCATCTAAAACAGACCTGGAGTTGTGTTTTGTTTCATTCACACACGTTTAACACACAAACCCTGCAGATTTACAGTTCTTCTCTTTCTAGAAAACACTCTGTTCCACTTTGTGATGTCATCATGTGGTAATACAGGAAGTGCTCCACTGTGTTTTTAAACTCCACACACCTTCATTTCGAGAATCATTTGGACCATTTCATCTTCTGGAATTGCCACTTATCTTCTACTGAACTAAAAGTAAAAAAAAGGAGCTGTTAACTTGAAAACTGACACTTGATGACATCACAAGGTGGAACGGAGCATTTTGAGCTTTGGAAATGTAGACAGACTAATAATAAAGTGTTACTCTGAAACAAAGCGCAACTCCAGGTCTGTTTTTGAGGAGGAAACTGCATTAGAACATGACATAAACCTCATATTTTGAAAGTCATAATCGTTTTCTGGACACAAACGCACGGAAAACAACAAAATAATAAAACGATAACCTTCGCCATCCAAAAATAATTGTTACATCCATCATGTGTTTGAATGATAAGTCAAAATTAACCTTATTCTAGACGTTGCCAAGACTCGACTGAAAATAAGTTCTATGGGGACTACAGCACCGTTATACAGCCTCCCACAGAAAGGGGGCAGTGTTTACCACATAAACATTCAAAATTTTACACAAAGGAGCCCGAATTTATTTCAGATTTAACCAGAATTTAACCGTTCAGTGGCATTTCATCATCTGTAATTGCTACTTATCTCTACTGAACTAAAGGTTAAAAAAAAAGGAGCTGTTAACTTGAAAACTACCACTTCATGACATCACAAGGTGGAACGTCACATTTTGAGCTTTTGGTTCTCAAACTGCTTTAAAAGCCTCATATTATGCAATATTCTGATCTATAATATAATGTTTCCTCATCAAAAACAGACCTGGAGTTGTGTTTTGTTCTTCTCTCAAACTGAAAACGCTCTGTTCCACCTCGTGATGTCATCATGTGGTAATACAGGAAGTGCTCCACTGTGTTTTTAAACTTCATACATCTTCATTTCTAGAATCATTTGGATAATTCCAGCTCTGCAATCGCCAAAATCTACTTAACAAAAGGTAAAACGATGGAGGTTAAACTTTAAAACTACCACTTGATGACATCACAAGGTGCAACGTCGCATTTTGAGCTTTGGAGATGTTACAGACTAATAATAAAGTGTTAATCTGAAACAAAACACAACTCCAGGTCTGTTTTTGACGAGGAAACAACATTATAACCTCGCTTAAAGCTCAATTTCATGTAATATAAACTCTTTAAAGCCAAAAACGTACTTCCAGTTTGTTTATTCGACGTAGAAACAGCATTATAACATTATTAAAAGCTCAAAAAGTAGATTTGCGTAATTTCATTTTGTGTCTCTAGACGTCGGGGCCATTCCTCTTTCAGTTCCCACTCAATAAAGTCAGTGAGGTTTGAAGTAATAATGCAATAAGCTTCTCTGTTTGTGTTTGGGAATTGCCCCAGAAAGTCATGTGATTTATGCATCTAATTTGCTTGAGGTTAGCATAATATAACTAGCTTCATTGTTTTCCGTCTTTAAACATCGGCTGCATCTGACCCAAAAACGAACTTAACCATGTTGGATTGTTTCGTGGTCAGTTTCGCAAAGCTCTGTCCGACCGCGGTAATTACAGGCCGCTCATTGTTGAAAAGCATCTGTTTCGATATGTTCAACTTAATGCAAACACGGATTAGTTTTCAAGTCAAATCTGATTCATCGCTTTTGTAAAACGTCTCATTTTCGCTGGGAACTACTTGGAGAATGGAGGTTGTGGGTAAAGTTTTGGGGAATTCTAACCTGCCCGCAGATTTATGTAAAGCTGTTTGTCTCTGTAAGTCCCGGCGAGTCGTTTACGAGCCGTTCTCCGCTGACCGTGTTTCCCGGTATAAGCTCAGGACCATTTGGTGGTTAATTTGGAGCTGAGTTGCATAATAGAAATTCCGTCCGTGAGTATCATAGCAACCAAAGAGCCAATCTAGAGCGAGGATGTTGAAGGTAACGCCCCTTTCCACCTGCACCGCTGGTTTAACAGGGAGCGGGCGCTTAGCAACGCTGTCAATCAAACCTGCTGCTAACGCTAACAGGAGCAAGAAGAAAGAAGGCACCTGATTGCTGCGTTGTGTTCTGTGTCCTGATTGGCTGTTGGACTGTAGACCATTGTGTCGTGCGTCCTGATTGGCTGTTGGACTGTAGACCATTGTGTTGTGCGTCCTGATTGGCTGTTGGACTGTAGACCATTGTGTCCTGCGTCCTGATTGGCCGTTGGACTGTAGACCATTGTCCATCAGTCTCCTCCGTGCCGTGTCTCCTGTACAGTACAGAATGTGTTCAGACAAATTTACATAAACGTTGGATCGCAGTGTGACTCTGAAGTGCTGTACGTTTGCAATTTGTTTTCTCCCCGACAAAACCCACAATGTCGATGAAACGTTCTGCACCGACAAAGACGCCTACGAAGGTTTGAACTTTGAGAGAGTTTAAACGAGAGAGAAATGTGAGAAAATGTTAACGCCTGTGTGAGAAAAGTGTATAAAGTGTGTGGTGAGGGGTTTTACAGACAAAAACATAGAGAATAATGTAAAAAATAAAGCTGATACTTCACGGATTTTGTCTATTGCGGGTTATTTTTAGAACGTGACCCCCACGATAAACGAGGGACCACTGTATAAGTTCAACTAAAATACAAAATATATTCATTTTTGTCAAGATCTTTCTAATTCTTACTCAGTTTGGTGAATAGTCGTCCTGGTAAATATTAATCAGAGTTTTGCACCATCACGTTTATTCACAGCAAATTATTTTTTTTCCATTTAGCATGCTAAATATAAAAAAATATAATAAAAAAGTAAAAATAAATATGAAAAATTTAATTAAAAAGTAAAAATAAATAAAATAAATAAATATAAAAAACATAATAAAAAAGTAAAAATGAGTGTTTAAACAAGAGAGAAATGTGAGAAAATGTTAACGCCTGTGTGAGAAAAGTGTATAAAGTGTGTGGTGAGGGGTTTTACAGACAAAAAACAGAATAATTGTAAAAAATAAAGCTGATACTTTGCGGATTTCACCTATTGCGGGTTATTTTTAGACCGTGACCCCCGCGATAAACGAGGGACCAGTGCATCTTGATTCACAGACACAATAGCGAAATAAAACACCAGGATCATGTAGCTCGGGTCAATATGGACATTTTAAAACCAAAATGACGAGTCTGACAGCAGCAGTTACAGAGACAGTTTTCCAATATAAAGTGAATTGGAGCCAGAATCAATGGAGCCGGAAACGCGCCCACGATCGCTTCATATCTGGAGCGGAGCAGTTAGCAGGTTAGCTATGTCCATTTATATAAACAGACTATACTTGGGACAAAAACTGATGATTTGAACTAAATTTGACTTGCCCCAGTACAGTACAGACATGTATTTATCTTTATTTCTACAGGGAGAGCACTTACACTCTACTCTAATATACAGAAAAATACTTAAAATATAATAAAAAAAATACTTATGTCCATTTAAAACATTTAAAACAGAAGCAGGGGTGATTATAAATGTTTATCACCACATTATTAAAGTGAATTAGTGGCACCAAAGTATCAGTTTTGCATGTCCTTGAAATATATTTTCCATTTTCAAGTTTTTTTTTCCTCCAATTTCAGTTCTAATGCGGCCGATTTTGGGGTGTAGACAATCATAAGATCTTGTATTAAAAGTTCCCGTATCAAAGTTCAACATAAAGTTATAAATACATTTATCCAGTGTCGTTCTCTTCGATGGTCAACCTACTTTTTCAGAGCGAGGACAGTAAATTTATCACCTTTTATGAAGCAAAATGAGTGAAAGAGTGAATCTAAAGGTTTAAATTAGAGCCTGAAGTCTGTATTTTTTTTATATTTCCATAATCGAGCACATAAAGATCATAAATGTATCGTATAATCTGCTCTCGAGGTGAAAATAAGTCATGTTTGCATCTGATTATAAGCGTTTTATTGTCCGATAATCAGGAAGTGCATAGTTAACGTGCAGTTTTGGCTTCTGAACGTTACACAACGCTCTTATAAACTCATCACTGTGATTAATTAGGATGTTCTGAATGCGTAAAGTAAGCGAGGAGTAACTTTAAACTGCTGCAAACTGTTAAAAATTGAACTCAATTTGTTTTTCACGCTTTTAAAACAGCAAAAAAAAACAAGTATAGAGCGTTAAATCGACACAAACGCGACACAAATACGTCGGACTACATTTGTAAATCTTCAGTACTCGTCTAATAAAGTTGATTTTTGAAGATGAGTTTGTCAGTTTGGTTTATTCTCGTTATCGCGCTTAACCCGGCTGTGGGTTGCGTTCAAACCGTAGGAGCGCGTACACGATACAAAGTGGTTTTCATATGTAAATTAGAACTAAACGAATGCATAAACATAACGAGGACTTGGGTATCTCAGAATTTCTAGTATTGTTCCTCGTTGCTGTTGGACTGTCAGATCTGTGGCAGGTTTGTTACGTTTAATGCGCCACATAATATTTTCATTTAAATGTAAATGCGTGTGTAATTCGCTTCTACATGCGTGCGTACATGTTCAGACACTTCTAGGTCAGAAACGAGATGCTAATCCAGTCTGTTGTTTCCTCTCGCGCCGTACAATAAAAACAACTGCACTGTCCCAATTACACTTCTCCAAATGTTCCAGGAACGTTCAGCTGCTGCTCGGTTTGTCTAGACCAAAGTGTATTTACGGCAAACTCCACCTTAGAGAATATCTGGGCTTCAGGAGCGTCGCAGAAATATGAGCTTAAATGGAAAAGAGTTAGCAGAGTTAGCATGACGGAGGCTAAGATTACGTCTAAAGCGGGGCTAATTATGCACGAAATGAACTTTAAATCAGGACAAATCTAAGTATTGTTTAAACTAGGGCTAAACTTGTGCTTATACTGCGTCTGAATATGTTAAAGTGCTCGTATTACGCAGTTTTTCTCAGAGTGGAGCTTCTTAAACGTCTCATATTACGTAAAATTGACTCTTGTGAGCGTTATTCCATGTTATAACGCTGTTTAATCCTCAAAAACAGACCTGGAGTTGTGTTTTGTTTCATTCACACATGTCTGAGTAAGTTTTCTCAGATTTTTCTAAGCTCAAAATGCTCCGTTCCACCTTGTGATGTCATGAAGTGGTAGTTTTCAAGTTGTCAGTTGCCCTTTTACCTTTAATTCATCATCTAAACGTACATAAATCATACACAAACCCTGCGTATTACACTAGTGGGAGGGGCAGCTTGTATGTCTATGGTGGATTGTTGCACAGTCTGATGAGTCGTCGGTCTGAAAACGAATGGAACAAAACAAAAACAACACATTTTTAAGAGCCTGTGATTGTTTCGAGCGTTTATCGTCACATTTAGGTGTTTGATTTTCAGCTAAAAGTTTGGCTAATGCTAACCAGCTTGTGATTGTGATGTAATTTCACATAAAACAAACCAGCTCACCTGCTCTAACTCAATTTAAATGAGTTTTTTGGGTGAAATTGTGTTAAAAAGATCAGATTAAAGTTAAATTTCAAGGACATGGAGTTTGTTTTGTTTCATTCACACATTTAACACACAAACAAATCAGATTTAGGCTTTGCAGATTTTGCAGATTTAGGCTGACTTCTTCTCTCAAACTGAAAACACTCTGTACAGGAAGTGCCTCACTGTGTTTTTAAACTCCACAACATCTTCATCAGAATCATTTGGATGATGATTTAAGCTCTGGAACTGCTCATTTCTACTGAAAAACGGTAAAACGTAGCTGTTAAAACTGCTACTTCATGACATCACAAGGTGTAACAGAGCATTTTGAGCTTTGTGAATGAAACAAAACGCAACTCCAGGTCGGTTTTTGATTACATAGCAACATTTTAACACGACTTAACGCTCACAAGAGTCAATTTTGCGCAGTATAGAACCTTCAAGAAGTTCTACTCTAAGAAAAAATGTCTTATCTTTAGCTCAAACTACACTTATCACTCTTTAAACTGAAAAACACTTCACTAGCTCAAGTCCTGGGAGCGCTGGCACCCGTCCCGCAGAGCTCCACGGCGCTCTAGATCCATCATCGGCGGGCCACGGAGGCACATTGTGTGGATCCATTAACTGTATCTATGGAGCAGACTTACAAACGCCCAGCCTGAAGAGGGTCACCAGTGCGTGGGGCAGCGCCGTCATAAATCTGCAGCCGTCCCAGAGCCCAAACCTCCCCTGCGCTCTGCTAATGGGGGGCTAATCGCTGGCGCCCCCCTCCCCCCCCATCCTCACCCTGGCTGGTCTGGGATGGAGAGGTTTGGAGCGACTGTGAGCCTGGGAGATTTAGATTTAGATTTGTTTTTAAAGCTTTGAAGCCAATGAGCCCGAGCGAAGTCGCCGAGTGTATATCTCAAACAGTCCAACAACAGTCGTTTGATGCATTTATAACCACTGTAGCTCTCTGTGTGTCTTCATAACTTTCAGCTGAGGTCGTGAACATCCTCCGGGGGGAAGGTGAAGCTAGCCAGAAGCACCGCACTGTCTGAAGCTTTGTGATTTAAAAGTCGTGTATGACGCAAAATGGACTCATGAGCTTTTAATCACGTTTTAATGCTGTTATTTAGTCAAAAACAGACCTGGAGTTGTGTTTTGTTTCATTCACACATCTTTGAGTCACACTTTATTATTAGTCTGTAACGTCTCCAAAGCTCAAAATGTGACGTTCCACCTTGTGATGTCATGAAGTGGTGGTTTTCAAGTTAGGTTAGCAGCTCTGTGGGGAAGCTAGACTCAGAAAAATTCTCAATTAATGAAGTTTACTGCAGCTCACCGTGGGCCAACGTGGAAAAATAATATATATGTACAAAAAATGTACGCAACAGAAACTAAGAAACTAAAACACCAAGACACGAAGAAACTAAGACGCGAAGAAACTAAGACGCAAAGAAACTAAGACGCAAAGAAACTAAGACGCAAAGAAACTAAGACGCAAAGAAACTAAGACGCAAAGAAACTAAGACGCAAAGAAACTAAGACGCAAAGAAACTAAGACACGGACAAACTAAGACACGGACAAACTAAGACACGGACAAACTAAGACACGGACAAACTAAGACACGGACAAACTAAGACACGGACAAACTAAGACACGGACAAACAAAGACACGAACAAACCAAGACACGAACAAACCAAGACACGAACAAACCAACACACGAATAAACCAACACACGAATAAACTAAGACACGGACAAACTAAGACACGGACAAACTAAGACACGGACAAACTAAGACACGGACAAACTAAGACACGGACAAACTAACACACGGACAAACTAAGACACGGACAAACTAAGAAACTAAGACACGAACAAACTAAGAAAAGAACAAACTAAGACACGGACAAACCAAGACACAAACAAACCAAGACACGAACAAACTAACACACGAATAAACTAAGACACGGACAAACTAAGACACGGACAAACTAAGACACGGACAAACTAAGACACGGACAAACTAAGACACGGACAAACTAAGAAAAGAACAAACCAAGACACGAACAAACCAAGACACGAACAAACCAAGACACAAATAAACTAACACACGGACAAACTAACACACGGACAAACTAACACACGGACAAACTAACACACGGACAAACTAACACACGGACAAACTAACACACGGACAAACTAACACACGGACAAACTAACACACGGACAAACTAACACACGGACAAACTAAGACACTAAAGCTACCTGATTCCTCCCTGAAAGCCTGCCTTGTCCTTCTTTTATCCTCTCTCAAACCAGAAGCTCCTCCCACAGGTAAACACCATTTACTTCAGGTGTAGCAGGTTCAACTTCAGCAGGATCTCGTCACACGCTGCGGATTTATTTAGGCCTAAATCCCTTTAACTCAAAAAGTGTTTAAAATAAAACTATAAAACACATAAGCATTTAAACAAAATACATGAAGACATTGAAACAAACAAAAAAAAAAGAACTTAAAGCGGATCTTCCCTCCACATGGTCCGGCCCAAAACCACCCCCAAGGCTTTAAAAATGGCCGACATAGGACACGCCCCCTCTGTGTCTGGACCAGGTGGAGACTCAGGTAAGAAAAGATGTTTGTGTTGTAATTGAATTGAACAAATTTAACCAAATACAAAATCTTTAAAGTAGCACGTGTAAGTGTGGAGTTTAACTTAAAGATTGAGTCGCTGAAAGACTAAACAAAACAAACCCGGGATGGTTCTGTTTAGTGTTTAGTTGCATATTGAAAAATGATTGGAAAATGAACAAATGTGCGAATATAAATAAAATTCTGGTGATAATAAAGGGACACGCACTTTGTCACAAGCTCCTTTTACCTTTAGTCCTGTAGAAATGAGCAATTCCAGGGTTGAAATCATCCAAATGATTCTAGAAATGAAGGTGTGTGGAGTTTAAAAACACAGTGGAGCACTTCCTGTATCACCACATGATGACATCACAAGGTGGAACAGAGCGTTTTCAGTTAGAGAGAAGTGTAAATCTGCAGAGTTTGTGTGTTAAACGTGTGTGAATGAAACAAAACGCAACTCCAGGTCTGTTTGTGACGAGGAAACGACATTATAAGAGAAATTTAACTTTAATCTGAACTTTTTAACACAATTTCACCTAAAAAACTCCGTTAAATGGAGCTAGAGCAGGTGAAAAATGGTTAAAAATGTGTTGCTTTCGGGCTTTTTTTTTCCCGTTCGTTTTCAGACCGACAACTCATCAGTCCGTGCAACAATCCACCGCAGACATCCATGCCGTCCCTCCCACTCGTCTGACGTTACCTCGATGTATTAATACGTCTCAGTTCTTCCAAATAAAACTTTAAAAGCACCAGAATATCTCAAGTAAACAAAAAAAACAAGTCTGCTATATCTTAAAAGTCGTGATTCAGGAGCCTCCAACTTTTTTCTCACTACAAACATTTTAAGAACAGTTGACAATCGCTTCTTGAGGAGGAAAAGTAAAAATAAAAGTGCGCATGAAGCCTGGTACGCTAAACTCCGCAGCGTGCCCGGTTCTTCTCAGATCGTCAGGCCATTTTGAAAACCTTTCGCCGAGATATTGCGTAAGTGAATGCCTTTAAGTCCGTGCGGTTCGCCGTGCTGTTAATATCCATATGAATAAAATATAGGCTGCTCACGAGGGACGGCCCCGGAGCTGGACGTCTCGCTTGCAGATGGATTGCATTGTTCCTCATTACTGAAGTGGGTCAGTGGCTTCTAACCTCGCTGCTCACCTGTAGAAAACACCAAGTGGCTGAAGAGAAAAGCCTGAAATATTTATGTTTTATGTTTTTCTCGTGGAAATCGGCCATAGGAGGAGCAGATTGTGATCCACTCCGGTTTATTATCGCATGTGCACAAAATATATCGATTGGTTTTGATGGATTCGATTGTATTATTGTGTCTCGCGTGCAAAGAAGTCCGTGGCGAGGCTTTTAATGGGCTTTTAAGATGCCATTAACGAAATAGTTCAATAGTTCAGGCGTGTGTTGCAAAAAAAAACAATAGACTCATTTTTTTAAATAATAATAATAATAGATTTTATTTATAAGCGAATAAGATTTAAAAAAATGAGATAAAAACATACAAATACAATAAAACATGACCAAAAACAGATTGATAAAAGATGTGTGATTGGTTACAAGAGGTAGGACAGTGTGAGATTGTGTTAAAAAGTTCAGATTATAGTTAAATTTAAAGGACCTGGAGTTTGTTTTGTTTCATTCACACATTTAACAAACAAACTCTGCAGATTTCGGCTGAGTTCTTCACTGTGCAACAATCCACCATAGACATACACGCTGTCCCTCTCACTAGTGTGACGTTATCTGCTGCTCAGACTCGTCATTTTGGTCTTAAATGTTCGTATTAACCCTCTACGTGATCCTGGGTTTTTATTTCACTATTGTGTCTGTAAATCGAGATATGAACATTAATAACAGACAAATCAGGCGCCTTCTTTCCCCGAGATCTCTCCAGCTAGCGTTAGCAACAGGTTTGATTGACAGCGTTGCTAGGCGGCGGGTTGCTAGCCTCGAAGAGCGTCATTTGACTGGAGCCGAACGCTAAAATCAATAAATAAAACATCCAAATATAACACAAAAACATCCTGTGAGACTGAGATCATACAGTATATCACACAACACTGACTCTTGTGAAGTTTAACCCAACGTTATAATGATGTTACCTCCTCAAAAACACTTTATTATTAGTCTGTCTACATCTCCAAAGCTCAAAATACTCTGTCCCACATTGTGATGTCATCAAGTGGTAGTTTTCAAGCTACATTTTGCTTTTTGTTTTGTAAAAATGGGCAATTCCAGTGACTGAAATGATCCAAATGATTCTACAAATGAAGGTGTGTGGAGTTTAAAAACACTGTGGAGCACTTCCTGTATCACCGCACGATGACATCACGAGGTGGAACAGAGCGTTTTCGGTGCGTTAAACCTGCGTGAATGAAACAAAACGCACGGAAATGAACAAATGTGTGAATATAAATACAATTCTGGTGATAATAAAGGGACACGCACTTTGTCACAAGCTCCTTTTACCTTTAGTCCTGTAGAAATGAGCAATTCCAGGGTTGAAATCATCCAAATGATTCTAGAAATGAAGGCGTGTGGAGTTTAAAAACACAGTGGAGCACTTCCTGTATCACCACATGATGACATCACAAGGTGGAACAGAGCGTTTTCAGTTAGAGAGAAGTGTAAATCTGCAGAGTTTGTGCGTTAAACGTGTGTGAATGAAACAAAACGCAACTCCAGGTCTGTTTGTGACGAGGAAACGTTATAACGCAGATCAGAAACGGCGTCATGTGGGCTCTTTAATGTTTAATATACATTTCCGGATTTGCTCATCTGCCACCGCGACTTTACTGTTCCCACGTTCATTTCGTCGAAAGCTTTTACATTGAATAAATTAGTGATATGTGGATTCCGTTTATTCTTCCCTGGGGCAAAAGTCGTGTAATGAAATGCAAAGCAGATCCGTCCATCTTTCCCAGTCTGAAATCTCTGAAGCGATGCCAGCTGATTATCCAAACAATGTATGACAGCTTATTTAGCATGTCTCCATCTCCCACGACTGAATACTAAACAGCTCCTCTCTCCAAACATCGCTCAACAGGTAAAACAACAGCTCATCTGCAGCGGCGCCACGCAACCAGGTAAAAGTACTAAAGTATTGTACTGAAGACAAAGTTTTAGCGACCTGTACTTTACTTAAATGGAAAACGGTCACACTTTTCCACCGTCAAGTCGCTCAAAACGCTTTACATCAAGGAACAACGCACACATTCGTACCCCGGAGTTCGCAGACACTGGGGGCGAGGTGGGTTAAGTGTTTTGCCCAAGGACACAATGATAGTGTTCATCCGTGGGAGCTGGAATCGCGCCGCCAACCTGTGAGTCGGTGTCAAATTTACATAAACGTTGGATCGCAGTGTGACTCTGAAGTGCTGTACGTCTGCAATTTGTTTTCTCCCCGACAAAACCCACAATCATTTTCAAACTAAATACGTTTTACCACAATAAATTTGAAAAGTTAAGAGTTGGCGCTAGCATCGTTAACTCGCCTACGTAACTTTAGCTTTAATAGATGTGGAATAAGGTGAATATTTACTCTCCTTCCATGTGTTTTTTTCCACTGCAGATTTATCGTTTAAGGTCAAAATAAATGAGCTGTGGACTGTCTCCATCTAATTATAAAGTGTTTTAGCTTAGCATGCTAGTTGTTGTTAGTTTTACCGTGATGCAAACTTTGCTCTGGCCTCTGAAAGTCCTAAAAAAGTGCATCGACTAGAACACGGTTTATCTTTCACATTTTCGCTGTTTCGTGGATTTTTTTGCTGCAATTTTTCATGCTTTTTTTCCAGTGTATGAACGTGCATTGTGTTGTTTGTCCCGATTGGCTGTTGGACTGTAGACCATTGTGTCGTGCGTCCTGATTGGCTGTTGGACTGTAGACCATTGTGTCGTGCGTCCTGATTGGCTGTTGGACTGTAGACCATTGTGTCCTGCGTCCTGATTGGCTGTTGGACTGTAGACCATTGTCCATCAGTCTCCTCCGTGCCGTGTCTCCTGTCCAGTACAGAATGTGTTCAGACAAATTTACATAAACGTTGGATCTCAGTGTGACTCTGAAGTGCTGTACGTTTGCAATTTGTTTTCTCCCCGACAAAACCCACAATGTCGATGAAACGTTCTGCACCGACAAAGACGCCTACGAAGGTTTGAACTTTGAGAGAGTTTAAACGAGAGAGAAATGTGAGAAAATGTTAACGCCTGTGTGACAAAAGTGTAAAACATATAGAATAAGTGTAAAAAAATTAAGCTGATACTTCTCGTATTTCGCCTATTGCGGGTTATTTTTAGAACTTAATCCTCTACTCCACTACATTTTGGAACTGAACTGAACAGTAACAGTATTTTTTCTTATAGTTCGAGACCTGCTGAAAAGGCTGAGGGTTTATTTTTTATCACGTTCATAATTTTACCAAATAAAAATAGCTAGAAAAAAACAAATTTGATGGTTTCTGTTGAATAAAATCACTACATTTCAAGCTCAAAATCTGTGAAATACTTTGACTTTTTACTCTTTAAGCACATTTTTACACAGGGGCTTTAATACTTTTACGTAAGTCGATCTTTTCATGTGATACTTTTACTTTTACTTGAGTATTATCTTGTACTTTGAGTCCTTCTTCTCCTCTCCTGTTCTGCATAACGTCTCACATTTTAAGACCAGATAATTTTAGCACTCCACCTCCTCTCCTGCTCCGGCGTATCCTCGCTCTTCCATGCGTGTCCTGTCCACCTCCGGCTCGGGAGGCGGCGGGCGACACCGGTGCCGTGGGTGTCCTCTCCAAAAAGCCCGGGATTCGGCTGATTTTCCTGCGGAGTCTACCCACACGGTCTTTAAGCCAATCAGTCCCCGCTCGTATTGGCAGGCCCCATGCCGAGACCAAAAACACGAAAACAACTCTACCTCGCCTTTCTCCCGGCACGCCACGCTGGTTTTGGCGAGCGTTTCTGTTAAAGGACACTCCAGTCGATGCTTCAAAAAGAGGATGATCAAATCTCAGAGGACGGGAGCAGTCGTAAGACATGAAAGACAATGGGTTTGTTTGGCCAAATGCAGCAGGGGCACGGTTGGAAAGTACATGAGAGGATCTGCATTTGACAGGAGTGTTTCAGAAAGTAACACATTCAAATACTATTTAATGTTTCTCTGTTGAGTGAAGCAGCTACAATAAGGACAATGTGATAAGTCATGGACATGTGATAATATCATGTAAATCTGTAAAAACAAAACAAAAAAAAATGTGTTACATTTAAGATTACTTACTAAATACAATCCTAACATACTGTACAACTTTGCTATGCGTAAACTATTAAAAGAAAAATGTAGACCAGGGTTTGGCGACCTTTAACCCCCAAAGAGCCATCTGAAGCCAGTTTCCATGGAAAAGAAAACACTGAGAGCCGCAAATACTTTTTGACATCATAAACATTTATTTGACCTGGTTAATGGGACTTCTGCTCCTGAGCCTCTGCACAGCGTCTACACATCAGCGCTGTACGAAGTCACATGTTTCTTCAGGACTGAGCTGTCGTCTGAGGCCTGAGTGTTGTTTTTTAACATAGTTCATGGAGGAGAATAGCTGCTCACAAACGTATGTGGATCTGAAGACTGACAGGACTCAAAATGTACATTTTTTCATAGATTGTGGTGTGATTGACTTTTTTGACCGTAGTGACCTGTGTACATTTTCTATCACTTTACCATAGTTTGAACCAGCAACTCTGTGCATAATAAATGTACATGTTACAATCCAGGTGGATCAAACATATTTAAAGAGGACACAGCAGTCAAACAGGTTACAAAAAAGTAAATAGTTTATTTTAAGTTAAATTTAATTTACGTTAAAATGCCCCAAACCCCCTCCTGTGCCCAAACAAAGTAACAACAGGAAGGTGGACCTGATGAGCCAAAGAGAACAAAAGGATGTGGCACCGGCCCAGCCCCTTACAGGGTTGTAGAAGCCGGTGCCAACATCTCTAACCAAAGCCCTCCTCAAACTAACCTTATCAAACAAAAGGAGAAAACAGGACAGCCAGACCAAGTCAAACCCAAAAAGGCTAAGTGCAGCTGACAGGTGTGGAGCGATCAGATCCGTGGAGCGATCAGATCTGTGGAGCGCGCACGACGACGAGCACTTGCCCCAGGTGTGGAGGGCAAGGTATAAATTAAAAAAACAAACAACATAAATATAAGATAATGGGGCAAAGGGGGCGCCGCCACGTAACATATAGTGTACCTGACTTTTTGGATTGTTCTGATGATGTGCTCATGATTCAGCTTTATTCAGGCTTTGACTTTGGCTACACAAAAACCGTCATAAGTATCCAACAAATGTGTAAAAATACTGATTATTAACATGTGTAGATGTGACATGTGGAGTGTGGGCTCGTTTGGATCAAAAACCTACGACTTCCTGTTTGATATAGAGTATTATGTTTTAAAGTAGTCCTCATGCGGCGTATCGCTCTTATAGCCTAAAACACGCAAAATACACGCATCTCTCGTCTCGTAGGGGTCACTTAAAGCTGGTGCTGTAGATTAAATTTGTGTGAACCATGTAAAATATTGTTATGAGAGTTAATTTTGCACTAAGCTGTTTCACTCTGTTTAACTTTGGCATGTTTCAGTTCATGTTTGGTGCTTTTTTTCTCTCTCTATTGTGCGACTTAATTTAACTATTCACTGTCAACGGCAGATTTTGAGGACCCTAGACGCCAAACTGTACAAAATAAGGCGTGTGTTTCATTGGCTTTTCTGATCAGGTGCACGTAAAAGAATTTTCTGCAAAGTTTCACACATTAATGTCAAAGTTTTTTTTTCCCCCCCATTGTAAACTTCCTATAGGCATCTCTCTAGTATTGATCATTGTGTTTGAAATATCTGTTATCAACCAAATAAAATACACAAAGGATTTTTATCAATATCCCCTCGATATCGTAGCTGAAAAGTACAACTCAAACTGTAGAATATTTGACACATTTTTACAAGACGACGCCTCACCGCTGCGGCTCCCCGTTTCTCTACTGCAGTTTCTACCAAAGAAAAACCTTAAAAGTACCAAAATATCTCAAATAAACAATAAAAAACAAGCGGCGCATCTTTAAAGACGTGATTCATTGCACCGCAGGAGCCTCCAGCTTTTTCTCACTCCAAACATTTTAAGAACAATTGACAATTGCTTGACACTTTGAAAACAGGAAAATCAAAGTGTGCGCTGCAGTCTGTTAGTGTAATGGCTGTTTACGGCGTAGACTGCAGCACCGAACGCGCTCTCCTGTTTGTAATGTCGTTTCTGTAAGTGTGTCTTAGAATGTACTTTGAAATGCGTGAGGTTTTAAGGCGAACCGTGTAACGCTTCTGATGGAGGGTACGGTTGTGTCTCGCTATATCGTGGTTTACCTTTTGCGGTTTTGCTGATTTTTTATTTTTTTTTAGCACAATTTTCCATGCTTTTCTTACAGCGTCCAAACCTGCATTGTGTTGTGCGTCCTGATTGGCTGTTGGACTGTAGACCATTGTGTCCTGCGTCCTGATTGGCTGTTGGACTGTAGACCATTGTCCATCAGTCTCCTCCGTGCCGTGTCTCCTGTCCAGTACAGAATGTGTTCAGACAAATTTACATAAACGTCGGATCGCAGTGTGACTCTGAAGTGCTGTACGTTTGCGATTTGTTTTCTCCCCGACAAAACCCACAATGTCGATGAAACGTTCTGCACCGACAAAGACGCCTACGAAGGTTTGAACTTTGAGAGAGTATAAACGAGAGAGAAATGTGAGAAAATGTTAACGCCTGTGTGAGAAAAGTGTATAAAGTGTGTGGTGAGGGGTTTTACAGCAAAAAAATAGAAATAACTGTAAAAAATAAAGCTGATACGTCACGGTTTTCGCCTATTGCGGGTTATTTTTAGAACGTAACCCCCGTGATAAACGAGGGACCACTGTACACCACGTGCTCGTTTTCATAGTGACGTTATCGCTTTGTCTAGAGCAGTGGTCCCCAACCAACCGGTCCGTTTCGCATTTGCTACCGGGCTGCACAAAAACATTAAATAATTGATCAGACCCTGCATCTTCTACAACGTAACTTTCGCCCGTCCCTCATGAGGCACTAATAAGCTTGTCTGTAGATATACAAAGATAAAAACGACCCAAGAACTGTGCGTGAATGACGAACCGCGTGACCCATTTATGAATAAACGGGTGAATCGAGCATGACAAGAACAAGAGGATCAGCTGTTGGAGATGGCAAATGACGGTGGTCTTAAACGTACATTATGTTTGAGACAACTTTAGACTTTATTGTCGTCGAGGGGAGACAGCACAGTCACATAAACACATTACAAAACAAACATTATGCCTCAGCCGGGTCTGTTGTTTAAGAAAGCAATGGCTGCTGGGATC
This sequence comes from Periophthalmus magnuspinnatus, assembly GCF_009829125.3. Classification (NCBI taxonomy): domain Eukaryota; kingdom Metazoa; phylum Chordata; class Actinopteri; order Gobiiformes; family Gobiidae; genus Periophthalmus; species Periophthalmus magnuspinnatus. The sequence continues at coordinate 3,151,106 of NC_047142.1, read as the reverse complement.
AGGCGTCTACCAAACCGCGCCCTCCTGCACCTGATCGCCCTATACCTCCGTCCTGAAGGCGGAGGGATTAGGTGGTCCTGGAGGGGATGAGTGGAGTCCCGTATTATGGAGAGGACGCAACATCTACTACTGACACTCTGGATCAAAATTAAACCAGAGTATCCTGCGCGGTGAAGACTTTACTACCATTCCCAGCATCTTATCTGTGCGAAACTTGCTTTTTTTGCAGTGACGGCAACAGGACAAAATTACAGAGCAGACTGGACATAAGAAACGCACTGCGGGGGTCATCGTCTCCCATCACTCCTCGATGGAACCACCTCGTCGCAAAGAAACAAAACAAGCGCAGGGCTCCCTCTGATTCAGCGGTGAGATGGTGAGTTGTACTTTTTACGCACTTAACTATTTTTGTCATATTTATTTGTCGTAGAAGACGGTTTGTGAAAATAAAACCTACTTTATTTTCCGGTCCATGGTCCAAAAAAGGTTGGGTGTTCCACAGGTATTGAAAGAATCTACGTTACATTATTCAATTACAGGAGTCGGCTCAAAAATACCTCGAAAAACAAACAAACATTCTTATTATGAGCTTCCTCGCCTTTGCACAGATATGACCTGTAACTGTGGGTATATCATGACATAAATTAACCAAAGTGTTTGAGTAAAAACCATTGGAGAAACCCAATGTTAATCGGTCTTTAGAAATGAACGGAGCGCGCTAGGCTACCGTTAGCAAACAAACAGACTCACCAATTCGTCTTTATATCACGAAATCAAGAAGTTGGAGTTGGAGGGTTGTTATGGCGAAATGAATGTAAATGAGAACTTTAATCCTACTCACGTCGCATGCTCCTCGCGCTAGCCTCGCACCTACCGGGCACGTGTAGCTGCCGGCTAATACGAGGCACCGATTGGATTGGCCGCGGCGAGTCACATGAACGGGTGCTTGAGATTTGCGAGGAAAGAGAGAACTAATACAACAGGGAATCTGCATTTTTCACCCGGGTTACGTTCGCCTGGACTGTGAGGTTCTTATGTGCAAGGAGGAAGATAAATGTAATGCCGTGCTGTGAAACATTCCAGGCAAAGCGATAAAATCATCAGCCGGCAAGGTTACATAGTGCATCTTTAAAGCTCCAGTATTAGTATAACATGGCTGAAATCCATTATATGTGTTATTATCTCATCAAAATCAGACCTGGAGTTGTGTTTTGTTTCATTCACACGTTCGGTAATCGTGTATTGTTACTGTCGACATCTCCAAAGCTCAAAATGCTCCGTTCCACCTTGTGATGTCATGAAGCGGTAGTTTTTAAGTTCACAGCTACGTTTTTACCATTAGGTCAGTGGAAAACGGTAATTCCGGGTCTGAAATCATCCAAATGATCCTAGAAATTAAGGTGTATGAAGTTTAAAAACGCATTTGAGCACTTCCTGTATCACCACATGACATCACAAGGTGGGTTTTTTTCCATTTAAGAGAAGATCTCAGCCTAAATATGAAGGATTTGTGTGTTAAACATGCGCGAATGAAGCAAAACTCAACTCCGGGTCTGTTTTTAATGAGAAAACAACATTATAATAGATCAGAAAACAGTGTAATATGGGGCCTTCATATCTAAAGACGTAAATTATTATCTTTGTAGACGGGAGAGTGGCGTTCCCATATTGCGTGGAGTCAATTATGCATCCAGTAGCATGCATGGGGTTGAGAGATTGCCCATAGCCATAACCCTTTATTATCAGTGAAGCATAGGGAGCAATACGGTGGGGAGCACTTGATCAGATATTCATTCAAAGTAATTTCCACTGTGTAAACACGAGTGTCGTCCTTGATAAGGTTGTGGCCAATAGCCCCGCGATGATGATAGATGGACAGTGATACACCAGAGTGCAGTTCAGCCGCTCTCCAAACACGCTCATGCCTTCACTGCAAATATTAGTATGCTCCTCATGTGTCTACAGAGGCCGGGGCAAGATTTACAGAAACATGCTTTGGAAAATAATGTAGGGCGTCTTTGTGTTTGGGAAACTGTCCAGTGCATTAAAGCTGGATTAGCCAATGTTTCTCTTATAAATGAGTACATTCTGTTTTCCCCGGTAAAGCTACCAACCTTTGGATCAGTCGACAAACCCCCTTGTGACTGTTGTTTGAACAAAAGTAATCCCGGTCGTCTCTTGGCTAAATTTGTGACTTTTTCAATATTTTTTTTTTTCCACTAGTCAACACGGGGCATGGGCTTCCTGACTGGTCTCTACTTCCTGATTGATTTGTACTTCCTGATTGGTCTGTACTTCCTGATTGATCTGTACTTCCTGATTTGTCTAGACTTCCTGATCGATTTGGTATGTACTTCCTGATTGATCTTTACTTCCTGATTTGATCTTTACTTCCTGATTGGTCTGTACTTCCTGATTGGTCCGGTCTGTACTTCCTGATTGGTCCGGTCTGTACTGCCTGATTGGTCTCTACTTCCTGACTGGTCTCTACTTCCTGACTGGTCTGTACTTCCTGATTGGTCTGTACTTCCTGATTGGATTGGTCTGTACTTCCTGATTGGTTTGGTCTGTACTTCCTGATTGGTCTGGTCTGTACTTCCTGATTGGTCTGTACTTCCTGATTGGTTTGGTCTGTACTTCCTGATTGGTCTGTACTTCCTGAATGATGTGAACTTCCTGATTGGTTTGCACTTCCTGGTTGGTCTGTATTTCCTGATTGAGCAATACTTCCTGTTTGGTCTGTACTTCCTGATTGGTTTGATCTGTACTTCCTGACTGGTCTGTACTTCCTGATTGGTTTGGTCTGTACTTCCTGAATGGTGTGCACTTCCTGAATGGTGTGCACTTCCTGATTGGTTTGTACTTCCTGATTGGTTTGTACTTCCTGGTTGATCTGCATTTCCTGATTGAGCTGTACTTCCTATTTGGTCTACTTCCTGATTGGTTTGATCTGTACTTCCTGATTGGCCTGTACTTCCTGGTGTAGGAGGGCACAGGGGTATTCTGAAATATCGATATATTTGTGATACTTACTGTGCGCGGCTGTATCTCCATTTGGGCAGTACTGTTTTGTTGTTTATTTCGATTAAGTTAACAGATTTTTTTAATGCTGGGGTGTATTTCATAATCAGAGAACATATTAACTAAAATAAATGTTTTTGATGAAGCAACAGACTAAAAATTGAACATCCCATTTTGAAGGTTGAGGCTCAGTGTAATATTCGGGTCAGCGCAGATACAAGTTCATAAGAAGATCAATGGAAGACCTTATGTAACCGTGGACTAAGAGTTGAAGAGTTCTGCTGTGTTCTGAACTGTCTGCCGCTTTGCTTCGAAACTCATTCATAATTTGTGTGAAAAAAGCAAGAAATTGATTACTGGCCTGAGTTACAAATTTGCTGAATCAACATTTTGTAGCGTTGGGTTGGCCCATTTATTTATTTATCTGCAGTATTTTGAAGGAGGGATGTGCTAAAGACGCAGGGTTGACCTTGTTTGAGTTTCGCAGCTCTGAACAGTGCGCACGGGGCAGAGGTAAATTAACCTCAATCTGAGTTACACAACACAGGACTGCGGTTGTCTTTGAAAGTGGGAATAATACATGTCTGCCCCCTTTTCACCCCAGCACAGCAGCGAGACCATCAGCTCCACACAAAGAGATGAGGACGGAGCACACGGTTTGGGCGGAATGGGGTGAAAATGTGATACGAGCCTCACGTTTCCTTATTACGGTGTGTGACTGATGACAGAACTGTGCGATTAATGGTGAGGGGGCTCAGAGACACACCGGATAACAAGGTCAGGCTACCACATTATAGCACAGGCTGCTCCATGACGAGTCTGACGATCCAACATCGACTCAATCCAGGTATTATCAGACAGATTTCACTTTTTATATGCACCAGTTCAACGTTAAATGGTGGACTATGATGTTTTTCTTCTGGAAGGTTCATCACCTGCTTGTCTCCATGGAGATGTGATAACTCTGCAATGAAGGTTCCAAAGTAGGTAAATTCATGGAGACAAGCTGGAAAAAACACCAAACCAAGTTACAGGTCAAATTTCAAAGGTTTTTCTCGCTTGCAGTTGAACAATAGAAAGATTTTAAGGTATTTTGAGCATTACCAACTACTTTAATTGAATAAAGACCGACACAATGTTCTACAGTGTACTTTTAATAACAGGACATGTTTTTAAAGACTGCTGCTGTCACTGATAAACTCCAGATTTAGGGCTATATTGTACTAATGGTTACCGGGAAACAAGTCAAAACTGGACAGAGCTGACCTGATTATTACCAATTACACAGACCACACATTTTGGGTTTTGGCAAGGCTAATTTGTACAGCACAATTGGTACAAAGTCATTCAGCCTTACAGAATAAGACAGACATTAGAATCACAATACAAACAAATCAAAGCATAGTCAACATAAAATTAACTTTAAAAGAGAAGAGTGCAGAATAAAAACCTTTCAGTCATACGCAGAGCTAAACAGAACCGTTTGGAGTCTGGATTTAAACATTGGGCAGGATAACTTTGCATATCAATTTTTCGAGATGGGCGCATTAGAAAAGAGGGTGAAGCTAAACGTCATCCACTGAACAAATTACACGTGTGACCTTTGGGTGATTACGGGGTCTTATAACACACTTAAAGTTCGTCCTCTGTTAGTCATGATGAAAGGAATGGTGCTGAACGTGCATTGAGTTAAAAGTAATACAGTTAAACATGTTGATTTCTCCTAAAGATATCGTCTGGATAGCATCGCATTTATTCTTCTGAGAAAAAAACAAGATTTTACTTATTACTTATTTGGTATCCAGAAGTACAATAGAATGTAATTTCCCCCAAAAAAACTGAGCACAATGAGCGTTATATAAGAGAAACAAAACAGACACACCATAAGAGAATGTCGAAAGAGCAGCTCAGGACCACAATCTGCTGTCCATCTCCATCTCAAAGCCACTAACCACGTCTTTAAACATATTGAGGTACAGATCTTAGCCAAAGAAAATAAATGGTTTGAGAGGGGAGTTAATGAGGCAATTTTTGTCAGGAAAGACGATACATCTTTGAACTGGAAACAGGGCTTCAGACAGAATTTAGCTCCTATCTATAACTCCATCCTCAGACCTAAATCGAAACAAGTGTCGTAACGTCGCGGGGGATCAAAGATACAGACTCGGGGTAAAAGTTTGACAGTTTATTACAAACAGGGAAATGTGAATGTTGGTTGACGGAGCTGGCAGTAGGGAGCTGTCATCTTGGAACCTGTTGTAGGACGCTAGGTCGGAGGCGGAGGAGTTACCAGTCGTGGAGAGCTGGTTTGAAGGCGGAGGTATTCGTACTGGTCGTGGAGAGCTGGGTCGGAGGCGGAGGTGTTCGTACCGGTCATGGACAGCTGGGTCGGAGGCTGAGGTGTTCGTACCAGTCGTGGAGAGCTGGGTCAGAGGCTGAGGTGTTTGTACAAGTCGTGGCTGAGGTGTTTGTACCAGTTGTGGAGAGCTGGGGCGGAGGTGTTCGTATCGGTTGTGGAGAGCTGGGTTGGAGGCGGAGGTGTTCGTGTTGGAGGCGGAGGTGCAGGGAAGTTCCAAGAAGCGGGATCACGGCGGATACACGGACAAATAAACCGGAGGATGACATGACGTAACAGTCCTCAGCCACTTTGTACTCCAGCGGTGGAGGCTTGATTGCAGATCGGCTTCAGGTGAGTAGTAGGTGGTGCCAGAGTCTCCGCCCAGCTCCAGGCAAGGACACAGAAGGGAGAGGGAAAAACAGCACAGAACACATAAAAAAACCCAAATCCTGACAACGAGGAAAACAGGAGAGCAGCCAGTAGGGGCCTGAATGATTATGCGAAATGTGACTCAAGCACAGTTCACACTTACTGTAGTTCAGTAGACCAAGCTAACAAGCAAAAACTGTAAAAAAAAACAGACGCGCTAGCTTCAGTGTAGCAGCGTCCAGCAGTAATCTGATCAGAACTGAAGAAGCGGCTTGGACGAGCGGCAAAACATCATCCAGAATAGAACTTTCCTTTGGCTATAACACTCGAAACACTTAACCTCAAGCAAGAATTATTCACCCAGTCTCTCACCTGTGCAGCAAAATATGCAAACTGCACCAGGATACAGAGCGCAGGAGAACTACATTATGCCGATACAAGTTTAAAAGCAGTTATTGTGAGATATTTTTACATGCAGTAGGATTTGAATACAAGTATGGATCGCCATCTTGACTCAAAGTGTACGCTTGACCGACCTTTCATTGATGTATGCTTAAAAGAAAAACAATTATATGAAGCCACTGGAACGCACGCCAAGTCATGTACATCGAAAAACAATAATCTGACAGAATGTTAAACGCTGCCGGCCGGGTCGATGGGATTAAGGTTACTGTTTTGCATATAAAAGTTTAATGACTAACAGACAAGGAATTAGGGGCTTTGGACTCCGTGTGGGCTGTAGTCTTATTCAATCAATGGTCGATCCTGGCCTCATACACGATTGATATCTCCGTCCTTGGTTACCTCCGTATTGACTTTTTCTACGGCTTTTTCCATCGAACTGCAATCCTCCATCCAAAAGTATTACGCGATTTATATTTCACGTTTAACACGAGCAGTAATTCAGGCTGAGTTGAGACGTCAATATATGGAGATAATGAGGTGGAATTGTTATCTGCAGGAACGAATGTAAAACGGCGTTAGCGGCATATTTTGCAGCCAATTAGAATGGATCTATGTTATTGCCACGTTGGATTGTAACGGGGAGTTTGAAGGGATTTCTTGAGGTCATGCGCTTCATCAAAATTACATCACAGATATAATGAGGGTAGAGTGTAAGATTTATAATGGATTACAGCGCCAGTCTATTTGTTCATTTAGCTGCTTTTAACTATTAATGCCGCGTTTGACACCTGGCTCCTTCTATGATTTATAAAGGCAGATGAGGAACACTGTCTTTAGTGCAGAGGTGGAGAAACTGCTCCAAAACTTGCCTCGTTAATTTAAAATGATATCATACTCAGGTTATGTTTGGAAAGACAAGTCCTCAAAGCCTAATTATCACCAGTAATGATTTATTTTTAAAGATGCTGCACCTGATTTTGACTCTATTAAAAATGTGAAAAACTGTTTGCAGTCGTCGAGTTTGCAGTGATCTGAGCAGCCTAATTATTCACCACGATGAGTTTATAAGTGCCTTTTCACAACAGAGCATTCACCTAAAGGATTATTAGGAAGACCTGTTCAATTTCTCCTTAATGTAATTATGTAATCAAACAATCACATGGCAGTTGTTTCAATGCGTTTAGGGGTGTGGTCCTGGTCAAGACAATCTCCTGAACTCCAAACTGAATGTCAGAATGGGAAAGAAAGGTCATTTTAAGCAATTTTGAGCGTGGCATGGTTGTTGGTGCCAGACGGTGCTGGTCTGAGTATTTCACAATCTGCTCAGTCACTGGGATTTTCACACACAATCATTTCTAGGGTTTACAAAGAATGGTGTGAAAAGGGAAAAACATCCAGTATGCGGCAGTCCTGTGGGCGAAAATGCCTTGTTGATGCTAGAGGTCAGAGGAGAATGGGCCGAGTGATTCAAGCTGAAAGAAGAGCAACGTTGACTGAAATAACCACTCGTTACAACTGAGGAATGCAGCAAAGCTTTTGTGAAGCCACAACATGCACAACCTTGAGGCGGATGGGCTACAACAGCAGAAGACCCCACCGGGTACCACTCATCTCCACTACAAATAGGAAAAAGAGGCTACAATTTGCACGAGCTCACCAAAATTGGACAGTTGAAGACAGGAAAAATGTTGCCTGGTTTGATGAGTCTCGATTTCTGTTGAGACATTCAAATGGTAGAGTCAGAATTTGGCGTAAACAGAATGAGAACATGGATCCATCATGCCTTGTTACCACTGTGCAGGCTGCTGGTGGGGGTGAGTGTATTTGACCTCAGATCTGCTTAGTGTGTCTGTGCTGGGGCAGGACACATTTTGCTCATCTCCACAGGGACTTTAATAAAATAACATTTACTTATGGGAAGACTGAAGCAAATCCATCCATTTTTCTTCCTCTTATCCAGGGCGGAGTCGCAGGGGCAGCAGTCTAAGCAGGGACTCCCAGACTTCCCTCACCCAAGACACTTCTTTCAGTTAGGACCCCAAGATGTTTCCCAAACTGTCCATCCATCCATTTTCTTCCTCTTATCCGAGGCCAGGTCTCAAGGGTGGCAGTCTAAGCAGGGACTCAAAGACTTTCTCCACCCCAGACATGTCCTCCAGCTCCTCCTGTGGGACTCCAAGGCGTTCCCAGGCCAGCAGAGAGACATAGTCCAGCTTCTCCGAGGCCTCCTCCTGGTGGAACATGCCCGGAACACCTCTCCAGGGAGGCGTCCAGGAGTCAACTGAGCCACCTCAGCTGCTCCTCTCGACGTGGAGGAGAAGCGTCTTGACTCCGAGCTCCTCACCCTATCTCTAAGGGAGCGTCCAGCCACCCTGCGGAGGAAGCTCATTTCAGCCGCTTGTATCTGTGATCTTGTTCTTTTGGTCATTACCTAGAGCTCATGACCACAGGTGAGGGCAGGAACGTAGATTAACCGGTAAATCGAGAGCTTTGTCTTCACCACAACAGTCCGCCTGTCAATCTCACGCTCCATCCTTTCCCTCACTCGTGAACAAGACCCCGACATACTCAAACTCCTCCATTACTAAAGCAAATCTACTCTGCAACTTACACTTTTAATTTGTTATAGTTGTCTCTTCTCATTTACCTTCTGATGTTGTATTTTTACAGATTCGTGCTTCTTTGTTCTTCAGGTTTATTTTCTTAATTGGTGATACGTGTCAGATTGGGCAGCGTCACGTCGTTATTTTGGTACAATTTTTTTTTTTATCCATAAGTAAAGAGCAGACACAAGCACAATATGTTGTCTTTAAAGTCTTGGATTGGCTCTAGAAGCACAGATGATTCCTCATGACCAGGATCTGTGGTGGCACGCTGTCCTTGGCATAATAATCTTATAATAATCTCAGACTAATCTCATCCTAATCTCATACTAATCTTTATATTTGTAGTTATTCCCACTTCCGATGCAACAAATACTATTTAAAACACAATACCGCCACTTAGCCAGTTGCTAATAAGTCTATGGCTGATATTCAAACATACTTCAGTGTACACTCTGCAACTTTTCTGGTGACGTGCGTGTGTACTCGTCTCCGTGGAGATGTTATTGCTTTGCATGGGATTTTCCACAGAATGGCAATAAATCATCTTTCTCTGCGTCGACGCGCGGCTCACAGCGAGAATGTTTTTCTTAGCAACGAGAATAGCTGTAATTGAAAAAAAACTACAAAAACCTCCAAGACAGAGACGATAAATAACGCCACGGCAAGCAATTAAATACGATCTCCATGGAGACGAGCAGACGGAGGACGCCCCAGCGGAAAGGTTCCAGACTACACCTTTAGGGTTTAAATAATAACAAACAACAGAAACTTTCCATCATATCTTCAAGTGACAGGCTCTTGCTCCGAACAATTACTAGAGGCACATCTGAGCAAAACCGTTTCCATTCAGAACGTTCTACCATTTTAAAAAAGTGTTGTTGCTCTTCCTGAGTTTTGAAGCTTTTAAAACCACAACAATGATTAATGTGTCTTGGCAGGCGTTTCATTCCAGCTTGTTTATAAACTGACAACTTTATGAGCTTCTAAGCATCTCCGCCGCTGCCTTCATCTGTCTTACGGTTCTGCGTTTTTCCCCCCTTATTTTCTCACAAGGAAAAAGCACCAGAAGACCTCACGTGTAAACACATTGATACAAAAGCAGACCGTGTAAATGTAGAGTCTGGAAATAACACCCCGACGCAGGTGAAGCTGTTGCCTGGTGTGAAAAATGGACAAACTAGAGCACATAAAAGGTTGGTGTTGGCAGCCAGTAGTGTAGATTTTCAAGTTTCGTTCTAATTTCAGCTACGCGCCGGCTGCTGCTAATGCTACTGCCGCCGCTCGAGAGCATCTGCGCCCGTAATGCAATTCCTCCACGCTGTAAACAAGTGCGGAAAAGCAGGAATACTCAGAACACACAGGAGGGATTTGGAGTGAGGCCCGGGTCTACAGGGGCAGCGCAACCTCATTTTAAAACGCTTGCACCGTCGTTATAGTCCGGTGAAATAATGACACTTAAAGATCCGATATTATGCAAAACTGACTCTTATGAGCTTTAAGTCACGTTATAATGTTGATACTTCCTCAAAAAACATTCCCAGATGTTTGAGTGACCCTTCTATTATCAGTCTGTGTACATCTCCAAAGCTCAAAATCCTCTGTTCCACCTTGTGATGTCATGAAGTGGTAGTTTTTTTGTTTTTTTTAAGTTAACATCTACATTTTTACCTTTAGTTCAGTAGTAGATTGGCAGTTCCAGGAGCTGAAATGATCCAAATGATTCTACAAATGAAGGTGTGTGGAGTTTAAAAACACAGCGGAGCACTTCCTGTATTACCACATGATGACATCACAAGGTGGAACAGAGTGTTTTCAGTTTGAGAGAAGAACTCGTGAATTTGTGTGTTTAAACATGTGTAAATGAACCGAAAAACACAACTCCACATCTGTTCTAATGTTGTTTCCTCGTCACAAACAGATCAGAGAATAGCAAACAAAGACTTAAAGCTACACTATGTAACTTTTCAGGGGGAGGGCAGGCTGTAGCTGTTACCTATAGCAACCGTAATGTAAACAAGGGCCAAAACTTGTCACCTTTGTTTTGTTAAATAAAGGTTTAAACTGCCACACTGGTCTTTTTTGTCATTTTGAATGGAATTTCCGGCGGCCATTTTGAATTCAGAGCTACTTCCTGTATTTTCTTCTTCTTCTACTGTCACTTCACTGATGTAAAAAAATAATCTTATCAAACAAAAAGGTGAAAACAAGACAGTCCCACCAGGTCAAACACAAAAATGCTAACTCCAGCTAACAGGTTTGTAGCAGCGGTCAGAGCCGTGGAGCGACACGACGAGCGAGCGCCTCAGGTGTGGAGGGCGAGGCGGCCAAATTATAGGGCTCCCAGCCACGCCCCAAAACAAACATAAATATAAAATACACTTAAGATAATGGGGCAAAGCGGCGCCAGCAACGAAACACACGGAAACATTAAAACAGACACGCCCAAACTGTGGCCCGGGGGCGAAATACGGCACTCAGATCAATTTTTCGTGGCCGCCAAGCTTCCAGGTGAATGACCCATATTAGCTTAAACGGTACTTTTTACTGTACATCTTTGAAAATCTACTTTAACAAGCCCATATCAAATATTTAATGTGTCCAGTTGAGGATGGAAGCATGAAAAAAGGTCTAGTGATTCAGTTTAAGTTGTAATAAAAACGCAATTTTGAAGTATTCACTGTATTCGCGACCACTCGATGGACCTCAGTCGACCATCAGGTTTGTTTGTGACGCTTATTGAGAAAAGTTTGGACACGTCTGCATTAGAATTTTAATGAGAACATGCACATTTACTCCAGTGATGTACAAAAACGTATAAAATAGCACGAGTGTTTCTAAGGAGCATCGTTTCATCTGTTCATCTGAAATTACACTTAACTTAAAATGAAATATTCCTAATTTTTCCCATGTTTTTGTGTAAAATCTGTCCTGCCGGAGCACAAATAAAATGTACAAAGAGCTCATGAGGTCAACATACATCAGCTGCGTTCTGTCTGAATCTAATTATAAAGAGTTTTATCGCTAATAATCAGGAAGTGCGTCGTTATAGCCCTTAATCTAATGACAAAACTCAGCTCTGGTCTCCGAAAATCATGAAAACAGCTTATAAACTCATCACTGTGAATGATTAGGACGCTCAGAATGCATAAGGTAAGAGAGGAATAACTTTATTTATTATTTACTTTCAAAAACATACAATAGAAAGGTGTATTTTCTTGTTCGTTAATTGTGTATTTTTCAATTCACAGCAGAAAACGAAACAAAAACGTAAAACCGAACGTAATTTTGTTGCGGAAAATACGAATTATAACAAGACAAAGCGAACAATGACTTTTAGATCTGCTATAAATGTTCGTTTAGATCTGTTTTTTATTTGTACGGAGCGTTTTTTGACCTGCATCTTGTGAAATCCAGTCGCACAGCTGGTCCGCTCCTGAAAAACCCTCGTTAAATATCCCCGTCCTGGACTTTTGAAAGACAATCTGCGCGCACTTTGTCTCACTTTTTCCAAAACACATTCCGGGTTAAGCCACTTTCCGAGCACTTCTTCCACTTAGAATTGAGGGCACCGGGTCAAATCAGGAAAAAATAAGGCGTTTGCCAAAAGGACGGCCCACGGTGAGATTAGTCAGCGCTCGGTGCAAACTCATTTAGGCGCTACGCAAATCTATTTTACACCCGGTGAGAGCGACAAAGGACGACGCCACGTTAGCTGAATGCTAGTCCCAGCTCTATTATGTCACGGGAGTTTTGTGAATTGAATTAGCAATTTTAAAAAGGATTATACTGGTCTTTTAATAAAACTGTTTATCGCTGTTCGACCGCTCAGAGTTAAGGCTTTTCACTAGTGCTGCGATATCGTTTGTTTGTTTTATTCGATCCGATACTTGAGCTGATACTGCGTAGTGTGAAGAAGCAACGGTAAAAAAGCCAAAAATAACTGTAGTAAAAGGCTGTTTCTAAAGAAAATCTACAAGAATAAATTAGATTTTGAGGTCAAAGTATCAGCCAAATGTGTGACGGTCCTGATGACGAGTTGTGCTGGTTTAAGTACTTTCACTTTCACTTTCAATTTGTACGACAGGGTGAGGAAAAAAACTCAGTGAGGCCTGGGAAAAAAAGAACTGATCCTCAGAGCACATGGCTAAACAAAGTCTGGGTTTGCGCTGTTGTCTTTTTAGCTCTGCTGTCCTGTTAGCGCTGTTGTCTTTTTAGCTCTGCTGTCCTGTTAGCGCTGTTGTGTTAGCACTGGTGTCCTGTTAGCACTACTGTCGTGTAAGAGCTTCTGCCCTGCTAGTGCTACTGTCGTGTTAGCGCTATCGTCACGTTAGCACTGTTGTCATGTTAGCGCCGTTGTCGTTTTAGCGATGTTGTGTTCATGCTGTTATTGTGTTAGCGCTGTTGTCATATTAGCACTGTTGTCATATTAGCACTGTTGTCATATTAGCGCTGTTGTCATGTTAACGCTGTTATGTTAACGCTGTTGTCATGTTAGCGCTGTTGTCGTTTTAGCGATGTTGTGTTAGCACTGTTGTCGTGTTAGCACTGTTGTCATGTTAGCACTGTTGTCATGTTAGCACTGTTGTCATGTTAGCACTGTTGTCATGTTAGCACTGTTGTCATATTAGCGCTGTTGTCCTGTTAGCTTTGCTGTCATATCAGCACTGTTGTGTTAGCTGTGTTGTCCTATTAGCACTGTTATCATGTTAACGATGTTGTCTTGTTAGCGCTGTGGTCACATTAGCGCTGAAGCTATCAAAGAGCTAACACAAATGCCTTTTCAGTCATTATTAGCGTCTTTTAAGTGTCTGCAGAGCCTCCACACTCTGCATTTAACCTGCTCTGGACATTAGCATTAGCATTAGCATTAGCCGCAGATGTCAACAGCAGCAGTGCTCGTATCTACAGGTCCTCATTCTGGAAAATACAGAGTAGTATCGGATCGGCGTAGTATCGGAGCTGCTCTATTCGTCACATATGTCCAGAGTGAGTAATGATGGTGAGGAGCTAATTCTCTGGTTTGTGACAATAATGGGATGTAATTTGTGCAATAGTTGACATGTCTAATAAGAAAAGTCTAATTAAAACTGAGTAGAATAGATTTGTAATCACATTCACACACAGAAGAACAGCGGCGATAATGAACTCTCCAGCCACAAGTTTAATTGGTTTTAGCCTGATGACCTACAGTACGTGAAAGGACATGTGCCATCTGGTGGCTGAGTGATAAACTGCATTTAAAAAAACAATCAACAGTGGCAAGATAAGTTTATTTGTACAGCACAAGGTCATTCAAAATGCTTTACAGAATAAGACAGACATTAAGTGATGCGTATTTATTGATAACTGCAAATAAATGTTTTGTGTTGTGTTGCTTAATTGTTTTTTAATTTTTTTTTTATATATATAAAATTTCATCTGCAGCTATAATTACATTTTTCCCCTTTTTCAAACAGGAGAAAAAATAAAAAATATAATAATAATAATAATAATAATAATAATAGTAATAGTAATAATAATAATAAATACACAATAAAGACAAATAAAAAATAAGCATATAGAAATAATAGTGTAAAAAAAAAAAATAATAATCATAATAAAATAATAATAATATAAATAAATAAATAAATACACAGTAAAGACTAAAGTTAAAAAATAAGCATATAGATATAATACAAAGTAATAATAATAATAATAATAATAAGAAGAAGAATATAAAAAGTGTTGCTTAATTATGATTTTATTTGAGTTTGGCAGAAATCAGTCTGTCAGTTCATATTTTGTGTATTTTTACATGAACAGGATGGATCACTGCACGATCTGAAGAGTTCTAGAGCAAAAACAGATATCTCCGTTTTGAAAAATTGCCTAAAAGTGTTTTTGTTTTTGCTCCGATCTTGTACAGGTGTTATCAATGAATATAATCTCTAGTGGATTTTATCAAGGAGAGATGGAATTATATTTTGATAGCAGTAAAATACATTTGGCTTTTGAAAACAGAGTAAACTGCAAAGACTCTGATGACTTTTTCAAACTCATTGATCTGTTTTTGGAAATGAACTCTTTATATAATAGAGATGAAACGATGTAACTGGAGTTTTTACAGTCTGTATGTAAAAAAAAAAGGTCCCATATTACACAAAATTGACTCTTGTAGCTTTAAATCATGTTCTAATGCTGTTACCTCATCAAAAACATACCTGGAGTTGTGTTTTTTTTACATGTTCAAAGCTCAAAACGCTCTGTTGCACCTTGTGATGTCATGAAGTGTTAATTTTCACGTTAACACCTACTTTTTTTTACCTTTAATTCAGTAGAGTTTAGCGATTCCAGGCCTGAAATGAACCAAACGATTCTAGTGAAGGTGTATAAAGTTTAAAAACACAGCGGAGCACTTCCTGTATCACCACATGATGACATCACAAGGTGGAACAGACTGTTTTTTTTCAGTTTGATAGAAAAACTCAGCGTAAATATGCAGGATTTGCGTGTTAAACGTGTGCGAATGAAACAAAAAAACACAACTCAGAAAATGACGTAAAATGTGCCCTTTAATATTTTTCTTTCTGTAGTGTAAGAAGCTAAATAAATCACCTAAAAAATAGCATAAAAAACAGTGTTAAAAACTAGAAAACGAAGCGGTAAACTAAACGGTAGCACTTCTTCGCTGCAATTAGACACATAAATTATCTTAAATGTTTAACCAGCGTCGCCCATTGACCCACATATCGGCCCACGTAATGTTTTGTGCGAGGCGATCGGCCCGTTTAGCCTCTGGTTGTAAAGACGTGTCGGCCATTCATCCGACATGTGTGAATAAAAGCGGCTGCTCCTCGGTTCCACTTTGTATTCCTGCCTTTACACTACAGCCCTGGGCGATCCATACCAATGCGGCCCACAATAGAGTCAGCAGACAGGAAAGCCCGGGCTGCCCCAGTGGCCCGATTTCTCCGCGGGACGATAATAAAACGACCCAGTTGTACAATGAGCCGGGCATTGATCTCCAGGCTGATCGCAAACTCTCCGTCTGCTGCAGCCAACGTGGATTTAAAGCGGATTTTCCAACGGGTTTAAGGAAAATCGTACAGGTGAGAGCGGGAATCGTCGACGCATCTGTTTTACTTTACGTTTTACCGTTTATTTCAAATTGTTGGATGCTTTTTTTAAGTGTGCAGAGCTGCGGCGTGAAGCGGTGAGTTTTATTTAGCGCACATGTGTCAAACGCAAGGCCCGTGGGTCAAACGCAGTCCGCCACATCATTTTACGTGGCCCGCGGCAAAGAAAATTTAAAGGTATGACTGTCTTAAAATATCAGGAGATACACAGTTACACAGACAATTTTTTCATATCTTTGCAAATCCACATGAAATATTTGTAACGTGAATAAGTAATTAATATACAAACGGTTAATTAACACGATTGAAAAGTAGTTTTTATTTTACAGTTACATCTGGCCCTTTGAGAGCGACGGTTTTGTTGATGTGGCCCTTTGTAAAAATGAGTTTGACGCCCCTGATTTAGCACAATTCCTTTGTTTAAACGGCTCTTTGCTTTGTTTTTCTGTGACGGGAATTCGTTTAGTGGGAAGTAAATCTTATTGATGCTATAACAGAGCATCTATGACAGAGTTAGCTGTTAGCGTGATCGCGGTTTAGCTTCTCTGTAGAGTTTTAGAAGCAAAACGGAGTCATCTATAGGGACATGGCAAAAGACGAAGTTTAAATCTGTCATTGGACAAATCGTTGGAGTGAAGACGTTTCGCTGCTCGTCCAAGTCGCTTCTTCTTCACTTCTGGTCAGATTACTGCTGGACACTGCCTTATATCCGTCTGAAGGAGGAGCTAACGACACTGAAACTGTAAACACCTATTGTCTCCAGTTTCAGACCCTATTCAACTCTTATTGGACCCTATTGTTCTCTTTGTTTCGGTTTGTTTTGGGTCTGTTTTGGACACCGCGTGGAGTTATTTTAGAACAGTTTATCTGCGAGTTTTGTGCTGAAAAGCTGCTTTTCGAGCGCGTAACATGAAGCCGTCTTCATCTCGGACTCGGAAAAAAGTTTACGCTACAGGAGCTAACGGAGCGCTACGTGTCTGTATGGATTCAGAAACGGTTTATTAGAATCCACAATACATCTAAAAACATCTACTACTGTCCTACTGCAAATATTATAAAATAAAAAGAGCTTGCCAAAAAAACAACCCTATGACGAAATGCAAAAACAAGTGGCGGCAAATAAAATTCACTATAAATGACGCCTACTAAGTGTATATACATAATAAAAAGGATCGTTGTATGTTTTTGTGTCCTGTCTCTTAGAAACTTTGGCTCATTGTCGTATTCTCATGTATACTTTTTCCTGTATTTTTATTATTTTGTTTTACATAATTTGAAAAACAGCGCAATGAGTCACAAGGTCTGCATGATTCTGATAATATGTTCTGCTTTTACAATATAATCTAAGAGAATAAACAAAATAAAAATCGGGTATAAAAAAACGATAAAACCTTACACTAAACTTACGATAAACTAAACATTTACAATATTGTTCCAAATGAAAAATGATCATCTTTATGGTTTTATAAATGAAGGGGAAATAAATAAGTTGAAATTAAATATAAAATGTATAAAAGGAAACGAGTCATGTAAATTTTCTTACAGGTATTACAAACACAACAGAACCATCTAGTGGACAAACAAGTGAACTGTAACATGTATAATCAACCGTTACACAACTTAACACGTATGTAAACACGAACATGAAGCACAGACAGAACTGAACACGCGTCTGGTTTGTTAACGTAAGATATTAACAGTTAATCAGATAAATAAAGCAGAAAAAACAACAAGTTTACTCTGGATCTCTATCTCTAATCATTAAATCCTAATCAACTCTTCATCATCGGTGTCGTTTCTATAAAACTCCGCCAACTCCAGAGGAAGATGGTTGTCGTACTAGTACACAAGTCTAGTCGCGCAGTAAGAAGATGTGATATATTTGAATAATTTCACATATAAGTCGCGTCTGAGTATAAGTCGCACCCTCGGACAAACTATGAAAAAAGTGACACTTATAGTCCGGAAAATACGGCACATGTTTCCCGTTGTTCTTTTTCCAACATTCCTCTTCACAGTCAGAGTGTATCTCCACGGTTGAACCTCTCCGACACTTCGCCGCGGTGCAACAAAACCGTTTCCGAGTCATTTTTGTGATAAATAAAGTGCAGAAAGTTTTGAACTGAAGGAGACCAAACTTTATCACTGGAAAAGTTATATTGTTGAAACTAATTTAGAAAGCTCTCCCAACTACTCTCACTCACACTGTTTTTTTGTAACTTAGTAATTAAATTGCAAAGGAAAAATCACCAACTCGAAAGTAGCAGCATTTCAAGGCGTTGTGTCCTTGGGCAAGACACTTCAGTCCTATGAGAGCGTGGTGCAGTGATGATTATGGATAAAAACAAGTTATAAAATGTTATAAAACTAGAAGAAATCATGCAGTCGTGCAGGTTTTAAGCAGCAGACTCAAGGCTAGAGTTTGTGTCTAGACAATTTTCCTCAGTAACAGAATAAACGGCTAAACTCCTCCCACACGTTTCAAATCGAGCTGCTGCATGAGGAACAGTGTGATTGGTCTAACAGGTGTCCACACTTTAAACTCCGCCCCCGCAGCCAGGTGTTTGTGATCAGATTTGCGGAGGTCACTGACACGTTTGCCCTTAAATGCACCGTTGGAACTGCGCATTCAAGGGCACTTTGGCAAATTTGGACTCAGCCTTCGCTCACTGCTATATCCCATCATGCACCACGCTTACGCAAAAAAAGAGACGAAAATGGAGTACGCCACGCAATACACGTTCAAATGTAAGTACTGGTTTACGTCGCCTACAACAGAGCGACATGAAACTGTTAAAATGTGAGTAAAGATCTGTACGAGACGACTCTCAGTGAAGTCCAGTTCATTTGTGTTTTACAGTCATCGCTGTAACTGACCAAACGGTGAGCGGAATTGTCCCTTACACTTGTGCATTAGTGTAGATGTCGTAATGTTTAATATTCATCCTTATTTAAGAATATTCTTTTGTCTTTAGGAGCGACGAGCAGACGACGGAGGGAGGAGAATGGACACTTATTCACCGGCGTCAAGTGCACGGACAGCGGTTGAAGTTCGCTCCATGTCCCATTTCGGCATGAAGGCGACTACACGGAGGAGTACCCTTCGTCAGGCAGGTACTTTGAACATCGAAGGGTACTTCAAACAGCACTTCAAGCGACACTTCGAACGGTACATCGAAGGGTACTGCAAATTAGGACACGGCCTTAGATTTAGGTGTTTTTGACCAGAAACTGCAAATTTAGCTACACTACCAGTCAAACGTTCAATTATTTTATTTTATTTTGACTTCTTTCTACATTTTTATACATAGACAAGATGTTAAATATATGAGGTGAGACATACAGAAGCAGACACCTTTTGCTTTGTCGAAAAACATGTTTTCTTTGCTACATAATTCCATATCTCTTACTTCATATATTTCATGTCTTCTGTGTGAATATAAAACGTAGGAAGTAGTAAAAATAAAGAAAAAAAAAAACATTGAATGAGAGCGCGTGTCCAAACTTTCGTCTGGTAGAGCAGTTTGCACTAAAGTTACAAAAATAAAAATGTCTGGAGCAGTCGATAATGCTGTTAAAACATCATATACACAGTTCTGCAGTGAGAAAAGTGGATTTAGTGTTTAGTTCCACTTTAAGATAGAAACCGTTATTGAAGTGGTTGAAATACGGCGGCAAGAAACGGGGGAAATGTAATGTCTCTTTGTGGCTACTTTAGAACAAACTTTGTCAACGTTATGGACCCTTTTCATATAAACAAACCGACCAATCAACCACAACACAATTAATCCAACATGAATGAAAACACCACCTCCATGGCAAAGGTAATTACAGCAACAGGGAATACACGGACACACTGAACTAAAGGGCATCAGCCGAGGTGCATTAGTCACACAGACAGCAGCTCCACATACACCGCGTTTGTTTACGATACTACCACAGGGAGCGGAAATGTGAGGTAGAGGAGCACAGCACAAGTACTTTTTGGCATGGATGTATTTATAGAACACGAGAACACAAGTCGTGAGCAATATGTTCCAAGGTCCCGGGTAAAAACTTTTGCTGTAGTTGGTCTTTCTCTGTGTCTCAGAACAGTTTCAGTATGTACATATGTTTAAATCTTTGTTAAATACTCATTTGTTTACACTGGATTTTAACCCGAGCTGAGCGGGACACTTGTGTTGTTTTGTTTTATTGTGTTTTTGCGTGTTTTGTTTTATAAGATTGCACTTTTTATCGCCTTTGTGCAGCACTTTTGGATGAATTGTGGGTGTTTTTAAATGTGCTTCAGAAATGAATTTGACTTGACAATAAAAGTAACAGTGCATAATAAAGGCGGGTTGATCTTATATCTATGACGCAACAAAACAGGCAAAATGCAAACCGAACATTTTTGAGGCTCTGACGAGACGATTTTGGATTAATTAAAGTGTGAATGAAACAAAATACTCTTTCAGGTATTTTTTTGACAAGGGGCCAGTATAACATGATTAAAAGGTTAAAAAAAAGTCCCTTTTGCATAATGTGTTCTATATGTGTTTTATATTTGTATAAAAAAAAGTACATTTAAGTGTGGATATATTTGCTACTTAAAAATACAACTTGTGAGTAATAGTCTTATTTGTGTAATTAAGGAATGGAACACACTTTAAAGCAAAAAACGCAATTTAATAATCTGATAACTTTAATAAACTTTAGACACACACCTGCACATGTTTTTAATGTTTTTTTGTTGTTGTTTTTTGTGTTAATGTACATGGACTTGTTTGTTTTGTTTGTTTTTTGTTTGTATTGTCCATGTCCATGTGCTCTCATTGGGTCCTCCTGTATAAATAAAGATAAATTAATAAAAAAACAACAACAAGTTTTTAAAAAATCAAGGCAGGTTGATAAAAATAAAAATAAATCTGTACATTTTTTATTTTTTATGTTCAAATTTATTTCAATAAAGCCATAATGTTCTTGACAAAAGTGTAAACATGACCCAAAAAAATAATTATTTATTTATTATTTTTTCAGTATCTCCTAGATTATGCTCAACCTTTTGTTCTGCCAATGAGAAGAATCTACACGTTTAAGATCCAATATGATGCAAAATTCACTCCTGTAAACTTAAACTTATCCTAGAATAGTGTTTCCTCATCAATAAAATACCCAGATTTGTGTTTTGTTTCATTCACACATGTTTGAGTAACTCTTTATTATTAGTCTGTTACATCTCCAAAGCTCAAAACGCTCTGTTCCACCTTGTGATGTCATGAAGTGGTCGTTTTCAAGTTACCAGCTCCTTTTACCTTTAGTTCAGTAGAGATTTGCAAATCCAGGAGCTGAAATGATCCAAATGATTCTATAAATGAAGGCGCGTGGAGTTTAAAAACACAGTGGAGCACTTCCTGTATCGCCACATGATGACATCACAAGGTGGAACAGAGTGTTTTCAGTTTGAGAGAAGAACTCAGGCTAAATCTGCAGGGTCTGTGTGTTAAACGTGTGAATGAAACAAAAAAAACACAACTCTAGGTCGGGTTTGTGACGAGGAAACATTAAAATATATCAAAAAAATCGCGTAAAACCGGCTCTTTAACACTTTTTTTTTGCTCATTTTTTTTATAAACAAAACATTTTCGTACAGGGAAAGTAAAAACTCTTTTCCCCAACGCTTAAAAGACGAGCTCAGTTTACTCCTCTGTCTGTCTGGCGCTAATTAAAACAGGAGAAAGAAGAGACAGCGTGACATCAAATCTTCAAATCACTTACATCAATTTACCGGTGCAGTTTCGCAGCAGCACCAACAACGGCATTTGAATAGCATTGATTTAAAACTTTATTTAACTAAACATTTTACTTTTCAGCGTAGAGTGAAAACAAATCAAAATGTTCAGTTACAGACGAAATAAGTACCCGAGGGCTGGGCAGGGAGAGGCTTTGTCTCCGTTTTTGTTTTGCTTTGGCATATTTAAGTCCACTCGCTCATCTCCATAGTGAATCTTGCCAAGTTTCTGCTTGCACTTGGCGTAATTGTAGCTTGAGTCATTTCCCGTAAGAAGTCAAACGGGAGAGTGCGCAGGTGTCTGAGAGGAGTCGCAGAAGACTTAAACCGGATAGAAACGAGACATAGTTTGGTAGAGGAGACGTTTATGATTGCATGTCTTTGTCCATCGCGTCTGTCGTTCATTTGTGCAGCAGAAACCACATCAGATAACTGTTTTTTTGTGTTTTTTTTAACCGCAGAAATGAATATCTCGTAGATTACTTGAATTCTGAATCTGGTATTGTGCGACAGTGGTGCTGCGAGTTGAGTTCATGCCCGTAAACCAGATTGCAGCTCGTTCAAACGATGCCAGAGGACGTGTTTTTCTGCGCTAATAGGGCTGAAATTACCCACCCCGCTCGTTATCTGTGGCTGGTTGCAATCGGAAGGGCATCTGGCGTCAAACGTTATGCTGTGGCAACCTATTATTCATTAGTTGTAGATTATTTGTTCGCTTGTATCTGGGTTTAAGCCTCGCACGGCCTCTGTTGTTGTGATTATCTGGTAGACTGAAATACACTGGCTCACTGTGGCTTAAAGCTAACGGTTTCTTTTTATAAAAAATCTTAAAACATGAAAAAACAACCTATTAAAATTCAAATTAATTCAAATAAACACTGCCCAATTATTTAAATGTAGAATACTTCAGTTTGTGGTGTTTTAATGTTTATTATGCCTCAAAATTTCACTCCCGCAACGATTTAAACTTCGTCTTTTGCGTTGAACGACTGAGGCTTTACACAGACGTCTGCCTCAAAAGTAGCATTAGCGTTAGCATTGAGACACAAACATGTCTCTTTTTAAACGCAAAAGTGTCCTCCGCTGAAGTATTTATGTTATTTGTGTAGAGTTTAACATGTGACATCCACCTGCACCTCCCCGTCCACTGCCTCATCTTTAAATATTTATTAATTTTAGCGTAACTCGGCAAAAAAACTCAGAGATAAAACTGGAACAGGAAGTAATGATGCTAACACTGAGGTTGGGGGCGCTGTTGTGCATGGACCCAACTGAATTTAAGTTTGATTTTTGTCTTGTTTTTAGTTGTTTGTCAGGAGCAGTTGAGGTGGCTTTGGTATCTGTTCCTCCTGGACGCCTCTCTAGGGAGATGTTCCAGGCATGTCCCACCAGGAGGACGCCCCGGAGAAGACCCAGGACAAGCTAGAGGGACTATGTATCTGGGCTGACCTGGGGACGCCTCGGGGTCCCACTGGAGGAGCTGGAGGACGTGTCTGGGGTGAGGGAAGTCTGGGAGTCCCTGCTTAGACTGATGCTCCCGTGACCCAGCCCTGGATAAATGGGAAAAAAATGGATGGATGGATAAGTTTTGTTTAGTAAAAGCTACAAGTAAAATCTGTAAACTGGAGAAAAAGTAGAGATGTGAGGGATTACACCGACATCTACAGTTTTGTTTAAATATTTTAGTGCAAGAGTAATTCATGGAAAATTTCAGCTGAAGATATAAATATTCTGGAGAGAAAAAAAAAATCATGTGAGTGTTTGTTATTTTTTACAGTGCGGCCCTACAAAGTGACATTGAACAAGCTGGAAATCTCAGGATGTGCATCTTACAGAAGAAACAATCGTCTCCTCGTCTCCTCTCTCCTCGTCTCCTCTCTCCTCGTTCGTCTCCTCGTCTCCTCTCTCCTCATCTCCTCATCTCCTTGTCTCCTCTCTCTTCGTCTCCTCTCTCCTCGTCTCCTCGTCTCCTCCCTCCTCATCTCCTCTCTCCTCGTCTCCTCGTCTCCTCTCTCCTCGTCTCCTCGTCTCCTCTCTCCTCGTCTCCTCGTCTCCTCATCTCCTCTCTCCTCGTCTCCTCATCTCCTCTCTCCTCGTCTCCTCATCTCCTCTCTCCTCTCCTCATCTCCTGTCTCCTCGTCTCCTCGTGTCCTCTCTCCTCGTCTCCTCGTGTCCTCTCTCCTCGTCTCCTCTCTCCTCCTCTCCTCTCTCCTCGTCTCCTCTCTCCTCATCTCCTCGTCTCCTCTCCTCTCTCCTCATCTCCTCTCTCCTCGTCTCCTCCCTCCTCTCTCCTCGTCTCCTCCCTCCTCGTCTCCTCCCTCCTCGTCTCCTCTCTCCTCTCTCTCCTCGTCTCCTCATCTCCTCTCTCCTCGTCTCCTCATCTCCTCCCTCCTCGTCTCCTCCCTCCTCGTCTCCTCCCTCCTCATCTCCTCTCTCCTCGTCTCCTCATCTCCTCTCTCCTCGTCTCCTCTCTCCTCCCTCCTCGTCTCCTCCCTCCTCATCTCCTCTCTCCTCCCTCCTCATCTCCTCCCTCCTCATCTCCTCATCTCCTCCCTCCTCATCTCCTCCCTCCTCGTCTCCTCCCTCCTCGTCTCCTCCCCCCCCTGCCCACCTGCCTGGTACATGGACGTAGAGTAATGGCGGGACGTGCTCTGATAAATGAGCGCAGATAAATCAGTGCGGCCAACAGAGGCAGAACAATATCTGGGGGAACAGGAGTGCGCCTTCTGAGGGAGATCTGCCGGCAGTCGGGAGGAACGCGGGAGCCTGTAGATCAAAACGGCGAGACTCCAGGTCCTTTTCATTACACCGTGTGGCCCCCGCTCCCCCGACCCTGAAACCTGCTCGCACTGTGCACAGGGAGAAAAGGTTGGTGTAAGAAAAGGTAATCCACATTAGCTCTTTTTTTATTGTTGTTGATTTACGGGATCGATACAACAAACGTAGATTATGAATTCAATAATCTCAGGTATTACAGTAAAAGAAAAACTTATCTTTAAACTTATCTTTACATTTTTCTCTTACCAAGGATCATACCTGGATGAGTGAGGGATTACGCAGACAACACAGTGTTTAAGTCAGGGGTGTCCAAACTTTTAGCACAGAGGGTCAGATTTGGTGAGTTTTTAAAAAAGCATGTCTTAAATTAAAACAAACACAAAAAAAAAACATTCCGTACATCATCTTTCTGTGTAAATGTCTCACGTTACAATATTAAAACCTGCTGCTTATATTCAAGTGCGGCTTATATACGCGCAAAATTGATGTTCTTTTCAAATTTAGCTGGCGCGGCTTACGTTCAGGTACGCTAAATAGTCTGAAATTTACGGTAACGGGAATTTAGAATTGAAGTGTCTTGCTTAAACACAGAACAAGAATAAATAATGCTGGTATATAAATGGAAAACGGTCACATTTTTATATAGTGTTCTCCAACTTTGAGGCAGTTAAAGCCGCTAACATCAAGAAACCGCTCGCCCATTCACACGACGACAGCTTCATCTGAGCTAGAATTGCACCGCCAACCTGTGAGTCGGTGGATTTGATCGTTCTACCAATTACGTTTATGCCGAGAGCCGGATTCAGATGAGCGGACGAACACATTGACATCTTTTTCTGATTGTTTTTTCGTTGTTTTTTCGCGAGTAACCAACCTGAACATCAAGTTTGCATAAGTTTATCAGACCAAGATTATTTGCCACTGGGTTAAAAAAAAAAAAAAGCTCTTAGTCTTGAATTTGGAAACTCTGCTCACTCTATACACACCAAATAAATATTTTAAATAACTCGACTAGACCAAACTACTCCATAGGCAGTAAACCTTGGTGCAGACATCCAAAGTTTTAGTTTATGTACCTCAATCTTAGAGTCTCCACCACCGTCGCAGCAGAGTCAAGGTCAGTTCTTTTGCATCACATCACATCTGATTTATGAGTTTTTCTGTGTAATCTCTCAGTCGTCCAGCTCTGATCCACAGCAAAGAAAATATAAAATCTGTCAACTGGGCAAAAAGTTGTAGGAGTGAAGACGTTTGGCTGCTCATCCGAGACAATTCTTCTTCAGTTCTGGTCAGATTACTGCTGGACACTGCCTTATATTTGTCTGAAGGGAGGAGCTAACGACACCGAAACTTAAAATATCTATTGTTTACAGTTTCTGTTTGTAGACGAGTGTAACCGGTTCTTATATCTGTATAATTACGCAAAATGGTGCTTTTGTTTATTAGTTTTGCTCATACCTGCCGTTTGATTTAATGTGCAGCTTTGGTCCTCCAGACACTTCTTCTGTGTTTTAGTTTCTTCTTCGTGTGACTTTCGCCCCTGGTATAAATTCAGGGTTTGACTGCTGCCTCTTCTCTTTATAAACCCTGTATTGGGAAGACTTTTGTTATTATTTTTGCCTTTATTTACATCTTTAACCATATTTTCCTTGTATTTAATTTAATATTTAGCTCTGACGTTGCTCCGTTGTGCAGGGAGATGCTCACTCTGTCCATTATCTTTTCTTCTGTCGTTTGGACTGGACAGCGGCGCATGTTAAAACCATTTTATACTTTTGTGAAGCAGAAGATCAAACAGAGAGCGCCTCCAAAAGTTCCCGCTGTGTCTCTTGGCTCCTTAACACATCACAAACTGCACAAAACAACACAACGCAGAAGTCCACCGCTCATACTAGGTCGTTATATGAGCCTGAGTCCTACTTAGCAGAGTCATTCAAGCCTCTAATGAGTGATTTCACACCTATTGGCATCCTAGCTCATTTTCTTTGTTTCCTTTGTTTGCTTTGGGTCTGAGGATGGAGGATAGTTGATGTCCAAGGCTCCCATTTCCGCTCAAAAAAGGATCGTCTTTCCTAACAAAAACTGTCTCTTTACCTCCTTTCTCCAACCATTTCTTTTCTCCAGCTAAGATCTGACCATCAGTATCTTCAACGGAGTGTTTAGTGACTTCGAGATCGAGATTTACAGCAGACTGGTGTCCCGAGGAGCTCTTACGAGTCCACAGTCAGACAGATATACGTCAGTGTCCAGCAGTGATCTGTCAACTGGATAAAACGACGTAGGAGTGAAGATGTTTCGCCGTTTTTTTCAGTTTTGGACAGATTTTATATTTTTCTTTTGCTACAGGTATAGCAGAATTCATTACAATCACACGGTATTTATTTATTTATTTATTTACATGACCTCTGACCCATCGAACCAGCTCGCTAGATTTAGCCCAAACACCATTGATTGATTCGCATCCAAGCTGTGCTCACTTCATGCATGAGTCTCTGTCATTGCTCCTGCTTACTTATTCATTCTAAGGGAAAGCTCGGATGGCTGAGAAAACCAGAAAAAAAATATGCTCAGCGACGCTCCGAGCCAAGAAATGTTCTGTCGATAGGCGGGGAAGCATCCATCTTCCCAAAGTCCGCGCAAAGGTCAAAAAGAGCATAACTTTAGAGGATTTTGCATGGGATTGGAGTGTTCTGGCAACCGTGGCTGGCTGGCTTGGTGACAGTATCCCCCGAATACGCACACATACACACAAATACAGGAAAGTATGGCGCTGTCTTGTAAATCCGCAGCAGTGTGGAGGAGTGGGTGAAAGCATTGTTTCGCAGTCAATAAAAAGGGCCCTGGGGTGCGTGTAAGAACAGCAATCTGCAGCCATTTTGCAACCAGAACAACTTGGGAGTTCGATCGAGGTCATAAGTTATGTTCCTCCGCATATTTGGGCCGTTATTATTTCGGACAAAAACAATATTCCGCGGCGTATTGCTCTCTGGCGTTGTAATGGCGTGGACGGGTTCGCTGGAATGTGTTTCGCTCAGGAGAGAAGGATTGTCAGCAAAGGCAATGTTACTTATAAAACCGATAAAGACAAAGTTCGGAGCGTGTCTGAAATTTGAATACAACAGAATTAAATTTAATATACTCACCTAAGTTATGAGTCGATAAAAAGGTGATTAAGGAAGAAGAGAAGTTTTCCTTTTATTATTTTATGAAACTGCACTTCACTGAACAAAAGTTTGCATTTTTATATCTTTCATTCATTCAAAAAGTTCACAAACTTCAAAAACGTGCATTCGAACTATGAACTGGGTCACTTCTCTCCACAGATCTGGCTTGTAACTCGTTTATGTGGCGTCAACTGGGTGATAGATAGGTTAAATGCCATGCTGTGGAACATTTCGGTCAAAGGAAGAGGCCAGATGGATGGAGGGGAAGGGGCCAGGTGAAGGGAAGCAGAGGTGAGAACAGTAAATAAATAAATTAATTAATTAATTAATTAATTAATTGAAAAAATAAATAAATAAATATAAATAATAAACAAATAAATAAATAGAAAAAATAAATATAAATAATAAACAAATAAATAAATAGAAAAAATAAATAGAAATAATAAACAAATAAATAAATAGAAATAATAAATAGAAATAATAAACAAATAAATAAATTTAAAAAATAAATAGAAATAATAAATAAATAAATAAATTGAAAAAATAAATAAATTGAAATAAAATTAAAATGAAAAAAGAAAAAAGCTTTAAGAAATATTTTTATTGTAAACAATCAAATCAAATTAATATACAACAAAAAAGTATTAATTTTTAAGGTTAAAAGAG
The DNA here is from genome assembly GCF_009829125.3 of Periophthalmus magnuspinnatus. Taxonomy (NCBI): domain Eukaryota; kingdom Metazoa; phylum Chordata; class Actinopteri; order Gobiiformes; family Gobiidae; genus Periophthalmus; species Periophthalmus magnuspinnatus. The sequence goes on along the minus strand of NC_047142.1, from coordinate 3,122,874 downwards.
GAAAAACAAACAAACAATGGAAACGACTTAGATCCGTTTTTTTTGTTGTTTTTTAAGAATCTTTGACAAAAACCTTTAAAAATGGGTAACATATCATCAGATCAATACTCTGCCCGTTCTATTCTCTACGGGACAAAGTTACTGGAACATGCTCTCGATTCACCGCGGATCCCACACAGTTAGCCAGGCCCACATTATTTATTTACGACGCTATACTCCTGCTCGTGTTTTGATGTGCTTTTTGTATGTCAACGGCACGCCAAACCCAGGCCTTTCCCGTCCAAGCTAATTAGCGTTGCAAATCATTCTGTGCATATTTAATGACGGCTCGCGTTTACTATTTTATACCCGTTGCTAAAATGTGTAAATGAGATACCGTTTTGGGCAATTATTTCAACTGCGAACCATATGGCAAAATAAATGATGAAAATATGCCCCTGACACAATAGATGCCCCAATTACTGTTCCGTCAGCGAACGTAGAAAACTGAAGTCTGTCAATGAGGTTTTTGAACAAAGACGTGTTGGAAAAAAGGTACAGTGTGTAACTTATGAAGGTAGGACGTCACCTGCATGGAAATAGAAAGCGAAAACCACACTTTGGAGCATTATTCCTGCAGATAAATAAGTTTTATGCCACAATGGAATATTAATAGTCCATGGAAACAAGCGAGAGATGGTCCTCCAGGCCAAATGAAAGTCTGTTTTGTGGAGATGCGAGCCCAGATTCAGAGTCAGGACGCACGTTTTTCAGTGGAATAAATGCAAAACTGAAACTAGAAACAATGTGCAACGGCTGAAATCCATGTGAGCGACTGCAAAAGGCTGAAAAAAACACTTGAAACTGTAAAAACATGTGAACGTGATGAAACGAAAAGGCAGGAAAATCACCAAAAAAATTAGAGTTTGAATGTTCTTGATCAAGTTGTGAAGAGAAACTGGAACAACTGGAAACAAAACGGATAACATGTTCTGTTTAATTAACCAAATACTACATTTTTACAGTATAAATAAGGAAAAAAGTACATTATGAAAAACCTAAAACCTCAAAACTTCCAATGAAAGAAAAAACTGGAAGAAGAAATTTGATCTAATGATATAAATGCTAAAGATTCCACACTGATTTTTCAACATATTTTCCCTTAAGTGTGTTATATTTGAGCATTAATTATCAAAGATTATCCAGTTTAATACACATTTACATAGATCCTAATGCATTTTCTCTTTACGGACATATTCAAACGATGGATTCATTCATTCACGTTGCCGTCGTTTGATGCTGAAAACTTTTTTGCTCATCGGTTTTGGACAAATCAGAGTTTGTTTTGTTAGAAATCTGTTTTTTGACCCTGGTTTGACTTTAGTAACACCTACGTGAACCTGCGACACCTACGAGACCTGTGGAGTATCAGGTAAACACACGGAAAACACCCAGAAACTGCTGAAGAAAGATGTCAACAAAGCATTTCTAGTGACTTTAAATCAACTTTTTTGTTCAAATATTTAAGTATTAATGTAAGAAACAGCTGTCCACTCCTGCACAAGTAAATTTAACACAATACGAGACTAAATTTGATATGAAAATCACCGTTAGAGTTGATGAAAATGTTCCTGTTAAGTACTTTCCCTCAAACCGCTGCGTTAAAAGGTTCGTCACGCACATTTTTTCACATCTCTTACATCCAACGTCTTCGTAGTTTTAAGTTCAACCTAATTTTTCACAGGACAGGTGACTTTTTTTCTTGTTTTTGTCGTTCACTTTAATCCACAATGAGGAGGAGTGGACCAGGACAGCTGACTTAATAGATTCAAATGATGCTAACTGTCACATTTCTTCCTGTTTTCTTATTTATCCACAGTCCAGCTTCGTTTCCCCGCCTGTTCCAGTCGTTTGTTTGTTGCCTCCGTTTTCCCCGCACCTGCCGTTCATCACTAATCATCACGGAAGACACGCAGGCTCTGGATTTCAAATAAACCTGTTGTATTCACCGGGACAAGGAGTTTGGCTGTGATTTTTTGTGTCGCACGTGAGTCCAGTGAGACGCTAACTTGTCCCGTCTTCTGTCTGTGCAGTTGTTGGCGGCTTCAGAAGAGTCGGCGTCCTGCGTTGGGACATCACGCCGGATAACGTGACGCGACGAACCTTCAAGAGTCAAACTGATCGACTTCGGAGACGCCAGGAGACCCTCTGAAGTCCTGCTGCAGACCGGGGTCCAGGTAGGTGTAATATCGGTGAACACGGGTCTAAGGTCGTATTCACACTAGCACTGGTTAGTTCGCTTTAATCAAACTCTAGTCTTTTGGCCACAAAGTCCGGTTCGTTTGGTCAGGTGTGAATGCGCAATCGAACTCTGATATGGTCCAAAAAAGCGAACTCTGGTCCGCCAAAAAACCTAGGTCTCGGTCCGGTTGAAGTGAACTCTGGTACGGTTCGAATGCAGATGTGAACGCCAAGCGGACCACAGGCCGCTCCAAAGACAGGAAGAGGATTACATGCAGAGCATTCTGGGTAAATAAAACCAAAACAAACACGGGTGCAAAGCTAGCGGAGCGGAGAAATGGCTCGTGATCAGACGTGGAGTGAAGAGGAGGTAAAAGCCCTCATAGAAATATGGTCTGACCAAAATATATGTCAGTTACTCGTGACCACGCACAAAAACAACGAGGTTTATAAATGAATAAGTGAAAAAATGAAAGCAGTAGGATTCCCCCGCACTGTAGCATTTTGTTTACATTTCCCTGCAGAAAAGAAGTTGCGTTGTATTGACCAATAGACGAGCAGCGTTTCTTCTTCATGGTTTTTTGTCTCGTTTCCTTCCATGGTTTTTGGTACAGCGCCACCACATGTGAAGGATTAGACAAGCTTCTCAAAAGGTTTGGTTCGTTTGACAAAAAGCAGAGTGAAAGCAAAATGCTCCAGTTGAAAATGTTAACAATGTTTCAATTTTGGTCCCGAATCAAACCGACTATTAGGTGTGAAAACGACCTAAAACTCCGTCTGTAATTAGACTGTCTGACCTGGTCGTGTTGTAGTTCACACATATCACCACTAGATGCTGTCTGTGTTACTGCGGTCTGATAGTGTGTGAGCTTTGGCCTGACAGAAGAAGAACAGATGAGCCTGAACAAAGGACAAGTGAAGGGAGGAAAGGACAGGATTCACGTCTGACATCTACTTATAAAAACTCAAACTAATATGTCTCTTTTAAACTAGCATACGCACGTTTATTAGATTTTGAGTTTTTATCCCTTGTGGTCAGTGTTACAGCAGATCAGTAATTAACATTTTGATCTGCGGAAACTGCGATATTGATCTAAAACAACTTAACAAGACAGAAATGAGTCAGATGAGAAAATTGCAGAACTGATTTTGGGGGAAAAGCAGAGCCGGGTCTAGCTTTTAAGGGGCCCTAAACTGAATTTATCTCTGGGGCCCCCTCCTGGCTCAGCTGTTGATGATTCACATTTGACACATTCGGACTCTGCTCTCATCACTTTGACCAGTTTTATTTGTGTTTATCTGAACAACATCAGACTGAAAACATCCAGAATGTCACAACTACATCCAGAATGTCAAGATTTTTACAGATTTTTAAGATTTTTTCTTAATTTCTAATGGATTTTAACATGTTCCAGTTGGCGACCATGAGCTTAAGCTGCTGTAAACGCACAAGCCCTGTGTCTAATAAAACCTGATGTATTTTATTATTTTCAGTATAAATGTACAAGCTCTTGGGGGCCCCCTGGTGGCCTCGGGGCCCTAAGCAGCTGCTCAATCTGCTTATAGTCCGGACCGGCCCTGCACTTTGCTGTTTTTCTCGCTAATGCGTTTACATTTTGGCAAATTTCGGTACAAAGAACAACCTTAACCTCACTAACCTCGACTTAAATTAAAAGTGAGCCCAAAAGTCCAGCGCCGCATTAATATTCCATTATCAATAAACACGGAGACTCTTTGTATAAAATATGTAAAATGGAGCCTCATTGATGTAAAAGTTGCTTCCGCTAAAATAATTATAAAGTGTGGCGGCGCAGACCCTCCGCTCTGCCGTGACTCGCTTTAAAAGGTTACTTCATTTTCAAAAGTACTTAACATCTAGACACGGTAAATAGTTAAAGCCGCCGGTTACACGGGACATGACGCTCAGCTGGAGCTCTGCGTCGGCGTCTCTGCTCAACGTGAAACGGGTGTCAGCCGCGAAGAACGTCACGCGACAAACTCAACGAAGAACAGGCTCTTTCAGCGTTAAAACCTCAGACAGAACGTGAAACGAAGAGCTCCATGTTCTATTTACATAACCTCCTGCAGTTCACGGTGTACCACTAGATGGAGCTGTTGTGTATTGAAGTAAATGAGGAAAATATATATTAAAGATTAGTCAAAAAACTGGCGATCGAGTGTGAAAAGTAGCAGCAAATGTGAAGAAAAATGATGTGCAAAAGAGCCAAAAATGCAAAGAGCAGCTGGCAGAAACCGAGTCTATTTTCTGGCTAAAAAGTTCCACACTCTGGCTTTAATATTTGCATTATTTTGCAGCGGCGCGATACATGTTACGCGTGGACAGAAAGGCGTCTCGCAGACACTTCCCCTCTGTCCTCTCCTCTCTTGGATTGCCAGGGCTCCTTCGGGATAATCCGTGTTGTGAAATTGAAGCGCGGTCCTGGAATATCAATTCTTCTTTTTTTTTCTTCTCGCCCTTCACCCACCGAGGGTTAAAAAATGAAACTGAACTTGACTCTTTGAAGGATTTGAAGGCGTAGGAGCAATCGGAGCATCGGGAGCGCGGTGCAGGGGAAAGGTGGCGGAGGACGTGAGGTGATAAAGAGCGAAGACGTGGGGAGTCTGCAGCTTTGCTTTTCTGACGACGCGGAACTATTAAATATGTTATTACGTTAAAGCTGCACCGTGTAACTTTGCTAATGGAGGGTCAAGACTTAAGTACAGTGGTCCCTTGTTTATCGCGAAGGTTACGTTCTAAAAATGACCCAAAATAACCAAAATCCGCTTTATTTTTCACAATTATTCTATGTTTTTGTCTGTAAAACCCCTCACCACACACTTTATACACTTTTCTCACACAGGCGTTAACATTTTCTCACATTTCTCTCTCGTTTAAACTCTCTCAAAGTTCAAACCTTGTTTAGTCCTGATTTAGCCCTGGTTTAGTCCCGGTTTAATCCTTGTTATTTTAGTCCTGGTTTAGTCCTGGTTTAGTCCTGGTTTAATCCTGGTTTAGTCCTTGTTTGTTTAGTCCTGGTTTAGTCCTTGTTTGTTTAGTCCTGGTTTAATCCCTGTTTAGTCCTGGTTTAGTCCCGGTTTAGTCCTGATTTAGTCCTGGTTTAATCCCGGTTTAATCCTTGTTATTTTAGTCCTGGTTTAGTCCTGGTTTAGTCCTGGTTTAATCCTTGTTTGTTTAGTCCTGGTTTAGTCCTGGTTTAGTCCTCGTTTGTTTAGTCCTGGTTTAGTCCTCGTTTGTTTAGTCCTGGTTTAGTCCTTGTTTGTTTAGTCCTGGTTTAATCCCTGTTTAGTCCTGGTTTAGTCCTGGTTTAGTCCTGGTTTAATCCTTGTTTGTTTAGTCCTGGTTTAGTCCTGGTTTAATCCTTGTTTGTTTAGTCCTGGTTTAGTCCTGGTTTAGTCCTCGTTTGTTTAGTCCTGGTTTAGTCCTGGTTTAGTCCTTGTTTGTTTAGTCCTGGTTTAATCCTTGTTTGTTTAGTCCTGGTTTAGTCCTGGTTTAGTCCTCGTTTGTTTAGTCCTGGTTTAGTCCTGGTTTTGTCCTCTCTCGTTCAAACTCTCTCAAAGTTCAAACCTTCGTAGGCGTCTTTGTCGGTGCAGAACGTTTCATCGACATTGTGGGTTTTGTCGGGGAGAAAACAAATTGCAAACGTACAGCACTTCAGAGTCACACTGAGATCCAACGTTTATGTAAATTTGTCTTTCGAAAGGTGAACTGCGATACAGCGAAGGAGCTTGCATTTAATCACAGGTTTTAGGAGGATAAGCGTAAAAATCACACATTCTTACTGTGAGTGGGCTCGCCTCTCTGTAGATCTGACCTGTTGTGGCCTGGTTGGAGATAAGTTTTACCCCAAACTGTGAAACTTTCCAGGTTTAGCAACAAATCCTCCTGGAGCTGAGCAGATGGTGGATGTTTAAGTTCAGGGATAATTAACTCATTTTTACAGGTAAAAAATGAGTTTATATTTGTGTGATTTTTGCAGCGTTGTGCGTCTCATTTTGGGTTTTGTTTTCACTACAAACCTGGAAAATTCAAAGTTCTGCTGCACAAAGTGGAACGATAGAGTCTTATTTTCACTGCAACCTACAAACAACCAGTGCTGGATGAAGTACTGAAGTAAAAGTACAAATACAGAGGTGAAAAGTTACTCAAGTAAAAGCAAAAGTATCACAAGAAGAAATCAGCTTGAGTAAAATAATTGAAATACCCGTTTTAAAAATGCACTTTAATAGTAAAAACCAAAAGAATTTCAAACAAGTGTTAATTTGTCAAACTGTAATTGCAGTGATATTGATTAAAAATGACACATATTTTGTTCAACGGCAACAAAACAAATGAATTTCTTAATTTTTCTTGTGAATTTTATGTTTTTATTTTCAAAATCGAAGCTTGAACTTTAAAACTTTAGTCAGGATGTTCAAAATAACTCCTCAAATCATAAGAAAAGTACTTTTACTTTTTAGTGAGAGTTCAAAAATGTAGTGCAGTAGAAAGTACAAATACTGCTCTCAAATGTAGTGAAGTAAAAGTAAAAGTATCCAGTGTAACATGTACTTAAATAGCACTTTTCTACTTGTACTTCATTACTTTCCACTATTATAAACAACATAAAGATCCATTTCTGACAAACTTTTATCGTGCATTTTTCAGACAACAGTTTTAGTATTTCGTCCCTCGGAAACAAGTAACTATCCGTCCACCAGAAAAGTTACGTAGTGCAGCTTTTTCATAATGATCTGATTCAACATTTGTGGATTTTTTCTGGTTACTTTCCGTTTATTTCTTCTTTTATAGAGTTATATAAGCCCTCGATCTGCATGTGTGACGGAATAACACGCTTGAACCAGCAACCAGAAATATGTCCAGATCTTTAGCTACATGTGTCAAACTCAAGGCCCAGGGGCCAAATGTGGCCCGCCACATCATTTTATGTGGCCCGCGAGAAAATAAATTAAAAGGCATGACTGTCATTTTAAAATAAGTCTATACTGCTTTATTATGTGCACTGACAATAAACTAATGAGACTTTCCCAGCAAGTGGAACTGAGAAATATTTGCAAATAATCATCACAAAATGTTCAGGAAGAGGAAAATTGTGGGCGTGGAAGGAAGTTGGAAGGAAGAAAAGTGAAGGTGAATACAAGTTTGTGCTTTGAGGAGAAAAACCTGTGTGTTTTTAGTGTTATGAGGCGCGTCGGTACAATCTACGTCGACATTTTGACACCAAACACGGAGCTAAGTATGAAAAAGTGAGTCTGTGAGAAAAACAACAAATTGTCCAATAATTAAAAGGCCGAATTTGAAGCAGAGCTGAAGGTACAGACCAGATACACACTTTTAAAAATGTCAGTTTATCACAGAAACCGTTATTTAACACGTTAAAATGTAATTACATTTATTTTACATGACATTTGTTTACATTTAGTGACATTCACACTCCCGTACAGTCACATCTGGCTCATGATGGCGGCCATTTTGCTGATGTGGCCCTCGGCGAAAATGAGTTTGTTGCCCCTGCGGTACACGATAAAAAGCTCAAAAAATCAGGTTTAGACTTAAAGATTTGTGAGTAAAAGTACTTCTGTGTAATATAAGTACTTCTGTGTAATATAAGTACTTCTCTGTGTATATATAATGAAAGTTACTGATCTGAAAAGCCTCGTTGTGTCGACAGTGAGTCACCGCGCGTCCATCTCCAATCACTGTTGCGTCACTACATTTTCACCCACACGTTTGTCGAGCTGATCGCGTTTTCACAGTGAGACCAACAGATCAACGAGAAAATAATACGTTCGACTCCAAAAAAACAAAAAAAGTGCCCGACACTTGCGCCGCGCCGGCCCTTTAAGACCACACTGGACCGCGTTCAATCCTCCGCCTCACCGCACAATCGGTAACTCTCACTACATCCAGGCCACTCAAAGAATTCGATGAAACCTTTCGGAGAACAATGACTCACACGGCCGCGGATCAAGGCTAAGAGAGAGAATTCTACCACGAGTTTAAGGGCGGTCTAACCTTTCCATTAGGCCGGCCCGAAACGCACGGAAACGCAATAAAAGAAAACGGCGTGTCCACAAACCCGAGAGCAGACAACAAGTGATTTTTGCCAAACAAATGCAGAGCCGGTTGCCGCAGAAACAACACCTTAAGGTCAGGCGGCGTGCTGCTTAGCATTTGAGCCGAGCGAGTGGGGGAGAAGGCTTTTGTACTCACGAACCTAAAAATAATATAATACAGACGATGTGTTTGGGGAAGTACAGATACTATTTTGACAGTTTCTGCTGCTGTAACTGGAATTTAAGGCTCTGCGCTCAGTTTATTTCCACGTGTTTGAACAAAATGTGATGTTCCCGAGTAAATCCAGGTTTTAAAAGCGGCTCTTGAGGTTGAAATGTGTCCGCTACACGCTGTCGATATTATAAAATGTTTAACCCTTGTGTCGTCCTGGGGTAATTTATGACCCTAAAAAATCACTCACTCACAGCAGAACTCGGTCATTTCTTCATTAAATTGGTTGAGAATTGGGCCACTTGTTCATTTGGATGATTTCTATCAAAAATGAAAGTTTGAAAAAATGTTGATTGTAGAATAAGAACGGTCTGAAAAAAGTTCAATTTGACCCCAATTTGTTTCTCTTATAACTCAGATCGACTTAATTTCCACCTCTGTACTCGACAAACACAGGACAGTGATGGAAATGAAGATTTGCAGGAGATTTTGACGTCCAAAAACGCATCTTTACTAAAATACGGCCTTCTAATAAATAAATAAATACATACATTTGGTATCAGTACATTAGTCTGAAGTTAGACTGAAAATAAGCCTCCAAATTATATATATATATATATATATATATATATATATAAAGTATGTTATTTTATGGCTGAGTTTTAAGAGAAAAAAACTGGGGACAAATTGAGCCCAGAGGAACTTCAGCGTAACTCCACAAGGGTGTCGTAACGGTGGGTGTAGCGGACCAAGTGCAGACTTGAGGAATATTTACAGTGTTTATTGTACAGATAGAGATAAGATACAAAACTGAGGGTTGATCTGACGGTGAGCAGGAAGCCAGGTGTGGGCCAGGATCCAGGAACGTGGAGTGCAGGGAAAAACCAAGACAGTACCAGGGCTGAGAAGCAGGGTCGGAGCAGGGTCGGAGCAGGGCTGAAGGCACAAATAGGATCCGGCACCAAACACAGATAATCCAGAACAGAACAGGGTGAAGCAACACAGGAACACAGGAACACAGGGACCAACAGGCATGAAGGGACGACAACAATCTCGCCCTGAGTGTCTACTCCCAGCTCCTCTTATCCACGGCAGGTGTGGTGATTAGCCAGATGGACAGCAGGTGCGCGTGGAAGGAGCCGAGAGCTCCGCCCAGCTCCAGGTACAGACAGGTGAGGGAGGGGGAAGAGCACACAGGGAGACAAAACAGGAACAGAAATACACACATCATGACAAAGGGATAATTCTGCCTCTCATTCCTTTTGTCACCACCAATGGGTCCTGTCATTTATTGATTATTATTATTATTATTATTACTTATTTCGAGTTGTCCACAGCACGAATGCAAAACGTGAAAGAGAAAACTATTAACCTCTGGAACCAAACAGTGTCTGATCTTGAGTCTAAGTCTAAGTTTAAGGCGGATGTATAAATGTGCACAAAAACTTTTATTTTATTCCGTTTTGTCCTGGACCTGTTACGTTATGTTGATGTTTGTTTGTAGATAGTTTAGTTTTTACGGCAAAAATTTATAAACATTTGATAACAGAAAACAAACATTTTATTGTGCAGGTATCAGGATGTGTGTGTTAGCATGCGGGTTGTTGTTAGCTGGTAAACTCCGCTCTGGTTTTTGGATCACTACTCACCTTCAAAATGAGCTACAGTCATCCGTCGCTATATCGCAGTTCATCTTTCGTGGTCTCGCTGTTTCGTGGGTGTTTTTTGTGCAGTTTTGCGTGTTTTTTAATGTGTATTGTAAAGTATTTTCTATAAATACAGCACCACTCCAGACTGGAATGCATGGGGGATCACCAGGACGCTATGGAGAGCAGCGTGGGGGTTTACAAAGACAAGAAGAAGAAGAAGATAAGATAAATAACACCTATGTTCTGGTCTTTTGATTAAAGCCACTTCTTATCTGTGGCCACATCTCAGGAATGTGCGACCCCGACTCCAAGAGGGTCATAAAACACTCACCTTGTTTGACGTTGCCTACATTTTCTTAATATATAACGCCGTGCAGACCAGAAGACCCGCCTTGCACATGCACTGAGAGACACTGTAAAAGTTCCAATCCAATCCAGTTTTATTTATAAAGCACTTTAAAAACAACACGGTCGATCAAACTGCTGTACACAGGTTAAAACACAAAAAAAACATGAGACACAAAAACATTAAAAACAGAACATGATAAATGTCGACTCTTTACACTGAGTTAAAAGCCAAGCTAAAAAAAAAAAAGAGTTTTAAGAAGAGATTTAAAAACAGGAAGTGAGTCGGTGCATTCCAGAGTCTTGGAGCAGCCACTGAAAAAGCCCGATCACCCCTAAGTTTCCTTTTTGGCTTAGGGACCACGAGGAGAACCCGACCTGCAGACCTGAGAGAGCGGGAGGGCGAGGCACCAGCAGCTCAGACAGATACAGAGGGGCCACGCAGACGATTAAAAACAAATAGAAGAATCTTAAATTCAATGCGAAACTGAACAGGGAGAGATTTGAGAATGGGAGTCACGTGATCAAATGTCCGAGAATCAGTTAAAAGACGAGCAGCGGCGTTCTGGACGAGCTGAAGACGGGAAAGTTGTCTCAGGACTCTCTTCTGTCCTTTCCTGAGAGTCCGTCGTTGCTTCGTTGTTCACTTTACCTGCGTGGAACTAATTAAACCTTCTGACTTTACGTTTCAGTCTCTGTCCTTTTTGACGCTTACACCAGAAACAAACATTCTTACAGTATTTACATCTAGAATAACGTAATAAATAAAGCTGATACTTCGCGGATTTCGCCTTTTGCGGGTTATTTTTGGAACGTGACCCCCGAGATAAACGAGGGACCAGTGTAGTTTTATTTTTCACGCTTTTTAATGCCTCGTCAACTTCGATTTTGTTCTAAACTTTACATACTTTAACAGGAAAGTACCACCCAAGTATATTTCTAATAACACACATAACCTACGTTCCAGTAACATTATGGATCACCCCACGAGTCCGTACGTCCTTGGGTGCAGCGAACTGAAATGACGATTGACCAAACGACTGGAACAATCTACAAAAAACTCTAAAACTTAGTACTATGATCCCAATAGCTTCATTCATCAACTCAATAAAATCTATAGTACGTGACCAATGTACTTGTACTTGTAAACTCCGCTCACCCATGTGTTTATATGTAAATAGTGGAAAATAGTGACTGTCTTAGTGTTGTTGTTTTGTTGTTTTGTCTTGTCTTTGCCTGTGTGTGTTTTATTCTGTCGTATGTTGAAATTTCTGCTTCTTGTCCAGGTCGTCGTTGAAAATGAGGATTGGTTCTCAACTGTCTGTTAGAAGAGAACAGCCCTGCATTAAGTTTATCTATAAGGGACGACTTCAAAAACTGACAGAATCCCTCACCTGCTTGTTAATTATTGATACCGGAACATTTAACACCAGATCACATGATGCATAAGACTAAAGACGAGCCAGAACTGAGACGGGAAAGAGGCTTTTGGCTGTTTTGCTTCACAAAAATGGAATGTGCTCCAAGGAAAAGTAAAACTGGACACGTTGGTGACACAATTGCAATTTAATAAACTGATAACAAACTTTTACACACACCTGCACTTGTTATTGATGTTTTTTATGGACTTATTTGTTTTGATTGTTTTTTCGGTTTGTGTTGTATTTTAAACAGGGCGAACATGAAAAAGAGAGTCCAAGTGTCTCATTGGGTCCCCCTGTGTAAATAAAGATAAATAAATAAAAAAATTAAAATAAAATAATAAAATAATAAAAAAATAAAGTAATGAAATAATAAAATAAAATAAAATAATAAAATAATAAAAAAAAATAAAAAAATAAAAAAATAAAAATAAATAAAATAAATAAATAAATAATAAAATAAAAAAATAAAAATAAATAAATAAAATAAAATAAAATAAAATAAATGAATAAAATAAAATAAAATAAAATAATAAAATAATAAAATAAAAAAATAAAAAGATTTTTTTTTAAATAAACCCGCTGCAAAGGCTGCTGTGAATACCAGGTGCCACAGTGGGGCAGCAGAGGCTCTAGTGGAACTTGTTGTCGTGTCATGAAGCAAAACACTTCACCATCATTGCCAAGTATGAATGTAGAGCGTGAGTGAATGAGTGAGGCTGATGGCACAGACTGTCACCCTCCTCTCCCTCAGTCTACCCCAGGGCAGCTGTGGCCACAATTAAAGCTTCCGTCTGGCGTAAAGTGCTAAAAAAAATATTGTTTATGTTATTGCAAAGTGCTGCACAAACACAGAGCGACACAAATATCGCTGCTTGTTAAAATAAAACATAAAAGCAGTGCACGAAATGCCCATTCTAAAGAAACTAAAGCAGCAAAAAGACGATCCGGATTTGTGGAGAAAACCGACAGATGTTGGAACAAAGGTTTAAAGTTCATATCTGCTGCTTTTGTTCTTTTTGCACAACTGCGTTTCCCTGATAAAGAAAACGAATACTACTCCTCCTCTCATCCTATGCACTTCTATCACTTCACCTCCTCCTGTTCTTTTTCTACTGAGAGCGAAATACTGTGTTTTATGAATAAATCTGTCAAAGTTACGTTTTATTTTAACTCATGGTTCTTCAGTCAAGGACAAGAGTCTTTGTCTAATCCTGTCCACAGACGTGAGAGCGGCGCACGCTGATGGGAACAATAAGATTCCGCTCAGGTCCAGATATGTAGGCTCGGGCGCGACGGCATGTGGAAGTGATTAGCATAACAGAGCTAACAATTATAGCACAGGCAAAACAAAAGCCAGGTACACGCTCCAACGGTCAGTCTCTAATGGGTTTCATTCTTTCTGTGCGAAGACGTGGAAAAGCAACATTGCCCGTGTCTAATTTGCTTGAATTAACAAGGCGCGTCTGTATCGGCGGCGATGGCGGCGGCGGCGGCGTGGATTAGACGTCCCACAGTATGAAAGGTTAAAGCAGGTGAAGGCCAAGAGACTGACTCTGATGACTCCCATGTGAAATCTGTCTCATTACAGAGAGACAAAGGTCCACGACACACGAGACCGTCCTAAAGATCTGGACTCGACAAAACAACAACAGGAAAATAAATCAGAAAATAAAATGAAAATATAAAATACAGTAAGATAAGAGGTTTCAACTACGCTGTTTTCTGGGCCTTTCTGTGTGGAGTTTGATGTTTCTCTGTGTCTAGATGAAAAATAAAACATTTTAAAACACATCTTTGTCAAGTTTATTCTATTATGTCTCAAAATGACGCTCTGATCAAACGTCTTGTCTCGTTGAACAAAATGGCCGACGTGTTTTAGGTGTGACGTGTGACAAATGGTTTTTATAGCAACTAAACTCTGTCACGCAGAAAAACTCACAAACAGAAACTTTTTCAGGATTTCAGCTGTTTCCAGTGTCAGTCCAGAGCTCGTCTCATGTGACGTCAGTCTAATGCAGGGGTCAGTGACCTTTGACCCCCACACAGCCATTTGGACCTGGTTTCCATGAAAAAAACAAACAAACAAAAAACACTGGGAGCCACAAATAGTTTTTGACCTGTAAAATGAAGATAACACTGTGTATATTGTGTTTTTACCTTTACACTTTATAAACATCTTTAGTGTGAAGTTCAGATCCTCCTGAGTCTGAGACCTGAGCCGTTTGTTTTAACACAGCTCCATGTGTGACACTTATTTTGAGCGACGAAAAATAATAAAATATCATTTTATTTTAATATTTCAAGATCATAATAATCGTCCAACTTAAACTAAAATATACTTCAATTAAATACTTCTAATTTAGCCACATGTGGCAGTGTAGCTGCCGACTCCTGTATTAAACTAATAACTTATGATTTTCACGAGTTTTACTTTATTATTACTTCTATTTCTGGTCTGGAGTTTGACCTATTTCCCTGTTTGAAATGTCAAAGGTCAATACTGCAGTTTCTGAAAAGTTAAATCTGCCTCTGGGTCGTCCTGTTGGGATTTGAGTGAAAAACATGTATTTTAATTCATTAAAATAACAACAGTTTATTCTGGTTATAACTGGAGTAACAGACGTGTCCCCGTCTCTTTGAGTTCTTTGTGTTTCTCACTGGACATGTGAGTTTCTGTACAAATGTGACATCAACCTTTACTTTTTTAAGAATAACATGTGTTTTTTAAAGTGCCCTGGACTCTGACATTAAACGTGACACTTTTAACGTGCGTGTCTTATGATATTTAATAAACTTGTGCAGACGAAATAGATGAGGAGCATAGAAAACTGTAAAAAGCAAAGTGAATTTACTCTAATGCTCACTATTCCCCCCAGGCCCCTCCCCTAAAGTGTAAAGTGATAAACTGTGAGTAAAAAAAACACACATAAATACAGCAAACACTTTAGAACGGACTTTTTCATCGTATTATTTTATGAAGGATCGTCTCTTTTGAGGAGGTCCTGATGTTTAAAGTTCATGTTTGCAGTGATTTCTAATGCTCTTTGTTTATTTTCTACACGTTTCTGTCGCTGCAACGATGAAACGGAATAACTGTGACACGTGAGCTGTTAAATAATCTGAGTCGTAGTTTGATAAATGAAATTATAATCTGGACTAGAGACAAAAGATGTTTTATGACAAAGAAAGTGACTCTGAATAATTCACTCTTAAATATTCTCTGCGTCAACATATTTTCACGTTTTGTTTTGTTTTTAAACTGTAAAAAGACGGAGGACTGGACATTTTATTATAAATCTTAAATAACTGCACCTTTTGCATCTTGTGTTTTATTCATATTGTGTTTTTGATTTGATTATTATTACTTCTGCAGCTCTTCTGTTGTGTTTAAGATTAATAATAGAATAGAATATTTGAATCGATGGTGAATTATCTCAAAGACTTAAAACATTTTCCACAAGAGAGCGCCCCCTACAGCTCCTTTATGAGAATACAGTCACGGAACAGACTCAAAACTGTTTTTTTCTTTTCTTTTTGTATTGAAATAAGGCAGTTTGATCACGTAACACGAAACATATCGCCAAATATTTTGATAAAAGCCAGATTTTCACAGGAGAACTCTCTTTGGGTCGTGTCAGACATATTCAAGCTGGTTTTCTTCCCAGAGAAAAGCAGGTGGAGACGCTTCAAACAGCCCAAAAATACAGATTTAACGTCACATGGACTTAGAAAGATGTTTAATGAGGTAAATATGTTACTTAGTTCTGCTTTAATAAACAAATCTATTAATAAATCAGTGATATATCGGCAATATGTAAAAACACTCAATAAAAACATTCAATAAATAAGGTGAATTTTTCAGTATAAGGACTTTTAATACACTTAGAAGCTTCCTTTTTTTGTTTTTTTTCCTTGTTTTTCACATGGATTTAATTTCTCTTGCAGATTAAAAAAAAAAACGTTGAGAGTTTTGGCGATTAACAAAGAAGCTCCAGGATCGAACAGCGGTCAGTTATCAGGTTTTGGTCGCTGAAGGTGCAAACACATTGAAATTCACAGGAGAATGTCACTGTGTCTGGAGCTACATGTTTCAGCCAAAAAAAAAATGTCTACAAGTGGCTAAATTGTTTAAAGACGGACGGAGCAGTGTCTTTTGAGTGGCCTCTACTGGTCCCATCAGCCCCGTCTCCACAGAACAGACGTCACTAACAATATTTGAAGATAAGCCCAGACGCTCCAGATCAAACATGATTTATGCTCTACTTTCATTATAAACTTCTGTTATAGTAGTTTTCATTGTAATAAAATAATGAATAATTCTACAGTTCATATAATATTATATCTGTGTTATATGTTTTATTAGACCAGGGGTTGGTGACCTTTGACCCCCAAAAGCCATTTGGACCCAGTTTTCATGGGGAAAAAAACACTAGGAGCCGCACGTGCTTTTTGACTCTAAAATTAAGATAAAACTGTATATATTGTTTGTTTTTTTACCTTTACACTTTGTACAAACATCTACAGTGTGTTGTTTCTGAAACTCATGACCCTCTGCACAGAGTCTGCTCCAGGACTGAAGTATAGTAGTAGTTTAAGTAGTATAAAGTATAAAAGTAGTTTACTTTTACACTGGACTGTGTCTGTGAGGAGGGAGTTTGTTTTTAACATAGTTCCACGAGTGTGACTCTTATTTTGAGCAACAGAAAATTATAAAATATAAATCTATTTTAACATTTAAAGATCACAATAAAAAAGATGCAGTATAAGATGAAAGAGCCACATGTGGCTCCAGAGCCGTGGGCTGCAGACTCCTGGTCTAATGGATTTGGATTTATTCATGTTTCCACATCCAGACACGAGCAGAATGTTACTGTTTAAATCAGAATTCACCAGAGCCGCTCGTGTGTCACAATATGAAACATTTTTACTGTTATCAAATGACTAAATACTTTGAAAAACATATTTTTAGAAAGTCACTAATGGCTGGATCACAGTTTCATAGACAGAAGTCCAGAAATACTGACGCAGCAGCTCCTGTTTAAGGCGACTTCATATCCACAAAATATTAATAATGAATCAGATTTTTCAGATTCTCAAAGCGTTTGTCGTTTATTCTTTGAGTCTTTGGTCAGTGGTGGCGTTTCTTGCTGGATTTCTGTGTGTCTGTCTAACAATAATCACGCAGCAGATTCAGATTCAGAGGCTGTTTACACGGACACAGAGCCACGAGCCGCAGCTTCAGTAGCTTCAGCTTCAGTGAACACACGCCTCACTGAAAACACTGGAAGAGGCCGTTTCTCTGTGCACGAGGCTGCTCTGAGCTCATTAACACTGATTCTCACGAAATAACAAGACACAACACTTTTATATCTACACAATTATCAGAAAACTGTGTATAATTACTTACGTTTACTTTGAAATGTGGACGTAACTCCCAGAAAAGTACGCGGTTTATTTCAGGGGTCACCGTCCTGTCCGTCTCCATCTCCGTCTTTTCACCTGGAGCGGTTCTGCTGTGGAAGATGCCGCTGCGTTTCTGTCAAATCCAGTTACGATCATTGACGTTTGAGCAAGTAGCAGCTAAATTTGAGATGTATTTTCTTTGCCAAGTGGAGTGGATCTGGAAATGATCGACTCGGACAATGACATTGAGCTTAGAGCCAGATCCAGGGACGGTGACGTTTGGGGTTTATGAGCAGTCAAAGGTTTTCCTCTTTTTACTCAATGTGCATGAAAAGAGAGCACTTTGGTTCAGCTGATCTGTGTGAGGTGGACTTTTCACAAATAAAAACCGTCAGATCCAAGTACAGAAACAGTCTGACGGATTGGCACCTCACAGATTGTCTCAGATTAGCCGTCTGTCTCTATAAAACAAACTTGAAAGCTTCGTCAGAGGAAGTCGAGTTTGTTGAGAATGAAAACTCCCCTCATTAACCTTTTGATACAACACTGTTATTGCTAAATTTTTGTTAAATTTGCACTGTTCTTGTCGTTTGGAGTTTGTCTGTTTGGCAATTGCACATTTTTTCTTGCAGTGTGAGCTTTTTAGTTCTCAGAAAACAGTTTAAATTACCAAAAACTGAATCTAAAATGTGAGCAAAAATGAAGCAAATCTCAAACTACGCACGTAAATGTTGTAAATGTTGTCGGTTTGTTGCAGATCTACAGTTCTACACGTCGATACGGGACGACGCTCGCTGGAAACGATCGGAGCGTTCGAACAATACATCACATCGACTGGTCAAAGTGCCACAAGACGGAAAAAAAAATCAAACTTTTGTTAAATCCGGTTGAGAGAAAAGCACATGCGTCTTATCTGTCCACAGACGCACAAAGGCTCAAATCGTCTGAAGTACGTCTATTGTCGTCTCAGTGTTTGTTTTGGTTCGTTTGGTGCTGGATTCTGTGTTGTATTTGAAGTTTGTACCATATGTTTACATGTCTTTCATCCATTTACACCAAACTGTGACTCTTAAAAAAATCAGCCTGTCCAGGGACGACACGTGGAAATGAGTATTTTTTTTGTTATAACCTGACACCAACCATCTTTCCTGTTTTTTTTGTAAGGTCAGCGTATTGTCGCGCACCGTTCCCGTCCAAATAAACTCAACTAATGTGTCTGATCTGAAGCCGTTCTCAAGTTTAGCGCTCACAAAAACGGTTAAAATTCATCTCACTGAAGCGGCGAAGCATTTTCATTCGTGTTTTTTAGCTCTTACCTGCTCTCAGTCCGAGCATTTCGATCTTTGGCTGAAAAAGGTTGGCGATAATTGCTCCTTAAGTTATCCCAAAGTCGTAAACGGGTCACATTTCTTCAGCGGTGCAGCGCGTCAGGACGAGCACAGCGCCGTTTGGTGGATAAACACGTGTACTGCATCTTTACAGACCTGTTTTTTATCCTCTGCTCATCCTTTACGACCAAACGCAGATTCAATTCAGCGGAAATGTTATGTTTTTTTGACCAGAGTCTCACAGGTGGGTGAAGTATTCAGCCCGAGACACAACACGGAGCCAAGATCGGGTTTTTTTTACCAACATCCTTTGAGTTACGAGGTGAAAATGACCTAAATATTACCGCCCGAAACGTAAACCGACACTGACAGACACAGATTAATCATATCCGCGTTTAGGCGTAGTAAAAGTTGACGTGGTTAACAGGTCAAATATTAAGTATGAGCTGGATTTGTTTAGGGACTGAAGGCCGCAGCACTTTTCATCTACAAACTTCCACATCACCTTAAGCGCAAACAACAAAACAAATATCGCCAACTATAATTTACACTCCCCCTGCGGTAATGTACGCTTTTATTAAAACTATTGTTCTTGGAGATAGATGGTGGACTAGGTAATTAAATTAAGCCTTGGAAACAACACCAACGTCTAGAAGGAATGAAAGAATAAATGAGGCAGAATTTTAGCTCCAAAATTAGCATTTATTGGGGTGGTTGGGTCAGAGATGTAGCATTAGTTTTCCAGTACACATCCACAAGGCTTGAATCCAGTCTTAAAGCTGACGTCCTTCACCTTTTTGGTACAAATTCAACAGTTGTGCTGACAAGATCACTATTTTCATTTTTTTATTGGCAAACTTTTTATGATTTTATACAAAAAAAAACTCCTTAACTTCTACACATGTCACCCAGATGTTTATTTTTTCACTTAGTAAATAAATTTTGGGAAACAACAGTTCTTACGTGTTGTCATGAAAAGATAAAAACATGCAAAAAACTTGAAATGTTTCAGTCCAAATTAAACATTTACAGGATTTGGAACTTTTTGCACTTCTTCATATACTACATCAAAAAGAAAAGGGAAAAAAAAACATTATTTACACGTCTTTTTTACAGTGAATTAAAAGTTTCAGAGGATGACTAAGGCAAATGAAGTGTACGCAGACCGAAACAGTTTTTTTGTAGATTTTGTAAAATACCACTTTCACTTCAAAAAGAAAATGAAAGAAAAAAAATGCTACAAAAGTAATCAAAACTCCCTTTATTTGCAACCAGCTGCATAATTATTTTTAGTGAAAAACTTCTACAAGTCTAGCGTATTGTACAGTGCTGTTCTTTCCTTCACGTGGTTTAAATAATCCTCGACAAACCGGAGCGTTGTGTCACCAAAATAAAAGTACAGTTAAAGCCTTGAACATAAAACTAACCATTTTAGCTCCAAAGAAATGTACAAAAAGGCACATTATATCCCAGTGCTTCTGTACTGTGAAATTCAAGTGTAACTGAGCGCATTCAGTACCGTTCATTCAACAATCCTCGCGGCGACAGTCCACCATCGTTCTCTTTACCTCCCCGAAAAAACTCCAAGGGGGGGACTATTTGCCTAAGCTTTCAACAAGCTATGTATGCAGAGACTACAACAATAAGCCTAGTTTTGGAAAAGTTCGGAATTTTCTTTTTTTTTTTTTCACAGTTCCCGTCACTTTCTTGAGGGATTTATCATCAGAAGTTGTCCATTCCAGAGAAAAAACAAAAAATCAATCCACCGTTTTTAAAAATTCTTCATCTTTTTTCCATTCAAAGAGGAGTGGTGTAAGCAAGAGTTCCTCCACGCTAGTCGTCGCTGCCTCCGTACATGTCCGCCAATTTCCGGAACCGCGGGCCCCAGTCGTTGAGGTAATCGTAATCCTGATCTCCGCCGCTGCTCGACGAGTTGAGAGAGCTGAGAGAGCCGGCTGTCGAACCGCTGCCCTCGTAGTCGAAAACTAGCAGGGAGTCGTAAGGGGGCGCCGTGGGGTCGTTGTCTGCTGCTTTGAGACCCTAAACAACAGAAGAAGAAGAAGAAAAAGAAGGAAGAACAGGGTTACACACGGGATTACGAATGTCCGGTAATGAAAGAAGCTAAAACACAAGGCTAATCTCCGGATCCTTGGACCGGATTAAGACGGATTGAGTGTTTACGTCAATTTGTCCTGAGATTTCTCCTGATATTTCTGGGATGTGGGATTATCCGGTCCGTGATTAAAAGCAGAGATTGAGTGTTGGTTAAAAGAGGAATTGTGCAACCGGAATCCACGCTTTCCTGACGACTCGGAATGCCCATGACTCATACTTGAGATAGTTGTCATGTAGTTCTACGGAAAATAAAAGACTTGGGGTGTATTTTAATTTAAGAAACAGGATTTTACAGTAAAAAAAGAGATGATTGTGTTAGAAATGAGCAGCAATTTTGTTGCACTAAGTAAATTTAAAAACGTATTTCTGTTCATAAAGTCAAACTAATCAAATCTGTCAAATGTTTATCTCAACCAAAGCTAAATTTCACAGTGTGCATTGTCTAATTTCAAGGATAATTTCCAAAAAAAACGAAAAGAAGTTCATGTGACGCTCCAGTCAAACGAAGCTAATCGAGGCTAGCAGTTATAGCGGCTAATTTGGAGACGAGTTCTGCATTTGGAGTTCCGACTGCGAGTATCATAGCAACCAAAGAGCCAATCAGGAGCGAGGCTGTTGAAGGTAACGCCCCTTTACCACCGCATCGCTGGTTTAGCACGGAGCAGACGCTTAGCAACGCGATCAATCAAACCTGTTGCTAACGCTAGAGTGACTCCAGGTATATCTGTGATGAAGAAACAACACAACAGAATCAAACGTTAGCGTAATAAGATCCGTTAAGGTTTATATTTAAATTAGCATCTCAAAGTTTTTATTTTTGTTTTAGTTTTTCCTCGAGTGATGTCGTTTAAACGGTCATGCGGTGACTTCGGGGAAAGAAGGCGCCTGATTTGTCTGTTGTTAATGTTCATATCTTGATTTACAGACACGATAGCGAAATAAAAACAAAAGAATCATGCAGAGCGGGTTAATACGAACATTTAAGACCAAAATGACGAGTCTGACAGCAGCGGTTACAAAGAAAAGTGACAGTTTTTCAATAGAAAGTGAACTGGAGCCAGAGTCGATGGAGCAGGAAGAGGTGGCTAGCCGATTAGCTTTGTCCAGTCTAGGGTCATAATAAAGAAATAAAAAAAATTCTATAAAATTTGAGCGACAAAAAACCCATGTAAGCGCAATTTTTTACAGCAACACAGAATTTAATCAAACTAAAATGAGTAAGTTTAAACGTTGCTATGTGAGATTTGGACGGGTGATGCATGTGCCAGTTGCCAGTTGGCGCGGCGCATGACTTCATTATTTCATATATAGTCGCGCCAAGAATGTAACACTTAGGTTAACCGTCTAACCAGAGCGCGCACACGTCCTCAGCTCCCGTCTTTACAATCCGCTTCGACATTCCCAGAAGTCCTCCACGTGTCGCGAGATGCCCCTTATGGATTGCCATCGATTCCCAGCCTCATTCCATATCTAGACCTTGGAGAAATGATGGATTGCTAATCTCGAAGTTGAGATGTGTTTTGGCCGAGGAACCGCTTTGGAATCCAGCCTGTTTTTTTTTCTGCTACTCTTTATTTTCGACAACTGAAGACACCTCACAAATAATAGATAGGCTTAAAAAGACGAGCCGGAGCCATCAGACCTTTGCTCAACGGGAACTTTGTCAAAGATTCATCGTTTCCTCGCGGCCGCCGAAACGCTCTTGAATAAAATAATAGATGGAATTAAATAAAATAAAAACGCGGGGGCACTTAGCGATTATTTTCCCCTTGTTAGCTTTCGTTTAGTCTTTGCTTTGGGCTGATCGTTTTCATTGGAAATATGACAGATGGATCGTTTATTACAATTAGAGGAATGATCGAGGAAGAGACGCCAAGATGAAGGGTCTGTGCTCTTATCGAGACGAGAAGATGCACGAATCAGAGGCGACGCTCGAGGTTTTCACGTTTTTGTCTTTGAGGTTGAGGTTTTCACGTTTTTACATTTTTGTCTTTGAGGTTTTCACGTTTTTTGTCTTTGAGGTTTTCACGTTTTTACATTTTTGTCTTTGAGGTTTTCACGTTTTTGTCTTTGAGGTTTTCACGTTTTTACATTTTTGTCTTTGAGGTTTTCACGTTTTTGTCTTTGAGGTTTTCACGTTTTTGTCTTTGAGGTTTTCACGTTTTTACATTTTTGTCTTTGAGGTTTTCACGTTTTTGTCTTTGAGGTTTTCACGTTTTTGTCTTTGAGGTTTTCACGTTTTTACATTTTTGTCTTTGAGGTTTTCACGTTTTTGTCTTTGAGGTTTTCACGTTTTTGTCTTTGAGGTTTTCACCGTTTTTGTCTTTGAGGTTTTCACGTTTTTGTCTTTGAGGTTTTCACCGTTTAAATGGTTTTGTTCTGTATCTTGTTTTATTTTAGGACAGTGAGGCTGGGTATCTTTAAGATTTTGCCTTTCAAATCGATTCGATACAGAGAAAAACATAGGCTTCTTAATGATCAACCACATTTTCACAAAAAATAAACATTAATGGAGCTTTTATCTTCTGTTTCCTGAAGATAAATGAACATAAACTGCATTTTTTGTGCATTTTGCTAACAAGAAAAACATCAAACTGTTCCATTGGTCGATATTATTCATCCACAGTTTATACAAGCTCCATATTTACATTTACACAGACACATGTGCAGTTTAACGGCTCAAAAAGATCACAACATATCGACTGTGATGCTAAATGTTTTTGTTGAACCTCTGTCTGTGCAAAGATAATATGAAATACACCAGTTTTAATCAACAAAACAGTGAATTAAATGTCAAATGTTCCTCTAAACAAGCCACACAATAGAGCTCTGACATAATAATTCGGTAAAATATGCAAAAATATATACCGATATAGCAGCCCACGATATCGATACTGTGTCTTTAAATTAAACAATACGGTATTTTGATATTTTGATATTTTTTCACACCCCAATCAGATAAGTTTGGCTTGAAACTCACTGCCCCTTGAGCTCTGAAAAATATAACATCACAGCACTTTTAAAACCAACTTAAAAACGTTTATTCAGACAAGAATTGATTGATTTATTGTATTTAAAGTGTTAAATGGGTTCTGTGCGTTATTGCTTTGTGTTTTCTGTTTTATTTTGTATGTGTGAAGTCTTTTTAGGGATTGTAAAAAACTTTGTAATTGTTGTTTCAAAAGTGCTATATAAATAAACAGTATTATTATAGTGTTTTTTGTTTTTTTACGTATACAAACTTAATTACAAAAAAAGAAAAGAAAAAGAGTTCGTCCAATGTACTAAAATAAAAAAATAAATAAAAAAAAAACTTGAAATTGAAATGTTTCTCATTCTTTTTTTTTCTTTTTTGTAATTAAGTTTGTATACGTAAAAAAACAAAAAATAACAATACAAACAACAATTACAAAGTCTTTTACAATCCCTAAAAAGACTTCACACATACAAAATAAAACAGAAAACACAAAGCAATAACGCACAGAACCCATTTAAAAAAAAACATTTCAGTTTCAAGGTTTTTTTATTTTTATTTTTTTATTACAGTGAATTCTTTCGAGTGGACAAATATCACGTGTCCACATTTCCTTTCACACAAACTCATTTTTCCTGCACTTGGGTAAACGTTTGGCTCGATTGGTTCACAGAAGTGCACTCTACATTTAATATCTAAAGCTTATCAAGGTTACTGGAATACTCTTCAGTTTAAAATTTAAGAGGAGAAAGAGGTCGCCTATGTTTAGAAAACTCAACAAAAATGTTTTTCCGTTGCAAAACTGACTGAAATAGTAATTTATATAAGAGGCTGAAGTATAAGTGTTTTGTTTGCCGACATGTGACTTACACTTAAAGGCCTTGGAGTTCATTTTCTCGTATTTGTCCCGGTAAAGACTTCAGCTGTGTCCCTCGCCTTTAACCCCTAACTGTCCAAACTACGGCCCCGGGGCCAAATGCGGCCCGCAGACCAATTTTTATCGGTCCTCACGCCTCCTCCAAAACTGGCCCAATTGATCAGGAAGTTTTTTTTTTACTACAAATTGACGAGAAAACCTGAATAACATCACGCTGCATTGTGACACAGACCTAAAAATGATCTTCCAAGTCTTATTAAACGTACAATAACTCCCCGTATCGACACTGGTCTTCAAATATGTTTCAATATCCGGCCCTCGGTGAAAAAAGTTGCCCTAACCCCTCGTTTCACTGGTCCATAGTTCGGACACACAGCTCACAACTCGCACCTGGGTTAAAAACAGTCAGCTAAACTCGGCTAAAACTTGATTTCTGCCATAAATAATAATCAAATTGACACACAAATATTTACGGACTAATAAGAACTATACAAGGTTTTGTCAAGCTGGATTTCATCTCACATTAACTGGATTTTTTGTCCGAGATGTGGATATTATCGCGCTTTTAACAACTCGCGCTAAGGTAAACGGCTAACGCTAGCAACTTTACACAGGGACGGTTTATTTAACATCATTTTATTCCAAATCAGAATCAAAAGCGTGATAAACTAGCGCTTCTAATCTCTGTCCGCTGTTGCTTTTTTAACTTTCGCAATGCATTGTGGTCTATATTAACACGTATAGCGACCACTGACGCTCACAACTTTTCAAGGTGCGCTACTTTTTCACCAACTGGTTATTCGGACACCGTTAAAAATGGCGTGACCCTAGACTTATATTATTGAAATGGAAACAAAAAAAAACTCCAATTTACGTTAACCTATTGAAATATGTGCAACTAGAAAAACTTAAATTTGAACTGGACACTTTTCATTTGACATGGGATGTGTTTTTGGTGTATTTTGACAAACAGGTGAATATGCAAATGTAGAATATGCTACCTGAACCCCACCCTTCTCCCTTTTTTTAATTTTTATTTACTTATTTATTTAATTTATTTATTTTTATTTAATTTATTTATTTTATTTGTTATTTATTTTATTTATATTATTTAATTTATTTATTTTATTTGTTATTTATTTTATTTATATTATTTAATTTATTTATTTTATTTGTTATTTATTTTATTTATATTATTTATGTTATTTTATATTTTTTTATTAATTATTTTTTTTCTCTTTAATTTGTTTTATTTTTGTTTTATTTATTTATTTCATTTCACATGTTATCCTCTATATTATTTAATTTATTTATTTTATTTGTTATTTATTTTATTTATATTATTTATGTTATTTTATATTTTTTTATTAATTATTTTTTTTCTCTTTAATTTGTTTTATTTTTGTTTTATTTATTTATTTCATTTCACATGTTATCCTCTTTATGTATGTACATCGTATTGTTTTTTTGCTGTTTTTTTCATTATATATTTTGTTTTAATGTAAAACTTGAATAAAAAAATAAATAAAATAAAATACAAAATGGCGTGACCCTGAAACACTGCCCCCTGTAGGGAGTAAGAAGGACATTCGGACGCAGCCGTATTGCATAAGCAGCTTTTTAAATCAAAATAAACTCTGCATCTGCTTATAGAGCATTTTATTGTCTAATAAATTATAAAAAAATGAAGTACAGCGCCTGAGACGTTGTGAGAAATTTAAACGGAGCAATAAAATCAAGCTAAATAATTTACGGTTTGTCCTCTTTTGCCTCCTGTAGCTCAAGGAAACGGGCTGGAGCTGTTTACCGCTCATCCATGACAACACGAATCAGCCGCATTTACATTCAAATGAACCGAGTCACGACGAGGGGAGCGCTCAAATTGGCTTCGGCGGGTCAAACCAACATTTCCGTAAAGCCCCTCCTCTGTGGGAACAAACCAATAGACCCCCGTTTGTCCGACTGCGAGGCTAAAGTCCTTTTTTTTTTTTTTTTGTTAATGTCGTTTTAGCCGTTCTGTAATTTAATTAACGGACACTTGCTCCGGGGGGTTTCGTGCAATTTCTGGATGTAAATGAGCCCCGTCCCCTCCGCCTCACGCTCCCCCGCGCTCCTCTGGCAGCTCGCCCCGTTCAGTTAGGTCAGATTCTAGGGGAGAAGCGTAGAAGTGACTGCGTTTTAGCTACACTCGCCGGAACGAGCGCTGGATGCAAATGGGTCATTATTTGGAATTTTAGGTGAATAATGAGTCTATACTGCGGCTAATGCGCTGTGAGGAGGATCGTTCCGACGCTTAAAGACGCATTACGCTCATTTTACGATGGAGCGTCGGCCACCTGCGAAACTCGGCTAATTCCCCGTCACCGAGTCAAGCCAAGTTACGTGTCAGATCTGTGGAGAGACTCATCAGAGGGCTGCAGCTTCACCAGTTTGTCAGATTTTTAGACTAAAAACATCTGTCATTTAATAAATAGGACAGTAGTTAAGAGTTAAATGCCAGACTGTGGAACGTTTTAAGCGAAGCAAAGAACATCTCCATGGAGACAAGCAGGTGGTGGAACGAGAAAAGTTACATGGTGAATCTTTAACTGGAGAACTGAAGTTGTTAGGGCTGTTTATTTTGAGTGAAATTGTAATTGTGCTTAGAGTTTTTGATACGCCCCCTCGTTCAATGTGTTTTATTTATTTATTTATTTATTTATTACTTTGTACATTTTAGACACACAGAAGACGTCAAATATATATAAAGTAAGATATATGAGGCAAAGAAAAAACTTTAAATAAAATAATTAAAAAATAAAAAGTAAATAAGAAGAAAAACAAGAACAATAAGAAGAAGAAGAGGAAGAAAAAGAAGAGGAAGAAGAAGAAAAAGAAGAAGAAAAACAAGAACTATAAGAAGAAGAAGAAGAGGAAGAACAAGAAGAGGAAGAAGAAAAAGAAGAGGAAGAAGAAAAAGAAAAGGAAGAAAAAGGAGGAAGAAAAAGAAGAACAAGAAAAGGAAGCAGAAAAAGAAGAGGAAGAAGAAAAAGAACAAGAAGAGGAAGAAGAAAAAGAAGAGGAAGAAGAAGAAGAAGAAGAAGAGGAGGAAGAAGAAGAGGAAGAAGAAAAAGAAAAGGAAGAAAAAGAAGAGGAAGAAGAAAAATGAACTATAATAATAAGAAGAAGAGGAAGAACAAGAAAAGGAAGAAAAAGAAGAGGAAGAAGAAGAAGAGGAAGAAAAAGAAGAATTAAAAAAAAAATGTTATATTCAAATCCTCACAGTAGCCACCCCTTTGCTTGGTCAAAAAATATTTAGATGTTTGTTTTTTCTTCATAATTCCATAAATCTTGCTTCATATATTCTTTGTCTTTCATGTATAAAATGCAGTTAGTGATAAAAATAAAGGAGAAAATGAGATGATCCCAAACTTTTCACTGTATAAATTATATAATTCAGGCAAAACCCTGAACCAAATCTACAGTTTCTTTGAAACAACGATCACACAACATCACAAATTGCCTTTGCGCTGCATAAATACTCGATTGATTGACAGTTCAAGAACATGAGCACTACACAAAGTCGCCATCACGAATATCATCCAGAGTCGACGTCTTTCGGGATCCGCCTGCGAAAACCTGACAACCAGATTTCTAGGTCAAAATTCAACATTTCTGAGAATTTTAATATTAAATGCCAGACAGGATTCTCGCTCGAGAGTAATACATTTCTGCGCACAATCGTCTGCTCCCAACAAGTGTATCTGACCCAGGAGAGCTCGGAACAGGCTCCTCACGGAAAAGATGGGAAAAAAGAGATGGTTTCTAATCTAAAAACATGGGCGCCGGCCAACAAAAAGCGGGCAGAGAAGTCCATTTGTAATGCTGCTGAAACTCTTGTCTGTTGGAGCTAGTGAAAAATACATGACTGCTCTTTTCATTTTACATTCTGCTTTCATGCCGGAGTCAATGATGGCCCGCGGCAAAGCAGGGCACTCCCATAGAAAGCCAATGCGACGCCGCTCTCATCTCCAATTTGGACGCCGACACGCCGGGAAGTGGGGCTTCAGAGGGAGCGGCGGCGCAGGGAAGAAATACAACAATTACGTCTAAACAGGTTCAATAGTTGTCAGGCCTAATGGAAAGTTTTTGACTGTTGTATTCGCGGTTTTCTGGAAGTCGCCGCCATCGTTATTCGCCGGGAAATAAGTGACTACACGACGACGAAGCTGTTTTTAAAGCTTCTCAGACAAAACGAGGCAGTGTGGACTTGTTGGTCACGTGAACAAATCAACCTACAGTATTTTCTGGAGGATGAGTTGCACGTTTTTTCATAATTTAGCCGAGGGTGTGACGCGATTTATAAGTGAAATATAGATTTTTTTCTTAATTTTTGTGCATTTTTTGGCTGGTGCGACTTATACTCCAGTGCGACTTATACTCAGGAAAATACGGTACTTTATATCAGATTTCAGCGGTAAAACCTTTCGCAAATTCTCCATCTAAAATGAATGGGATTCCCGTTTAACTAGAAGAAGTTGCGTTCAACGGGGAGAATTCAAATCAAAAACGGCAAATGGACGGGTCAAATATAAGTTCAACAACATTTACAGACCGAGAACTTAAACTATTCTATGAAAAGTACATGAGGAAATGAAGGTGTTGGCTGGTCTGGGAACGTCTTGGGGTCCCACTGGAGGAGCTGGAGGACGTGTCTGGGGTGAGGGAAGTCTGGGAGTAACAGTTTAGACTGACCCGGCCTCGGATAAGAGGAAGAAAATGGATGGATGGACGGAATAAGTTTGACTAAAATACAAAATATATAGGTTTTTGTCAACATCTTTCTAATTCTTACTCAGTTTGGTGGATAGTCGTCCCGGTAAATATTAATCAGAGTTTTGCACCATCCCAATTATTCACTCCCAGACTTCCCTCACCCCAGACACGTCCTCCAGCTCCTCCGGTGGGACCTGAAGGTGTTCCCAGGCCAGAGAGACATCGTCCCTCCATTGTGTCCTGGGTCTTCCCCGGGGCCTCCTCACGGCTTTATAATTAGACATAAACAGTACACAGCTGGTTTATTTTGAGTTTATCTGCACTGAAGCAAGATACGAGTTCACTCAAATACAAATACAATACAAAAAAATGTATTTTGTACAAGGCCTTTAAATACAAGATGTGAGATTTGAGAGAAACTGGTCTAAACTGTCGTATGCACTTTGATGTTGGCTGTATTTGAGTTAAATGACATAATATGCATTTTGCCTATTAAAGGCTGTACATTTTTTTATGTAATTATTTTTCATTTCTTTGTTTGTTCTTTTGTATTTTTGTCTCAAGTTGATTTATAAATGTAGAACATAGATGTGTTATGGGAGACATTTTTTTTATATATATTTCAAAAACATAAAGAGTAAAAAAAATAAATAAATAAAAAATAAAGAAATATAATAAACATAAAAAAGTAAAACAAAGAGTAAAAAAATAAAATAAAGAAATAAAAATAAATATAATAAATAAAAAGAGTAAAAATAAATAAATATATATAAAAAAACATAATAAAGTAAAACAAAAAGAGTAAAAAAATAAAAATAAATATAATAAACAATAAAAAGAGTAAAAATAAATAAATGAATAAAATAAACATAATAAAAAAGTAAAACAGAGTTAAAAAATAAAATAAAATAAATAAAAATAAATATAATAAATAAATATAATAAACATAAAAAATAAAACTAAGAGTAAAAAAAATGAAATAAATGCATAAAAATAAATATAGTAAACATAATCAAAAGAGTAAAAATAAATAAATTCTATGGACAAAAAGGCTAAAAACGACTCAACCCAAAAAGTACACCCTAGACTCATCTCGCTAACTAGGTACTCCCAACCAAGCCTCGCTCAAGATCTGTAGTTAGGTGCTCCTGACGATGAAGACACTGAAAAATGGATCAAATGCAGAGGACAAATTTCCCTACAGGGACCTTTAAGTGCCATTAGCAAGATTGAGTTTGCTTAAATACATGAACACAAAAAAAACTGGTACGGGGCCGTTAAATACAAGATGTTAGATTTGAGATAAAGTGTCATATTCACTTTGACATTGGCTGTATTTGAGTTAAATGACATAATACGTTTGCATTTTGCCTATTTAAGGCTGTAAGTGGCATGTAGAGCCTTTGGTGAAGTAAAACTGAGACAGAAGCGATTCAGTAGCAGAGAAAAAAATCCATGCAACCGCTGCAGATTTATACTCGTACAGTTTAATTTCATATTTTACCCGAGGAACAAACCTATACGAATAGATGGTATATAAATGGCCTATTTCTCACCCTAAACGCTTTGGCAAACATCCAAATTCACTGCAAAACGCAAAACTAGCAAAAAAAAGACTGGGAAAATCTCCAATCATTCACCCCTTTTAGCATATGCAAACTTTTCTTGGAGGAAGATGAAAACCATTCTACCAATAATTAATTTGATCCGATTTGCAATCTCTGTACAATTCTCTCTTGCACGCACACATACAGACACACACACACGCACACATGGTCATATGAGCTAAATTGTTTATTTGGTTTGTTATAAGAAAGCCATCCAACTCGAAAATGAAATCCAAGCGCTCGTGACGGCAGCTCGGTCTCATATCGCCCCGTTTTCCTGGGATTTGGCGTCGTCTTACAGTAGAACAAGCCGCTTCCGTTGACGTTTTATTATTTTTTTTAAATGTTTGTGTTATTTTTTACCTCGTTGATGAAGTCTCCGATGTCTCCGGGGTGAGGGGCGGCCGACCTCATGGGGTACTGGGGTTCGGGGTGTAGGGGGCGCTCATCCAGCCGTCGGATTCCCACGGGTTTGATGGAGTCGTGTTCCAGCGTGTCGGGCTGCTGCAGTTGGCTCAGGTCGTAATCCTGCAAGAAACATTGAAAAAGAGGTTAAGATTTTGTAAAAGTGTTTTTTTTTTTAACAGAAAATGTTCAGCCAAAATAAAGACTGATGATTTATGAGTGACTTTATAAAGGCTGAGAGCTCAATCTTTTGGTCACAGAGCAAGAAAGAACTGGTAGAGCGATTGATCCACTGACCCACAGGTTGGTGGAGTGATTCTAGTTCACACAGATGAACGCTGTTGTTGTGTCCTTGGGCAAGACACTTCCTCCCCCTCGTCCCCAGTGTCTGCGTGCACTGGTGTGTGAATGTGTGTGTGGTGATGTAAAGTGCTTTGACGGTGGAAAAGTGATATATAAAAACGTGACCATTTATCCACTAACCAAGTTCAGTAACAAAGTTTTGTTGTTGTTTTTTTAAATCAAAAACAAAATTAATTCAGGTATTTACTGTTTTTCATTTTAAATTTTGATTTATTTATTTTCAATTTCTTTCTTCGTTTTTTTTTATATTTAAAAAAACACAATTTTTTTTATTTATTTTATTTTATTTTTTTTTAAATGGAGGTATTTGGTTTTGTTGTTATTCTTTTTATTTATAATTTTTTATTTTTTTTAATTATTTATTTAAATTCCTTTTCTTTCTTTGTTCTTTTGTATTTTTTGTAAATTTGATTTATAAATGTAAAACAGATGTGTTCCAGGACACTTTTTTTAATTTCAAAACATAAAAAGTTTTTAAAAATTAATGCAGGTATTTGGTTTTATTGTTATTCTTTTTAATTATTTATTTTCCATTTCTTTCTTTGTTTATTCTTTGTATTTTTGTCTCAAGTTGATTTATAAATATTAAACATGGCTGTGTTATGGGAGACATTGTTTTTTTTATATTTCAAAAACTTAATAAAAAGAGTTGATTTAAATAAATAAATAAATACATAAAAACAATTCAATTCTATGGACAAAAAGACAAAAAGTGCTCAACCCAAAAAAAGTAAACTAGACCCAACCAAGCCTCGCTGAAGATCTGGAGATGAGTGCTCCTGACGACGAAGACACTGAAAAATGAGTCAAAAAATGGGTCAAACGCTGAACCTAACCTCAACTCTAACCCTTCTGGAACGGAGAAGTGATAAAAAGCTGTCGCAAACCCTCCTGGCGGCGAGTAAATAAAAAGAACATCACAAAAAAACCCCGGCTAAATCCTGCTCCATCTTCAGTGGACGCTGGACTGATGTAGTATCTGAAATATTTAGATTAAATTTTATACATTTTATAATATTTGAAACAAGTGGATCAAGTAAATCACCCAAACTAGAACTGATTTTTGTGATTTCTCCATTTTGGGCGAAGAATTATTATTTTATGGTTCTTGTAAATAGTTTAGTTTTTCCTTTTTACTCTTTTAATTTACCAAAATGGATGGAACCAAAGAACATGGCGAGTCTATGAAAAGAACATTTAAGGAACTTTGAATAACAATATTGCTCGTTTCATACTGTGATTTAACTGGAAGAAATGTGTCTGTACAATACGTGTTCTTCCCGGAATAAAAAATAGCATGAAAAAAATGGGTCAAATGCGCCTTTCATTGCCATTAACCTCATAGAAACCCCAGATTCTGTCATAAAACCTTTTAAACATCCAAGTGTATTGCTCTGGGACACCGTCAGTATGCAATGTCAAAACCCGGGGATCCAACCGCAAGCAACCTTCAGATTTACGGATTTAAGTTAAGACCCGTTTCTTGGATGCAGTTCAAAACATTTCTTCCGAGATGTTGTTTTGCTGCTGTGCGAGTCGGTGGTTGCGAGGCGTGAAGGGCAATCACTTAAATCCTAACCTGACCAGACCACATGACCTTTTTACTATCGATCCAAACAGCGATTCTTATGCATTTAAGTGGTTAAGTGCTTCACGCCGCACACCTCCGAGTCTCTCCATCTGCAACGAAACACACAGCCAA
This sequence comes from Periophthalmus magnuspinnatus, assembly GCF_009829125.3. NCBI lineage: Eukaryota > Metazoa > Chordata > Actinopteri > Gobiiformes > Gobiidae > Periophthalmus > Periophthalmus magnuspinnatus. The sequence continues at coordinate 3,089,460 of NC_047142.1, read as the reverse complement.
CGCAAACTTTTTTAGATTTTATTTGCGAGTTTGGAGCATATAGGAGCAACAGACTTTATGTGACATGAATAATGCATCTTTATGAAATGTGTTTTCATATGAAGGTTACTCTTGTTCTTTATATTCAGGCTATTGTTTACTCTCTATAACTTCAAAAATCTAATAAAACAACAACATATGGGACTTCTGGGCTGTCGGCCATGTTGTTTTTTTCCCCCGAATTAGGAGCGTAGCCGTTTATGCAACTTCTGATTATTTTTAATAGGTGTTTTTTACATTTTGTCATCTTGTTGCATTGAATCATATTTTTATATTGCAAATGATCAGATAATCAGGATGAAATGCAGTTCTTATGTTTATGTCGTTATAAATAGAAGTGAATTAGACCAGCAGTTCTTAAACTTGTCACTAAGAGAATATTTGACTTTCCGAGTACCAGACCCCGATTATATCAGGAATATCGCATTTTCCAGATGATAAATTGCACTTTTTTCCCCACAAAAAAAACCTAAAAACAAAAGCACAACCAAAAAAAACAAAACAAAAAAAAAAACAGAAAAAAACAAGACAGAAAAAAAACAGAACCCAAAAAACAACCATGAAAACAAAAACAAAAACATGAACAAAAAACAAAAACAAAAAACCAACAAAAAAACCCCACAAAAAAACAATAAAAACAAAAAAACAAAAAAACAAAAAACCAACACCCCCCCCCCCCCCCCCCAAAAAAAAAAAAATCCCCAAAAAACCCATTAAAAAAAAAAAACTAACAAAAAAACCAAAAGGGAAAAAAAAACAAAAAAAACTCTCTCTATATAAATATATATATAGAGATATAATATAAATGTGTTATGTTAGCGTGCTGTACTGCTATTCATTCATTCATTTTATGTATTATTATAACTTGATTTAAAGATAAAATGTCTGTTCTTGGTCTCGGATTTTGTAAAATAAATTTCCCCCAAAAATGCGACTTATAGTCCAGTGCAACTTATATATGTTTTTTCTTCATTATTTTGCATTTTTTGGCTGGTGCATCTTCAATAAACCAGGTCTAGAAGTGACTAAAACACGCATGAAGCAGCTGTAAATAATGATTAACCCAAAGGAAGACAAAAAACAAACAAACTTAAACTGCAGAGTCGTCCCACACGCTGCACCACAGTTTGAGAAACACTGAATCTATCCTTTTTATTCGACTCCACCCTCCGCCCATTATAAAACCAACTATTCTAAACAGGCCACTTTTCACTGCAAAGTAAGTTCACCCGAGTACAAGTGAGGAACATTTCCAAAGTGGTGGCGAGGAGACAAACTTTAATCTTCTTGTCTGTGAAGCAGCAGCAGCCCGGGGAGCATCTGACACATTAAAGAAGGCAGCGCTGAGGGGGGGGGGGGGGGGAGGAAAGAGGGGTGGGCGTCCCGTTAACCCGCCACCACATCACGCGCCGCACCGAGGGCCTGGTACTTGTTGGGTGGCACTAGTCCGCTCATCAATGCCCAGACACGGGACGGTGCATATGCATAAGCCAATTCCTAATCCTATTAACGTTGCCGTGACGACCTGAGTGGATGGGAGTTTGTGCGAAGTCATGGACGACGAGCGCCAGACGGGGACGGGGTGTTTCTGGGTTGGGGGAGGGGTAGCGGAGAACGCGGTGACAGCAGATATGATAAGAAAATGCCATTTGAAGACGCGGGCTGTGTGCCTAATAAGCGTGCATGATGGATTGTCCCCATTTTAAAAGATTTTCGCTAATCCATCCATCTCTGTTAGAAAGATGGTCTCCGCTCAGTTGCATGTGTAGTGGCGCTCTTAAGATTTCAGCTCTGGCGACGGAAAGATTGAAAAAAACTGACTGAGATTTGCATTGTTATGTGACTCGCAGTGATCAATGTTAGTGACCATTGATCGTGTGGTCCACAAAAAAGTTCTGACTGTCCAATAGATTTACGTATTTGTAATAATTATGTTATTTTTTTAATAGATTTTATTTAAACTATTTATTGCCCGTTCTAACGTTCTCTTTTTCTATGATTTTTTGGGTTGAATTGTGACATATTTGATGGACGGTAAACTGATTAATGTAACGGTTTTGAGAAAAATAAATAAAGCAGACAGGATAAAAACTTCAATCAAACACACAAACACAAAAACACCCCCCCCCCCCCCAAAGAAAAACCTAAAAAACAACCTAAACCTAAAACACACCACAAAACACAAAAAAACAAAAAAAAAACAAAACAAAACAAAAACCCCCACAAAAAACAAAAAAATAAACCAAAACAAAAAACCCCACAAAAATAGAAACAACCACATAAAAAACCAACAACAAAAAACCCATAAAAAACACAACCCAAAAAACAACCATAAAAAAAATAAATAAATAAATAAAATTAAAAAACTCCCATAAAATACAATAACCTGAAATTTGAAAATTACATTCCATTTTCAAAAACAGTGAATTTATTACTGTAGAGTAAAAACTATCAAGACTTTTTCCTTAATATCCATCAAAAATACTGGGGGCTAACGCAGATGAATTTACATTTCAGGCTGTAAAAAAGCCAGACAACTAAATAAATAAGTAAGTAAAATAAATAAATAACATATATACACAAACATTTACACTACTTCTCTCTTGTCTCTCGTTTAAAACAAACTCTCACTGTGGTTTCATTTTGTTCCGTCGGCCAAGGACACACGACCCGCGTCAAAGAGAGTGGTCATCTCGTGTCTCTCTTAAGTGCCATCCATCTTTCGTCATCGCTCCGTGTCTGACTCGGGTTTGACCTTGTTGCGCCCGGGCTCTGTAGGGGGCGGTGTTGCGGCCGGGCTCTGTAGGGGGCGGTGTTGCGGCCGGGCTCTGTAGGGGGCGGTGTTGCGTGTGACGGCTGAAGTACGCAGGAAGCTCTAATGACCCGGGCTCGCGCTGTAGCCTGGAGGGGACTGACTCTTCACACCACACGAGCGCAGTGGTCGCCCCCGGCATCGTGACCCATATTTGAATACACGAACGCAAGCTGCACCGAGATCAGCTTAACTAAGCAAAGCGAAGGGGGGTAAGTAATGGGCTCGCCGTTGTGCGTTTTGCAGAGTGGAGCAGGTTTTGAAGGCTTTTATTTATTGCCAAGTCCAGTAAGGGTAAAACAAACATCCAAACTTGGGTTTTTTTTTGGCCTGGAGTAGAGGAGTGGAGTAAAGAGGAGCCAAAGAAGAAACGGTGAGCAGACGGAGAGATGGAGGTGATGGCGACTGAGGTGGTCTCTGATCGGCTCGGATTAGAATCAGGCAGGTTACGGCCAAACCTCCAGAAAGTCAGTGTGTTTTTTGTAGGTTTTTTTTTTTTTGGTGTTTTTTGTTTTGTTTTGTTTTTTTGTAGGTTTTTTTTTTCCTTTTTTGTTTTGGTTGTTTTTTGGTGTTTTTTGTAGAGTTTTTTTTTTTTTCTTTTGGTTGTTTGTTGTTGTAGTTTTTTTTTTCTTTTGGTTGTTTTTTTTATACAGTTTTTGTTGTTTTTTTTGGTTGTTTTTTATTTTGGTTGTTTTTTATTGTTTTTTGTAGGGCTTTTTGTTGTTTTTTTTCTTTTTTGTTTTGCTTGTTTGTTGGTGTTTTTTTCTTTTTTTTGTGTTCTGTTTTATTTTGTTTTGTGTTGCTTTAAGTATAATTTATTACTTTTCCTCCTAGGACCTGGCGTTTACATTTGTGGACAACACATTTTGGGTCGTCCCAAAAAAAACCAACAACAGTAAAAACAGAACAACAAAAAACTACAAAAAAAAAAAACCTCACATAAAATACAATAGTCTGAAATCTTGTCTCAGTCAAATAAATAAATAAAAATAAAATAAATAAGAGAAATGAATAAAGCCACGCAAGAGTTAGAGTCCTAGGAGGTTAAAATAATATAGTTGCGTTGTTTTCTTTGCTGTTTTAGCTCGTTGTTTGCTCCAAATTATACAATCTATGGTTTGAAATGGCAGAGTTTCATATTTGGAAATCTGACCGTGAGTATCATAGCAACCAAAGAGCCAATCAGAAGCGAGGATGTTGAAGGTAACGCCCCTTAAAATGTCCACGGGTCATACTCAAACGTCTCAAATTAAAATCATTCTGAGGTCGTGCGTAGTATTTGTAGACTCTTTTTTACCCGGTTAAGCTCTACAGAATATACATTTTACTCTATAAACTTGTCGGAAAACTTGTCCGGCGCTTTTGTTTGTAAAATATACACAACACTTATCACATCTGAACGAACAACTCGTCAAAAAAAACCCCGTCAAACCCAAAACCGCTCATTTCAACAGACTGACACCGCTCTTCTGTCTTACGTTTTATTTCCTTTTCACTGGCGAAATTGCTGCAGAGTTTCAAATTTGCATCATTTCTTTTTTTTTTTTTTTTTTGTAGTTTCTTTGCAAACCAATACAAACCGGCTACGACTAAAACCGTATATTCAGAAAGCATCCACTGGCCTGACACTTCAATTTCCTCCTCAGCGGGAGACATGGAGAACAGAGGGGCCCATTACAGTGACTAGCGTGAAAGTCAGGTACAGTTTTTTTTACCCGGCGCACTCTCTCTCTGCAACACAAAACTATTTCCAATATTTTGTTCCTCCTCCTCCGTGACTCTCCAAATGAAAGAGTGTTTTGTTCCTTTAATATAATATCCCCGCATCAATGCCAACAAAGGTTATGTTTGGGTCTTTGTGTAAAGCAAAGTATCCCCCAAAAAAGTTCTGTCTGGATGAAATGCTGAGGAAAGGACATGGGTCAAGAAATACATTTTTTGTTCATTCAGTACTATATATATATATATATATATATATATATATATATATATATATATATATATATATATATATTTACAGTACTTCATATAGAGTTTGTGTGATATGGGAGATTTGGTGTTGCTGTAAACAGGAGCCACTCTGGGGAAGGGACGCAAAGGCTGAGGAAGTACTACTACTACTACTACTACTGTCTGTACTACTACTACTACTACTACTGTCTGTACTACTACTACTACTACTACTGTCTGTACTACTACTACTACTACTACTGTCTGTACTACTACTACTACTACTACTACTGTCTGTACTACTACTACTACTACTACTACTGTCTGTACTACTACTACTACTACTACTACTGTCTGTACTACTACTACTACTACTACTACTGTCTGTGTACTACTACTACTACTACTACTACTGTCTGTGTACTACTACTACTACTACTACTACTGTCTGTGTACTACTACTACTACTACTACTACTGTCTGTGTACTACTACTACTACTACTGTCTGTGTACTACTACTACTACTACTACTACTGTCTGTGTACTACTACTACTACTACTACTACTGTCTGTGTACTACTACTACTACTACTACTACTGTCTGTGTACTACTACTACTACTACTGTCTGTGTACTACTACTACTACTACTGTCTGTGTACTACTACTACTACTACTGTCTGTGTACTACTACTACTACTACTGTCTGTGTACTACTACTACTACTACTGTCTGTGTACTACTACTACTACTACTGTCTGTGTACTACTACTACTACTACTGTCTGTGTACTACTACTACTACTACTGTCTGTGTACTACTACTACTACTACTACTACTACTACTACTACTACTACTACTACTACTACTACTACTACTACTACTACTACTACTACTACTACTACTACTACTACTACTACTACTACTACTACTACTACTACTACAGTTTGAGTATTAATACCAACAAACGATGGGGGCAAAATCCTTTACAAACTCATTTTTGCACAGATTTCCGTGTAAAGTGACAGTATAAGTACACACTGTGGACGTCCTTTCTCATGTTTACCCGTTTCCTCTTGTACTTCACATACCGCGGCGCTCCTTATGGTCCACGTACGAGTAAACGCAGTACTTTACTCTGTTCTTCCTAATCACTGGCAGATGTGTAATGGCCTCCCACTCATATTGTTACCTTAGACATGGCTCCATTATGGCCCTCGCAGCAGATGTCTGGCTCTAAAATGACATCAGCTCAACAATTACACGTCTCCGAGGCTAATTTGGCGCTGCGTAGGGTCATCCCGGGGTCGTTACATCATTTCGCCAAAATCTATAACCCCGGTACACGGATACTACGAGAGAATAGCACCATTTGCAGCGATACTACTGTACTTTTTTTAAATGAAACGATTCCATTCTGCTAACAAGAGGTCATCAGGACAATTGAATTTGCGCGTGAAGCCCCGATCAGCGGAGGGGGCGGAGACGGGACGTGGCGCCTGGGGCTGTATCGTCTGCCGGCCGGGCTTTGCGTGTCAGACAGGGGAGGGGAGGGGAGGATCACGGCGGGCGCGTCCACTCCGATCAAAACATGTCGGCGGTATCGATTCTCCGTTTTCTCATCCCGCGTGTCTCAATTTTGAGTTTTCATTTCAGATATTACTGTTGAGTACGACGGCGCTGCGGCGGGGGGGAGTGCGGTCTGTGTGGTAAACGCGCAGAGGGAAACGTGGATCTATTTTTGTGCGAACGACGATAAAAAAATTGGTTTTCGGAAATAGATTACACAGTTTTTTATTAGTACCGATAACTATTCCGTACTTAGCTTTAATAAAACACAAACAAAAAGCGACTACGTAACGAACAAACAGTGTAAAAAGAATAATTTAAGCTTAGAAACGACTTCATTATAAACGTTATTAAGACCTAAATCAAAACAAGGACAACAATAGTGCTAGCCTGTATGCTAATAGGTGTGAGAGGAGCCATTAAGGGCCTGAATGTTTACACCAAAGTATGACACAGGCTCAGTTCACACTTAGAAACAAAAAGAAGCTGTAAATAAACAGGTTTTTTTTGTTGTTTCAGTGAAGTTTTCTTTTCCCTTAACCCTCTGGTGCACAGCGGTCACTGCAGTGGACAGCTACTAAAACAACTCTCACTTTAATGCACTGGTTTATGTGGAGTGCTCTCTGCTGCCACACTCCATTGAGATCAATTCAGTGGTCAGTCGGTGTAACTGCAAGTAAATTTCCTCTGGTTTTCTTATTCAGGCCTAAACGTTGCATCTAAACATCTGCTGAAATTCCCCCCAAAAATGTTGAAATGTTTTTCAAAGCATAAAAAGAAAGATGTGTTTGTGTATGTACAATAGAACACAAGTTAATTCATATTTACAGGCAGTTCACAATGTTGTTTCATGTCCTGAGAAGAAGAAAAACACTTCAGGAAAAAAAAACATCTTGACCAAGGCTTTCATAATTCATGCATCAGAGGGGTTAGGTTAAGATAAAAAAAAGACAGCGTCCAGCAGTAATCTGACCACTAAAATGTTTGTCCAGTCGACAGAAGTGAATTTTTCTTCTTTTCTTGCTAAAGATCACACTTAGACGACTGAGGATTTACACAAATAATCTTTCCAAGTGGTTAAAAATTTGTTCATTATGATTTAATAAATGGCACAGTTCCAAAAAGATCCTTGGCCTTTGCTCAGTCGCCTTTTCATTTCAAACCATCAAACAGCGGAATCAGCTCCAGACTCTGAAACTGTGTAGATTTGAATCATTTGACTAGAAATTCGAAAAAGTACATTTTAGATAATTAAATCATTTGCAATGTTCTGTCTTCAGTGTAAAAACCTGCACATATTTGATTTTTAAACTGTTTTGGACTGTAGGAAACATGCTGTGTTGGACATTTATCGTATTTTCCTGCTAATTTTAATGATGAACTGTTAGTTTTATGATGTAATTGTACTGAAATGTGTGTTTTAATGTGTGTTCACCTGCACAAGGACCAAACATGGACAGCAGCACGAGCTAAATCTGTGACAAATCATCTTTTCTTTTGTTAGATTAATGGATTTGTGCACAGTCCCTGACAAACAAAGAATAAAGAAAGAAAGAAAATGCTAATGCTAATGCTATTAAAAGTGTATTTCTTATAAACTATAGGGTCGTTAAGGCCGTTTCCAGTTTCAGTGTCGTTAGCGCCTCCTTCAGACAGATATAAGGCAGTGTCCAGCAGGAATCTGACCAGAACTGAAGAAGAATTTGTCCAGTTGACAGATTTAAACTTCATCTTTTGCTGTAGTTATTATAAAGTCTTTTAGTTTAGACCCAACGCCGAGGGATTTTCAAAACAACACTGAGTTCTTAAGCTAACCTTACTAAACATCTTGTATTTTGTGAAATCGTGACGACCTCCTCCTGTCCCGTGTTTGTCGTACCTGATCCTCCTCGCCGCCTCCCTCTTCGTCGTACTTCAGGATGTTGTCCCTGACGTCGTCCTCGGGGTCGATGAGCAGCTGTTTGGCCTGACGCTCCTTATCCCTCCTCTTCATCCACACGACGAACATGAGAACGAGAACTGTAACAAAACACACCGTCGGATTATAGTTTTCGTTTTACGTTAGCGGTTTTTAAGGCGGTAAAGACGCTGTACCTGATTTTAACTGTTTTGGAAAATGTGAAGAACAGAACCGTTTGAGTTTATAAGCACTTTCAGAAGCCAGGGGTCACGGTAATGCTAACAGCTAACACGCTAACAGTGCATTTCCTGATTATACGACAAGAAAACCCTTTATGATCATACTCAGACAGTACCCAACGGAGTTATTTTGACTGTAACAGCTGCTAATACAACATTTTTGTACCGGACCAACACAAATTTTGCTCAAATGCACGAAAAAAAACATGTGGTACCTCCCCTTTAAGACCACAAAGTTTGCCTATTAATATTCACCATTCAAACTTAGTCCCTAAAGTAAATTGTTCCCATATTTTCTACTTCATCGCTTGTTTAATTTTGTAGGAAGTGCTTTGGTAAACATAATTAATTTGACCGGAGCCCACGCTGAACATATTTACCACATACAAAAACGATTCAGTAAGAAATAGTCAATAGAAGCATCAGAATAAAGTCATTAATTACATTTCTGCTGCAATTAGTTTGTCAAGAAATGAATCTCTAAAATCTTCAACATGATAACTTGCATTTTGCTAATTAAGCAGATCTGTATGAAATAAATGTACGTGATTAATCTGGAATCTATTTGACTGCACGTACTGTAGAATTTGTAATATTATTTTGATTTAAAATATTGGTTCTTCTTGGTTCTGGTTTCGTTTTCATTTAGTTTAGCTGTGATGACGTCTCAGTTTGGACCCGTTTTAGTCCCATTTTATTTTATTTTAATGTTTACGCAAGTGTTTAAAGGAACTGTACCAGATTTTTCTTCATTAATGAGCAAAAATTGTCTTGCAGCCTCCAACCCAGCTTCCTATGACCGGTACATACACCTCAGCCTCTGACCCAGCTCTCCACAACCGATACGAACATCTCCGCCCCTGACCCAGCTTCCTATGACCAGTTTGAAGACGTCTGCCTCTCTACTACCTGCTCCGTCACCGACATTCACATTTTCTCGTTCGCAATAAACTCCGTCAAACTTTTACCCCGAGTCAGTATCTTTGATCCCCCAAACGTTATGCCGGACAGCAAAACTCTGCTCCGTAAAGCGTTTATAAACTCATCGCGTCGAATAATTAGGATGCTCCGAATTCACAAAGTAACCGAGGAATAACACTGGACGACTGCAAATCCTTTACAGTGAACTAATTCCGTTTTCCACCGTAAAAACCAGGTTCTCCCATCTGCACTATTCAGGAAATCGAGCTTTTCCGCCATCGCGCATTCCCACAACATCCTAATACCCACCATATTTCCACGCAATCCTACAATCTGATATCTCAAAGCTTTTTAATCTCTAATCCAATGGTAATCTAGCGGCCATCGTGAATAACCGTCTTTATAATCCCTTCCGGACCACCCCGCGCTATGGACACACTTACTGAGGAGGATGATGATGCAGAGGAGGATGGAGATGATGGCTCCCGTGCCCAAACCGGCCGCCATGATGTGCTGCTGGTCCGTACAGTCTCCGTTGACGTCGCACTGGCACACCTTAATCCGCAGGTAGGAGGTATTGGACATGGGGAGGTTGCCCGAATCGGTTATTATAACGGGCAGCTCGTAGATCCCGCTCTCCAGGTAGCCTATCTTCAAACTCAACTGCGCGTAGTCACCTGCAAAAAAGCAAACATCGAGTCAATACGGCGGGGATTTGCGAGAATAATGCGCATTGAAAATTGACATATCAGACGGCTTTTAGAGGGGATTAGGCGAAAAGTAGAATAGATGTTTAAATAGACCTTGTTCACAGTGAGATTACACACTTGTTATAAAACATAGGAAGCTACCTGGGAAATACATCTGCATATCTAATCCACAAAACACGGTTGGGTTTTAGATTCGCGGCTTATAAGGCGACTGAATACCTTTTTTGTAATGCTGCTTAGGCTAAATTCCCGGTTGCGATAATCCGAACGCTATTATCCTATTAAGTTACATTCAGAGCAGTTTGAGTCACACTATCTAACGGCAAACAAGCAGTCACTCAGTTTGGCGACACTATTTTTAGCGCTAATTAGCATAAACAATTAGCAATCGCTTATTAAGATTGCACAATGGTAAGAGTTTCCCTTAGCTCTTTCAGTAATTGGCGTATTTGTACGACGACAACGCAAGAACTGACATGTAAACGGTCGTATTTTTATTATATATTCCACGTTCAAAGCGGTTTACGTCAAGGAAACGCGCTGGGGGAAAGTGTCTTGCCCAAGGACACAACGATAGCATTCATTTAAGGAAGCTAACATCGGACTAACCTGCGCATTGATGGATTTTCTCGCTCAAACGATGATATTATTACGTCGAAAGCGGGATTAGAACCTTTCGCTCACACTGTACCTACTATCACCCCCCGTCTGTATTTAGAAAACCAATTTTAAAGCCGCACGATGTCACTTTTCTAACGAACTTCTAGCGAACACGCCGGGTTTACGCCATTTAAATCCTCTGGCACGCAAAACTAAAACGGTCAGACCTGGAACAAACACAAAAAATCTATACTAAAATAATGTATCTCAAAATAATCTGGATAAAGATCTCAACTAACAACCGACAAAAATATACAGGTAAAAAAATCTGGAATAATTTATGATTTAAACGCAAAAAAAAAAAAGAAAATTGAAGAACATAGGGGGGAAAAAAGTGCCAAAACCTAATAAAGACGTTATTGCATCGCCTGGAATATCCCATAGTTGGCTTTAATCACGTACGGGTGGTTTTATTGCATTTTTTATGTAACTGGGCTTGCCTTTCCACAGATCTGACTTGGACATCGAGCAATACAGGAACACAGCATCGTTTAAGGTTCCTGGTAAGAAGTTTTCAACCGTTTTAACAATATTTTGGGCCAATATAAAAGCGTTCCTCCTGACTTCTCTACCGTTTTTGTTTTTTCGTGTGATAACTCGACTCAAAAGTGCTGAAAGTTAATTTTCTACGGATAAAACGTTTATTTTAATACTAAACAGACGTATTAACGAGCCAAGAAATGAAGAATCAATAAGCGAAGGAATCAAAATGGATGCTTTCACTGTTGTTCCGCCTATACTTTATTAGATTTTGTTTAAATTCAGTCAGTCCATTTTTAAATTCACCTCATTTTAATCCATGCCCTTTTATTTTATTATAGCTTATATTTACTATTATTATTATTCATTTTATGCTGCACCCAATTCCTAGTTTGGACATTTCATAAATCAGAATCTCACCAAGCTATTCACCTTTTTCCGGACGTTGCCGTAGGCGCCGCCATCGTGATTCAGGTTGAATTATTTCGCGTAATTCTGCCGATCTTGACAGCAAATAAGTTTTATACGGACTACAGGGCCGTTTTGAAGCTTCCAGAGACTTGTTTTTGCACATAAACAATGAACATTTGACACAAACCAACCTACTTTTTATAGTATTTTGCCAAATTCTCCATCGAAAGGACCAGGATTCACCCCCAAAAAAGCACGGTTTAGTTGCATTTACAGAAAAAGTGGGCGGGGCTGGATATCTTACCACTTATCCTGGTGATAGTCCAGTTCCTGCGGACGTCTGAAGGTCTGTGCGCCAACTCAAACGCGAAAGGCCCGGCGTTGGGGCTGAGGTCTCCGTCCATGGCCGTGATGTTGATGGCGTTTGGTTCGGGTTTTTCACAGATCTCCGCCTCCTGAGGGAACACTCTGGGGGCATTGTCGTTGATATCCAGGAGGTAGATCTGCAGCGTGCCGGTCCCTGTGGCCGGAGGAGCACCTGCACAGAGCATACATCACAGTCAGGGCCCGTGTCGAGGTGGGGGATGGGGGTGGATGGATGTTTTTAGATTCTTAAGGATAGAAAATGGAGACTGAACCTTTATAATCACAACTAGGACTGTGCGATTTATCAAGTTTTAATCAAGAACAGGATTTAGTCGTGTCTAACTGTCAAAATATGTGACTGTATCTATGTGTTTTTGCAGGTTCATGGTTTTGATACAGAAAATTTCTGTAATTATCAGTAACTTTACAATGATGATGATTCTAAAAATAACCTGCAATAGGCAAAATCTGCAAAGTATCAGCTTTATTTTTTTTTTACAATTATTCTCTGTTTTTGTCTGTAAAACCCCTCACCACACACTTTATACACTTTTCTCACACAGGCGTTAACATTTTCTCACATTTCTCTCTTGTTTAAACTCTTGTTTTTTATATTTATTTTTTATTTATTTTTACTTCTTTATAATGTTTTTTATATTTATTTTGTATTTATTTTTACTTTTTAATTATGTTTTTTATATTTATTTTTACTTTTTAATTATGTTTTTTTATATTTATTTTTTAATTTATTTTTACTTTTTAATTATGTTTTTATATTTATTTTTACTTCTTTATTAAGTTTTTTTAAAATTAATTTTTACTTTAATTATGTTTTTTATATTTATTTTTTTAATATTTTTACTTCTTTATTATTATTATTATTTTTTTTTTATATATTTAGCATGCTAAATGAAAAAAAAAAAAATTGCTGTGAATAAACGTGATGGTGCAAAACTCTGATAAATATTTACCAGGACGACTATTCACCAAACTGAGTAATAATTAGAAAGATCTTGACAAAAACATATATATTTTGTATTTTAGTTGAACTTATACACTGGTCCCTCGTTTATCGTGGGGGTCACGTTCTAAAAATAACCCACAATAGACGAAATCCGCGAAGTATCAGCTTTATTTTTCACAATTATTCTATACGTTTTGCAGCTGTAAAACCCCTCACCACACACTTTATACACTTTTCTCACACAGGCATGAACTTTTTCACTCATAGGAAATAAATGTGTTGCATCTCATGTTCTGAAAGGAAAATGGTCATAAAGGAGCAGCAGTTATACAAAAGCAACACGTTTTCTGCAAGCGTCTCTAGAAATACTCGATAAATATCATAAAAAAATGGGGATTTTTACACTTTTAAATGAGGTTTGATGTTAGAGTGACAGACAAACGTGTGGGTTTTGAATGTGAACGGCATAAAGGAGATGGAAAAATGTGTTTAACTCCCTTTGGACATGGGAAATACTTTGTTAAAGGTGGGTTCATTTCAGTTTGTCTTGTTTATTTGAGCTGTTTGCAATGGGGAGATTAATATTATTCACAAACAAATAGAAACTGTCATGCAAAACTTAAAAGGAGGAAGCAGAAACACAACTACTAATGAGAATTACTTAAAAATTATAGATTTTCAGTGACATTTTGGCAGAAAAACAAGCCAATTTTAAGCTTGTATTTGATTCAGCTCAATGTTACCCAAAACGTCATGCTCTCCGATGTTTTACAAGTCACCTCTGAAACGCGCTACAGCGGTCCCTCGTTTATCGCCGAGGTTACGTTCTAAAAATAACCCGCAATAGGCACTTTTCTCACACAGGCATTAACATTTTCTCACATTTATCTTTTTTTTTTAAACACTCTCGAAGTTCAAACCTTTGTAGGCGCCTTTGAACGTTTCATCGACATTGTGGGTTTTGTCGGGGAGAAAAATTGCAAAAATACAGCACTTCAGAGTCACACTGCGATCCAACGTTTATGTAAATTTGTCTGAACACACACGGCACGGAGGAGACTGATGGACAACGGTCTAAAAAATCCACGAAACAGCAAGACCGTGAAAGGTGAACCACGATATAGCGAGGGACAACTGTACATTATTTATTAGCGCTAATTAGCATAAATGATTAGCACCCGGGATAAATCCTTTCTTAAAACGTATGCAGCATTTCTCTAGCATCCAGATCACGTAGATAAGTGACCTTTCAAAGACAAAAACATAGTATAAAATGACAAATTACTATCACTTGTCCATTACGTTTCAACATTTCGTGCTCCTTAGTGCTAAATAATCCAATGAGCGAGCGCACGCTAACTGCTGGGTATAATCGCGAATGCTAACAAGGTAAACATTTTGTCCCAGCGCCTTCATATTTCATGAAATTTTGCGGCTAATTTGCCAAAACGCTTCCATGCTATGTGCGTCGTCTATTTCACACGCAGCCGCTTTCGATGATTATCACATCTGACAGATTACGCATTTCACAAAGTTCAGTCTTCGCCTCTTCATATTAAGACCCTGAGAAACAGTCATTTACTCCAGCGAGAAGGGTCTGTTCAAGCAGCATACTGATCTGAAAATCTAATCTCCGGCAAGAACAGAGACAGAAAGAGTGATATCAGAACATTGGGCTGTGTGCTCCGGGTGTCTTCCTGACCGAGGACACGGGACAGAATACTAAAGGCATCAGACAGAGCCCACTGTGGAACGCCTCAGCTCCCTCTATGTATTCACCGCTAAGAGGCTTTTTTACCATTCAAGCCACGCTCAAAGAAGCTAGTCATCCAATCCTGACCCATTAAAGCCCAGAAACCTCTTATTGGGGGTAGTTTTTAAGCCTATTGGCCTAAGCTATGCTCTGTGGAATAGGCTAAACCTGGACAGAAGCGAATCCCATCAGAGAAACAGAAAGGTGAATCCATCCTCGCGCTCGTCTTCTCGCGGGTGAGATCGCGCGGCCATTAACCTTCAAGAGGGGGGCGGGTCGGTTTTTTCCCGGCAAAGCCAAGCGATCGGGTACGAGTTTGACCTTCAGGGAGCGAACGGCGTCTTTGTGGCCGTAACTGAGTAGTGTGTTTAAAAAGACTTGATGGGTTGGAGCACTTGCCAGGACAAAAGTGCTCAACGTGATGCTAGGTGGAAGTAGTGACCTTTTTGAGAGAGGCTACATTAGACGTCTTGGGGGGGGGAAAAAACAGCACGATCGCACCCTCAGTGGTTTGGATAAAAAAGCAGAGGAAAAATGGTACGTTAAAGAAAATCCATGTTTTTTAAAAAGACCTATACTCAGTTTTTTCCGCATTTGAGCTGATTTTTTCTTGCCCCTGTACAGATATATCGTACAAGGTCAAAATAAGTCTGCTGCGCACTGTCCAGTAATCCAGAATTGTGTGTTAGCATGCTAGTTCTTAGCTCTACGGCCACGGTAAAACTTCGCAGCGTTTTCTGAGCGTTGTGAAAAGCTAGTCCAATGAGATTCATCCGGTTTTCCGTTAATTTATTTGAATAGATTCTTTTTCTAGGTTAATATTTAGTTTGTTTTCATCCCTGACAGTTTGGACGGCTCACTAGCGCCTCAGAGTGGTCACGTGATGTTGCTGTGACGTATCCAGTTAGCTGATTTAAACAGGTTTTGGCGCCGTCTTCCTAGCGGTGGAGGCAGGACAACAGCGCCATCTGCAGTCCGACTTCCTCAGGACAATATCCCGCATGTGTCAAAGTAAAGACGCCCCCTCGTTAATAATTAAAGTGTGAAAAACTCTTAAAAACTCATCGAAATGTACGATTAGGATGGTCCAAATGCGTAAAGTAAGTGAGAAAAGACTCGGAAACACTGCAAACTATTCAAAATAAACTAGTTTGTTCTGCTCACTAGCGCCTCAGAGTGGTCACGAGATGTTGCCGTTAGGTGTAAACAGGTTTTAAACAGATTTTGGCGCCGTCTTCCTACCGGTAGAGGCAGGACAACAGCGCCATCTGCAGTCCGACTTCTTCAGGACAGTATCCGAGGTGTGTCACAGTAAAGAAGCCCCCTCGTCCCGGTTTATAGCTCGTAAAAACTCAAAATGTACGATTAGGATGCTCAAAATGCATAAAGTAAGTGAGAAACAACTCAAACTTTTCAAAATAAACTAGTTCTGTTCTGTTTTTCACATTTTTAAGACAGTAAAATCAGGTAAAACGCCTTTAAGGGACTCCGAAATACTCCAAACTGGGACATACCATTGTCAGTTGCCAGGAATGTAGCGTTGTACAAGCTGTTCTTCACAAAAGGAGATTCTCGGTCCAAAACGGCCATTGTTACGATGTGCCCGGTGTTGGGGTCAATCCGCAGCCACTGGGCAGGATCTGAGAGCTTGGAGTACCTGCGAGGGCAAGATAAGGGCATCAAAAATGTTATTACAAACCCGTGCTGCTGTTGTGACGACTTTCTACGGGATGTAACTGTCATTTTGCCCATTTTGTACTCAGGGAACATTTTTTGTTTACACAGATAAATATTTAATGCTTTTTACATAATTATTCCAACTTTGGAAAACAAGCTCACAGGGGAGACTTGAGCAGACTTGTTGTTTTGGGTAAGACTAATTTGTACGACAAAGTGTAGAATTACAAAAGCAAGGCTGATTTCACATGCACACTTCATTCTACAGGATAATGTGAGCCAACAAACACACAATTATTACACCATCATTGTTATCAATTTGGTTTTGGAAAGATTTTTTGTACTGCAGATTGAGTTATTGAGATATAAACAAAATCTTACTTTTCTCTGTGAAAACATGGCTGGAGTTTTATGATTTATGTAACGTCCACGGACCAGCACCAAAGAACAGCTCCGACATGTTAGAGCCACAGGAAACATCTCAGTCTGAGGAGTAAACCGGGACTAAACCGGGACTAAACCAGGAGTAAACCGGGAGTAAACCGGGAGTAAACCAGGACTAAACCGGGACTAAACCAGGACTAAACCAGGAGTAAACCGGGACTAAACCAGGACTAAACCAGGACTAAACCAGGACTAAACCAGGACTGAACCAGGACTAAACCGTGACGAAACCGTGACAATACCAGACTGAAAGGGGTTTATTCTGCACTCTCCTCTTTTAATGTTAATTTATGATGATTATTTGTTTTCATGTTTGTGTTGTGATTTTAATGTCCTTATTCTGTAAAACACTTTGTAATGTAACAGATAGTCCATTACATAAGACTAAACTTAAACTCATAAAAAGTTTAACATGTTTATTAATGAACTGAAACAGTGTCTTGCCATTAAAGCGACCTGTAGAGAAAGAAATGAGCAGAAGTGAATCGTCTAATTGCTCGTACTTGAATTGTTTGACTTTATATTTACCTGTGTTGTCCGCCATCTTAGGCGTTCTGGACAAAAGCAACTTAAGAAGGTTCCGGGTCAGGCAACTCTGAACTGGGGAGGGGGTGCACAGATATTTTAGCTTTTGGAGTCTAGTCCGTTTCTTTACATTTAACACTGCTAAATTAATATATAGCTCTATTTTTGTAGCTGAATTGATTGAATAATTGTTAACAGCGTTTTTGCCAAGGATAACGTTTAGAAATATCGTAATACTTCCCGATACTTACCTGTGCTGGAGCGTGGAGGTACAGGCCGGTATTGCCACGCTGTTGTTTTTGTAAATATTCTTTTTTTTACTGGTAAGAAACGCACTCGAGTCTGCACTGGACAAATCGTCTTTGCTCTGGTTCCTCGTTGAAACCGCTAAAAGTTGCTAGCATAACCTCTATGACGGATTTGACGCAAGTATTTCATTTACTGCAGCTCTTTTTTTTGAACAATATTGTACATTTTGAGTATTTTTAATGATCAGTTATGTTCAATATTCTCGATTATCGTCAACATTTTCTTCTGCGATTTAAATTTCCCGTGTTGTTGTGACGTGGGCATTATGAGAAACGTTGCGATATTGACTTGACCTGACAGTTTCCGTAACGCCACTTCGCCGTAGATACAGTATGCAGCAGTTCATCGACTTTTAAATCTAACCTGATGTTCTGGTGCATGAAGCGGTCAGGGTCCTGCGCGGCGAAGGTGGTGAGGG
Source organism: Periophthalmus magnuspinnatus (assembly GCF_009829125.3). Lineage (NCBI taxonomy): Eukaryota > Metazoa > Chordata > Actinopteri > Gobiiformes > Gobiidae > Periophthalmus > Periophthalmus magnuspinnatus. The sequence continues at coordinate 3,071,313 of NC_047142.1, read as the reverse complement.
AGGTCTCGGGCAGAATTCCTTCCTCCAGTTTAATGAGTTTGGGGTCGGGCTGGAAGTAGGGGCTCTCGTTGACGTCGATGACCCGGATGGAGACGGTGGCGGTGGACTGGCGAGGCGGGTGGATGCCCCTGGCCAGAGGCACCTCGTTCCGGGCCTCTACGGTCAGCAGGAACGCACGGTTGGTTTCGAAGTCGATGGGCTGCGAGCGGGAGGGAAAACAAAACAAGCAGGATATCAGTTTGAAAGATTTATGTGCTGGTTTGTGCGGTGTGTGTTTGTTTATGCATTCAAGAAATACATAATAAATGCAAGTTTGAAAAATACATTCATTATAAACTGTTTATTTTGTGAATTTAAAATATTTTTAGCAGGTGTCCTGAATTCGAAGCGTGAATGATGTAATGCATGTTTCTTCGTATCCCGAGGGAACGAGGAGGCGGAGTCTCTTACCTTGACGACTGTAACCAGGCCCTCGTTAGTGGTGGGATCAGTGGGCACAGAGAAGCTGCCGGTAGGGTCGCCCCCGGTGATTTTGTAGACTGCGTTCCAGGCCGGCGTGTTTGGCTGGTCCTTGTCAGTCACCGTCAGATTGGCCACGATGACATTCACACGGTTTTCAGGCACCTCGCCGAAGAACTGCATGAATAAACCATGATAGTACAGAGCGGCAAGCTGTTAAGTGATACTGCTGTGACAGCACAAAATACTAGCAATTCCAGCCTCGTGCAGCGCAGCAGGACCAGTCTAGGTAAATAGACATCTAAGGTAACTTATCATGTCGTCACGGCCATCTCGTCCCCTGTCCTCCCCAGATAGCTCAACTGTGGCATTACAAATTTCAGAGATTTGTGCTACGGTAAGTGGCTCTTTCAGCAGGGCGGACAGCCCCACTGTCGCGTGTGTCAACATTTGGGAGCTAGATATAACACTTTATGCACCGCTACCTTCTTGTATATTTGGATGGCTGCAGAAACGCTGGCCAAGCAGAACCGAGCGGCAAACACAAGACTAACCGAATGTATATTGGGGTGAAGAACAGGTCTTGTGCCTCCTATTCACCAGAAACGTGTTTTACAATAACGTCCACTACTCACCGTCTCGGCAGTGAACTCGGGCGGGTTGTCGTTGATGTCGGTGACCCTGATCACAGCCGTGGCCGTGTTGGACAGGCCGTACATGGGATTGCCCTCCATGTCAGTGGCCTGGATGATCAGCATGTACTCAGACACTTTCTGTAAGCGGAGGCAGATTCACTCATTACTTACAGCGAAAAGAAGATGACACGACCCAGTTTTTAAAGACAGTAGACATATTTGCACATCATTATATAGACCATTAGCACAAGACGCGTCACGAACAACTGCATCCAAAATAAATCACCTAAATCAGCTTCTTTCTGTCGGCTAAAAATGCAGTTTTGCATTGCACCAGATTTAACAGTTGACCCTAATACGCTGCGGAATGCACTGAACATAAATATTAATATGTCTCGAGCTAAAGTGAAACAAACCTGGCTAGCTTCTTAATTATGATGACTAATGGAGGCTTTTTATACAAGTCTGATTTATTCCTTTTGGCTACGTGCTGCTTGTATGCATATGTGAAAGTTACACCTCGCCGCCACACGCCACCGGGACGCTAACAAATGACTCTTTTCACATTAAAAGCCACTCAGGTAACGGACCAGTTGCCGTATAATGAGAACTGGGCAAATTACTTTCATGGTGGCAACTGGCGGACACAAAATGGACGCCTCGGGGCAGGAGTGATTGAGCAGCTACCAACCTGGATTGCCCTCGCTAGAATTGCACCAAATGGCGAGAGCGTTATGCTGTTGCTAATATTTTCAGAGCTAGCCAATGCCAGCTGGTTAAAAATACAGGATTGGTTTTGGAGAGGAATGGAACAATAAAAGAAAGGAGAGCTGCTTGGTGACGCACACTGCCTCCCTGTAGAAGTAAGTAACTGTGAAATGTCCATTTACACTTCCCATTATGTTGGTAATCAGAAAAATTCACTTAGCTTTATTAGTTTTCAGGCATTTGGATATTAGCAAAACAACTATCGGGGCGTCTGGGGAGTTGTATTAAAATGCAAAGCCTGTTTCACAAAACTAAATGGTACACAAAGATCTAAGGATGTTCTTAACGTACTTACATGATCTGAAAAATTAAAAATACTTGCGATTGAAAGCTGTTTTACTGTTTACGGTAAAGCTAACGACAACTAATCTGCCAACCATGCACTTCCTGATTATCAGACAATACGATGCTTTATAATTAGATGCAGACAGTACACAGTGGACTTATTTGAACCTCAATCGCTTATGTTTGATCTCCTGCACTGGTAATAGGGACATTTTATTGCATTTTATTGTATTTTCCTACTAATATTAATGATGAACTGTTAGTTTTATAATGTAATTGTATTGAAAATGTGTTTTTAACGTGCGTTCACCTGCCCAGGGTCTGCACATGAAAAGCAGCAGCAGCTTAATCTGGTACAAATCATCTTTTCTTTTGTAAGATTAATGAATTTGTGCACGGTCCCTGACAAATAAAGAATAAATAATGAAAGAAATAAAGTCGTGCTAGTCTGTGAACACACCTCTCGGTCCAGGCCGGCTGCCACGGTGATGATGCCTCCGGTTTTGTTGTTAATGGTGAACATGTTGGAGCTGGGGCTTTCGGGGTTTTGGGACAGGATCTTGTACCGGAGCATGCCGTTGGCCGTCTTGGGGTCGTCTTTGTCCACAGACGTGACCGTCATTACAAATGTTCCTGCGGCAACAAAGGTGAAAAGATGAAGCACGGCGAGGCACAGGAGGACATTTTAGGATAATTTAAAAATACAGCCGTGTTTTCTGATGCTACGGAGTGCAGCATAGGACATTTGCAGAATATAATATTCATGCATGGTCACGAGATATTATCACGTTCCCACATGATATTATCTCGAAGGAATGACTTAATTATCACAAGGGAGCGAGATATTATTTTTATTTTTTAAGTTAAATATCTCGTGAAAGTATATGCATAGAAATTATTATGTTCCCTCAAGATAATTATGCCGTTCCCTCAAGTTAATAATGTTGTTCCCTCAAGTTAATATCTCGTTCCCTCAAGTTAATATCTCGTTCCCTCAAGTTAATATCTCGTTCCCTCAAGTTAATATCTCGTTCCCTCAAGTTAATATCTCGTTCCCTCAAGTTAATATCTCGTTCCCTCAAGTTAATAATGTTGTTCCCTCAAGTTAATATCTCGTTCCATCAAGTTAATATCTCGTTCCATCAAGTTAATATCTCGTTTCCTCAAGTTAATAGCTCGTTCCCTCAAGTTAATATCTCGTTCCATCAAGTTAATATCTCGTTTCCTCAAGTTAATATCTCGTTCCATCAAGTTAATATCTCGTTTCCTCAAGTTAATATCTCGTTCCATCAAGTTAATATCTCGTTTCCTCAAGTTAATATCTCGTTCCCTCAAGTTAATATCTCGTTCCCTCAAGTTAATATCTCGTTCCCTCAAGTTAATATCTCGTTCCCTCAAGTTAATATCTCGTTCCCTCAAGTTAATATCTCGTTCCCTCAAGTTAATTACTCGTTCCCTCAAGTTAATATCTCGTTCCCTCAAGTTAATATCTCGTTCCCTCAAGTTAATATCTCGTTCCCTCAAGTTAATTACTCGTTCCCTCAAGTTAATATCTCGTTCCCTCAAGTTAATATCTCGTTCCCTCAAGTTAATAACTCGTTCCCTCAAGTTAATATCTCGTTCCCTCAAGTTAATATATTTTAAATGTTTTATTTTGTAAACATTCTTCTTTCCCTCACCTGCAGGGCTCCGTATGATGCACATATACACACTTCAGTTTTTTGAGTTTTTACCACGTTATATTGTTGTCCCCTCATCAAAAATATACCTGGAGTTGCATTTTGCTTCTTTACCGCTTGCTTCATTAATCCATTAATCTAAAGACGGCTTCTCTGAGCACCAAAAATGCTCCGTTTGCATGTTCGGAAATGTGAAATACCTGGTGACCAAAAGCAGGTTTGAAAAGGGATTAAAGCTGCAGGAATGCATCATGTTTTCTTAATACAGACCAACCAATATGTTTCTTTTTTATTGGCTGATACAGATTGTTTAGAATCGAGAGCAACTGATATTTTTGGGCCTGTTTGTAGGACTTTTTGGATTATTTAAAAGTACTACAAACATATCCACAGCCCTTATGACTACACCGCTCTCTTAAAGGGATGGGCGTATATGTTCTGTGCAGTTATGCAAGTGTTAAAATAAAGGTTTGTGTGAACTTTTTCAGCAACAGGTCAGATAAAACAAAATATCAGGCTGTGGTGGAGATTTAAGGCCGATATGACACTAAAAAGCCAACGTTATATCGGTCTATCTCTAGTTTTTAAATCAGCATTTTTCTTGTATTGGTGAGACTTACATTTACACAAAATACATTTACTGCTTGACGTTTTAACATTATTGTTCACTCATAGGAAATAAATGTGTTGCATCTCATGTTCTGAAAGGAAAATGGTCATAAAGGAGCAGCAGTTATGCAAAAGCAACACGTTTTCTCTAGAAATACTCAATAAATATCATAAAAAATGTGGATTTTTACACTTTTAAATGAGGTTTGATGTTAGAGTGACAGACAAACGTGTGGGTTTTGAATGTGAACGGCATAAAGGAGATGGAAAAATGTGTTTAACTCCCTTTGGACATGGGAAATACTTTGTTAAAGGTGGGTTCATTTCAGTTTGTCTTGTTTATTTGAGCTGTTTGCAATGGGGAGATTAATATTACAAATCACAAACAAATAGAAACTGTCATGCAAAACTTAAAAGGAGGAAGCAGAAACACAACTACTAATGAGAATTACTTAAAAATTATAGATTTTCAGTGACATTTTGGCAGAAAAACAAGTCAATTTTAAGCTTGTATTTGATTCAGCTCAACGTTACCCAAAAAGTCATGCTCTCCGATGTTTTACAAGTCACCTCTGAAACGCGCTACAGCGGTCCCTCGTTTATCTGCATGTACGTTTTTTGGAATAATTTATCGCCAAAGCAAGTTCTCGGTTTGTGAACGCTGTTGAACCAATATTTGACCCGTCCATTTGCCAATTTTGGTTTGAATTCTCTCTATTAAACGCCACTTCTCTTAGATAAACGGGAATCCCACTCATTTTAAACGAAGAATTTCACCGCTAAAATCTGATATAAAGAACTGTATTTTCCAGAGTATAAGTCGCACCAGCCGAAAAATGCACAATAATGAAGAAAAAAATCATATTTCGCATTTGGGTATAAGTCGAACCCTCGGCCAAACTATGAAAAAAAGTGTGACTTCGTAAAATATGGTAGGTAGATTTGTTTAAAATGTTGAAAAGTTTACGTGACCAACAACTCCACACTGCCTCGTTTCTCTGAGAAGCTTTGAAAACAGCTTCGTCGTCGTGTAGTAACTTATTTCCTGGCGAATAACGATGGCGGCGACTTCCAGAAAACCGCGAATACAACAGTCAAAAAACTTTCCATTAGGCCTGACAACTATTGAACCTGTTTAGACGTAATCGTTGTATTTCTTCAATGACACAAAGCACATTCTGACGCTGTAAGAAAAGCAAATGCAACGCAAAAAAATCAGACAGGAAACAGCGAGACCGCGAAAAATGAACCGCGATATATCGAGGGACAACTGTACATCCAAAAAAAGCCACATTAGCCTCCCTGCCTGGCTGCTCGTGGGCTGTTATTTCGCCCGTTACCTGGTTTGGACCCCTCCGGTACGGTCCCGTTCCACAGCTGATGCGTGAACTCGGGCCTGTTGTCGTTCATGTCGATCACATTGATTACGATGTCGATGGGGTTTTCCACTTGGTTGCCGTTCAGGTCCACCGCGTGAGCTCTCAACTGCGGAGAAAAATAGAAAAATGATAATGAGAAAAAAACATTATCACAGCTGGACACGCGGCAAACGAGGTACGCGCGCACAAGGCTGTTTGTTAATGCAAATCGTGTAAGGACAACCGGTACTAAATGGGTCTATTTAATGAACAGCATTCGGAGATAATCCCCTGCGTGACCGAAGGAGGAATTCGCTCCGAAAGGACACATTGTTCCCAGAGTTCGGTCAAGTATGAGGAAAAGTGCAAGACTAAATAACCAAAAATATGTTTAGACTAACTGCGATAGTCTGCACCGCCGGCGTTTTCATCCAGGTTCTGACGCCTCATTTTGCACAATTGTTATTTACAAAAGAAGGCATTATTTTCAGGGGCAGTTCTGAGCCATTTTCCCATTCCAAAAACACTTGTCAAGTACTCTATGATTATCTAAATACACGAGTGGACATAATACAGCTGCTATTTTAAGAGCAATTGGGAAATTTAAAACAGACACAAATGGGGTAATCAAAATCAGTTCATTACCTCTACGAAATCCTTTTTTTTACACGGTTGAATTGTGTAATCTGGCACCGGGATAACGCAAAAATACGACAATGCAATACAATCACAAGGGATCAGTAAGAAATTTGATTAGTGTTAGTATTAGTAGCATGTTACTGGTTGTTTTTTGGGGGGAAAAGCATTTAATTCTAAGTCAAAATACAAAGAGTTACGCAACTAAGTCCGATTTACTGGAAGCGCTGGAAGGTAGAGAGCTCAAATATTAAGTCCAGCTGTATTACAAGTCATCCTTTACAAAATGCAAAGTGAATAAGTTGCGTTGAAGTGCAAATGCATTAAAGACCGCTGTAACGTGAGACCATGACCACTAATGCATGGACCGGCATTAGAAGGAACGAAGGGTTATCGCCGTGCGCCATTTCACTTCGAATTCTCAGACAGACAGGTCAGATTTTCTACTCTGCGAAAATAATTAGCAGCTGGAACCATAGTCTGTGTATGTAAATGGATGTAGCTAACCCGCTAGCCCTTCCTTTTCCATCGACTGCTGCCGTCAGACTCGTCATTTTGGTCTTAAACGTTCGTATTAACCCGCTCTACGTGATCCTGGTGTTTTTATTTCGCCGTCGTGTCCGTAAATCAAGATATGAACATAAACAACAGACAAATCAGTCGCCGTCTTTGCCCAGTTTCGCTCTCGTAGCGTTAGCAACAGGTTTGATTGACAGCGTTGCTAAGGGAAGGGGTGTTACTTTCAACAGCCTCGCTCCTGATTGGCTCTTTGGTTGCTATGATACACATGCTCGTAATTCCAAATATAAATCTTGGCTCCAAATTAGCCGCTATAACTGCTAGCCTCGATTAACTTCATTTCATTTTCTTTATACAGTTCTTTATACCGTATTTTGCATTTATGTGTCTCTTAATTATTGCTTGTAATTAACTGTAAACTGAACAATTTGGGAAAAATCTCTCTAATTGCAATTTTCCGAGAAGCTTTGCAGTTGCGAATAGACGCACGATTTATTCTTTGACAGTAGGATTTTGTTCAGAGTTTACGTTCTAAACATTCCAAACCAAATCTGTCAAACACAATGAAACGTAAACTGACAAAATAATATTAGAATCATGTTTCGGAACAGGTTTGTACAGATCTAGAGGTTTTTTTTATGCAGAAAAAGGCCTGATGGAGACACAAGGACAATTCAAAACGGGTTTGTGCAGAGATAAACTACGGGGTTAGCTGTTTTTATGCAGAATAAAACAGGGCATTTTGTTGATTCTGAGCAAAATGATAGTAATTTAAGTTGATTAGTCTTGCAACATCACTGCAAATTCTCAGACAACCAGGTCAGACTCTACTCCAAGTCGCTCTGTTAAAACCATTTACATCTCGTAGAGGGAAATTTTACAGTATTTCCCATTTTACGTGTCATTTTTACAGCTTGTAATGAGGATATGAGTAGAGTAAGTATTTTTTTTATGGACAGTAGAGTCAGACTCACGTGGAAGCTGGGGATGTGTTCTCTGTCCAGGGGTTTGTTGACAGAGAGCTCTCCGGAAATCGGGTCGATGATGAAGATGCCGGTGGGGGGCTGGTCGGCGCCCGGCCCGGTCACGCTGTAGCGGAGGGAGCGGTTCTTGTCATGGTCGGAGCGGATCTGTGGAAAAGGGATAAAAATGTGAATGTAGTTTCGATATATTTCATTTATTAGAACATAAGTCGAATAAGAAAAGGTGGGACAGTGGTTCTTTGATATATCGCGGTTCACTTTTCGCGGTTTCACTGTTTTTTTTGTGTAATTTTGCATGATTTTTTTACGTATGTATGAGTATGAACGTGCATTGTGTTGTGCGTCCTGATTGGCTGTTGGACTGTAGACCATTGTGTTGTGCGTCCTGATTGGCTGTTGGACCGTAGACCATTGTGTTGTGCGTCCTGATTGGCTGTTGGACTGTAGACCATTGTCCATCAGTCTCCTCCGTGCCGTGTCTCCTGTCCAGTACAGAATGTGTTCAGACAAATTTACATAAACGTTGGATCTCAGTGTGACTCTGAAGTGCTGTACGTTTGCAATTTGTTTTCTCCCCGACAAAACCCACAATGTCGATGAAACGTTCTGCACCGACAAAGACGCCTACGAAGGTTTGAACTTTGAGAGAGTTTAAACGGGAGAGAAATGTGAGAAAATGTTAACGCCTGTGTGAGAAAAGTGTATAAAGTGTGTGGTGAGGGGTTTTACAGCTAATAAAAACATGTAATAATTGTAAGAAATAAAGCTGATACTTCGCAGATTTTGTCTCTTGTGGGTTATTTTAAAAACGTAAACGAGGGACCACTGTACATCAAGTCTTTTTGGAAATTCTGTAAGTATTTAAGTATCTAAATGGCCAATTCTGGAGTGATGCACAAGGTAAAACTAAGGAAATAAAATTAAAATACTACTACTAAAAAATATTAAAGTATTATTGGAAGTTACTTGTATTTCAGGAAAAAGTTAAGCTTGAGATATGACAAACAAAAAATATATTAGTTTGGGTTTTTTTGCGTTGCTTCGCTGTATTTAAATGACTTGTCGTGTCTATGGTTTCCTCTCTGTTAGAAATGTAACTGTAACTGACAATTTTCCAAGTGAGTTCTTCATTTTAACACAACAAACAAAAATAGCGACTTCAGATAGCTAGCAAAACTGGTGTCGCAACAGATTTTAGCTCTAAATGCCAACTAAACCTGCCATAAGCCTAATACTTTTGCTTACGCTAATACTGTGAAGTCCAAGTATACACACTGCGCACAAAAGCCAAAAAACGGCTGATGCTATGCTAACAATCATTCCTAGCATGATTGAAAACAGTGCTTTCCATTCAGGATATCTAAGCTGTACGGCTATGCTTTTGTCTATCCCGTTTTGAGCGTAAGCCGAGGTCCTTTGTGCCTCCGATCCCGATTCACGCTGAGCAAACACAGCGTCATTCTGCTCTCAAAACCTCAAACATGCCTTCTAATAAAACGGGATTACGAGATATACACTCATATATTGTCCGTAACCTACTACCAAAAGAAAAATGCAGACAAAAAGAGCTTTTTTTTGGTCTTGTCCTAGTACAAACGTAATGTAAACGCAGCTCTTGAGCTCAAAAACTGTGTCCTGTCTTTGTCTAATAATCAAACTCGTGCAGTTAACATGCTAGTTGTGCAGCTTTACAAAAAATAGTTGTGTTTTTCACGTTTTGAAGGCTGTAAATATATATAAAAAAACAGGTAAGGTGCTTTTAACAGCCACCCACAACCAGGCTGTGTGTAAAAACGTGAGAAATAAATGAATCCACGTGTGCGTTACAGCCTTCGCCCTTGAGTTGGGATAAAAGGAGTAAAAATATTATAGCTGGGGCCAGAACAATTGCGCTAGTGCACACTTTAGATCTCTGTGTGCTTCTAAATAATCCCAGGTAACTCCGGTAACCGCTGCCCCCCCCCCCTCAAAGGCTAGATAAATAATACAGGCCTGACCTTTGGAAAAGCAGTGTAAATATGAAGCGTTTTGTCGAAGGCAGAAGTCGCGGTGCCGCTGACCCTCGGAATGGGCCAAAAGGGACCTGCCTCGCCGTCGTATCAAGAGCGTTTGGAAGCAGAAAGAGTCAGGCTGTGGTATATACAGTTATGTGACAAAGAACTCTGATTTTTCTGCGTTATTTTTGAGTTTAGTGCAATATACAGCTGTAGAAATATCGATATCGCAATATGGGCTGATGCTACGGCTGCAACTAACGGTTAATCATCGACTAGTCCGCGATTATTCCGGTCCTTCTTCTCAAATAGTGGAGGACGTGTATGACCCCAGAGAACGTGCTTTTCTTTTGCCGTACTAGAATAGTTTTATACAAAAACATTTTCCAGATGTCCCTATTTTTGACCAATCTGATCCCTGCCAACAGTAAAAAGTGGAATATATTATCATTTGTTTAACTAAAATAGAGGAAAACATTCTTAAAAATAAGCATAACGCAAAAAACGCACCAATAAAAGTCCCTCTATAGTCGTATTAGAATAAAGTGTAATTCCACCTCCACTACAGTAGGTGGCAGTGGCGCTCTCATGGTCAGAGTGTGCGCAGGTCGTGTTAGCTTAGATTGTGAACACACAGAGCAGTGAACAAACAAAGAGACACAGTGGAAACGTATTTAACAGCGATGAAAAGAAAGGCGGAGATAGACGGAGATGATGAGATAAACGAGAGTCACCTGAAAGAAAAACGACGAAAGTACAACGAAGCGACTGCGGTGGGAGACGAGGAAGCGGACAGCGTGAAGCCATCAGTTGTTTTGTTTGGTTTTTTTGGTTGGAAATTGATGCATTTGACATATTTATTAGTATTTTTTAAGTAATTTTATAAGTAATCTTTCTTTTAAGATCTATATTTCTTTCTTTTTTGTTTTTGTTTTGTTATTATGTAGTACTTCTAACAATTGTATAGACAAATTGGACAGTTTTTCAAATTAAAAATACTAAATAGTACAGTTTTTGAGCCATTTGACACCAGATTGTTTGTTGTTCGGTTTGTCTTCCTCATTTTGTATCGAAAACTCACAAAAAAAAACAAAAAAAAATCTGTTCACATTGTATATTTTCTATTATTTAGACTGGATTCAAGTGGGAGAGCCCTTTTTGGCTTTAATGTTCCTGTTCAAGGCTCTATGTGTAAAAAATGTCACTGCTGAGACGTTTGTTTTCATTTATAGTTGCGACGGAGAGTGGGGGACGCAGAAAATAATGGATTAATTAAGTATTGGATTATTCGATTGGTCAAATGATGATTTCTATTTCACATCGAGACTTTTAAATACATTTTTGTCCAAATAAAGGTTGAAATATTGGGACTGAAGTAAATATTCACAAATAAAGTGTATTATTGGTGAAAATAAGAAAATATTTATGCTTTTTTTGGCATTTTGATTTCGAAATGTCACCGTCTTTGTTCTAAAAGGTCTTTTAGCGTGTGTTTTAAAAGTTCATAATCCAGAAAACAATTACGATTAAGGTTTTTATAGTCGACTCCACACAATTAGTCTTTTAATAGTTGCGGTTGTAGATGATGCAATGACAGATTTTGCAATAAAGTAAATATATCGCAACAACACAAAGTCCTTTTTCTGCAAATGTTCTGTTTTTTTTAAAGTAAAATGGACAAAAGGGCAGATTTTTGTCATTATTTTTGTCCTCAGGTCCCACATTAGACTTTTCAGGGTTGTTCTTGGTTTAGTCTCCGAGTTTGCTTTTTACATTTTTATTTTTATTTAAATTTAGTGGAAAGTATTGATTTTATTATTTAAAATATTGTTATAATTGCACAGTCCAATGAGGTTCACCTGGTCTTTGTGATTAATCTGAAATAAATCTATTAAAAAAATAAAAAAATAAAAAAAATAGATACATAATTAAATAAATATGTAAAAAAATCAAAATAAATAAAATAAAAATAAATATATATATATAAATACATACATGAAAATAAAAAAAAATGCAATGCTAGTGAAAAGTTTTATTTCACTTATTAAAAAGAAAACACTGTACAAACCTTAAGAACAATGATTTTATTATTAGAACCATTTTGGCAAGCTTCAAAATTATTCTAAAATCCTTCTGTTTTTTGTTTTTTTTTTCCCCCACAATGAGAGCCATTATCCACTAATAATAATTATAATAATAAAAATCTTGAAATGTGATTTTGACATTTGGACAAGTTCAATTAAATGAAAGCAACCCACGAGTCAAACTGGATTTGAAAAATAATAATAATCAGGTTCCAGCTCATATTAATTTTTGGGACTGTGAAAAAAACTCATTTGCAGTTTGTGGATTTTGAGAAATATTAAAATAAGAAGATGAACTTTATGTTTTTCTGTGTGAGGAGGAGACATTGAAGAGCCTTAAAACTTTACATCATTTTGTTTGGCAGCGTCTATTCACAAAAATCACGTCGAGAAATATTTATTATGAAAGCAACAATAAGAAATCTAACGTAAATATCTATGGAATATTATGGTGCTTTCGAATGACCTCCAGATCTAAACCGTGGCTTTTCAGGCTTAAATTATCGTCAAATATGATCCAAATTTATCCTAAACCAGCGCTAAAATTAGACGAAACATCGGATAAGGGTGCTGAAATGCTAAATGATGGTTAACCCAAATAAAAAAACCAAAAAACAACAAAATATTCATAGATAAAAGGTTCTATATTACACAAAATTGACTCTTGTGACTCTTTAAACCGTGTTATGCTGTTACATCATCAAAAACAGACCTGGAGTTGTGTTTTGTTTCATTTTTATTAGTCTGTCAACCTCAAAAATGCTCCGTTCCACCTTGTGATGTCATGAAGTGGTAGTTTTATTAAGTTAACAGCTCCTTTTTTTACCTTTAGTTCAGTAGAAATGATGACATCACAAGGTGGAACGGAGTGTTTTCTGTTTGAAAGAAGAACTCTTGTGTGTTAAACATGTGTGAATGAAGGAATGAAGAGGAAACAACATTAAAACAGATCAGAAAAATGGACCTTTAATAGTCCACAGTTTGAGAAATACTGATTTAAAGAGTATGAGAAGTCTGGATATTAAAACAGCACCAAAAGTAGCGCCAAGAGACTACGACAGCTTTCACTAATCTCGCAATTAAATATAAACCTTCCGTACGATGTTAACGTCAACATTTATCTGCGTTTTATAATTACCTGAGATTTCTTTGCCCGTTATTACAAACTGTCAAAACACGTCAAATATGGAGCTTAAAGAAATGTAAAAAAAAACCTAAACGTCTGTCCGTCAGCACATTTCACACGTGTTTAGATGGAGGTGTGTGGATGGAGGTGTGTAGATGGAGGTGTGTGGATGGAGGCGTGTGGATGGAGGCGTGTAGATGGAGGTGTGTAGATGGAGGTGTGTAGATGGAGGTGTGTAGATGGAGGTGTGTGGATGGAGGTGTGTGGATGGAGGTGTGTGGATGGAGGTGTGTGGATGGAGGCGTGTGTGGATGGAGGCGTGTGGATGGAGGCGTGTGTGGATGGAGGTGTGTAGATGGAGGTGTGTAGATGGAGGTGTGTGGATGGAGGTGTGTGGATGGAGGTGTGTGGATGGAGGTGTGTGGATGGAGGCGTGTGTGGATGGAGGCGTGTGTGGATCGAGGTGTGTGTGGATCGAGGTGTGTAGATGGAGGCGTGTGGATGGAGGCGTGTGTGGATGGAGGCGTGTGGACGGAGGCGTGTGTGGACGGAGGCGTGTGTGGACGGAGGCGTGTGTGGACGGAGGCGTGTGGACGGAGGCGTGTGGACGGAGGCGTGTGGGGCGTTACCCTGACGAGCTCCTGTGGGAAGGGGCCTCTCGAGTTCTCGGGGACGTTGATCGGGGGGATGACCCAGTCTCGTTTCATGCGCTTCAGCTGACTGTCTGCGTTTCTCGCCGGGAACACGATTTCCTTCAGATCCTGAGCCGTGGCTGCGGGGACCTCTAGTGTCTGGGAAGAGAAAGTGAAAAAAAAAAAAGGCGTTAGGAAAGAAATCTACAAAGGGAATATTCAGAATCAAAATGAAATGAAGTACTGGATTTAAACATCGTCAAAGTCGAGGCCTGAGTCACATCTTCAGGAAGTGAGACAGATTTAAACTGAACAAAACAAACACTGATTCAACATGTTTAGCCCCGGTTTCGTCCCGGTTTCGTCCCGATTTAGTCCTCCTCATGTGAGATGGTTCATGTGGCTCATGTGGGAGATGTTCTTTGGTGCTGGTCCATGGAGAGACTTGTTCACACTGAGCTGCTTTAAAGTCTCTGAGCCACAGGAGCCACAGACCTGAGCCACAGGACACATGTGTGAAGTACTTCCTGGTTCTAGTCCTGACCCGGGCAGCAGTGTTCTGGATGTTCTGGATGTTCTGGATGTTCTGTTCTGTCTTAGGGCTCGTTTGGAGAGTCCAGTGATCAGGACGTTACAGTCGTCTAATCTACTGGACACAAACGCAGGATAAGTCTCTCATCTTCTTTTCAGACTCAAAGTATTTATGAATAAAACAAACACCTGGATGTAACTGAATAAATGTGAGAGAGATTCATTTTATGACGTCCAGGCAAATCAAAAACCTCCACCATAAAACTGCAAACACCTTTACACCATTGGACAATTCAAAACAAAATATTAGAGCAGTCAGGGAATATCTTTTTAATCATTGAAAGTCCTCAAAATGTCACCTATAACAGGAAGAATAAACCCATGAATAAGTTGAAAGTTTCTTATAATTGTTTTCTTTGTAAAACTTTATATTGCTGAAAGCCTATTAAAAATGAAAATTCAACTCAAAAGACTAACATTCATGCTTTTTCTTTTTTTTTTTTTAAGCAACATGTCGAGACAGTCTGGAAAAAAGTGTAAAATAAAGCTATTTTTAAACGGCTAACAAACAGCAGCACCGCGAATAGAAAAATAACACCATCGTTGGCTTGGAATGTACGCTCTGAAAATTGAAACGAAACCAAAAACAGGCAGAGGAATATTAACTTGAAACTGGTTATAAGACGTTTTTAGGGTTTGTGTGTCGTAGAGGTGAGATTTATTGAAACATTTGGATTGGTTTTGGAGATTTGAAAGTTGAGCACATCGTCAAATAAAAAAACAAATTTAAAAAAGCTGCAAAAACGCTGGAATATTGTCGTTTTTTTGCATCAAGTCCATTCACGTTTTGGGTGATACTTGAACCTCAACCATGATGTTTACAGATTGGATTGCGCGAATATCGTCATGGAGATAATCTAAAATATATAACGAGGCAAGACTAGTTTATTTGTACAGCGCAACTCGTAATTTAAAGATATTAATATTTGTCAGAGTCACAAAACCTGAAGTAGATGTCGCTTTTAACTCAAACAAAACACGTACAAAAATAGCTTCTGGTTAGCGATGGGACAAAACACAATAATATCGTTTATCGTGATAAAAACGGACGGCGATAATTGTTCGTGGGAGATTTTATACAATCGTGATAATCGCGACAAAGATGATCACCGTTAACCAAAAGCGACAAGATGGAAAAGTATTTAACGAGGATGAAAAGAAAGATGGAGATAGACGTAGGTAAAGAGATAAACGAAAGTCACCTGAACGCTAAGACGAAACGACTGCGACGGGAGAGACGAGGAAAGACCGGTTGGTTGGTTGGAAATTGACGCATTTTACATTTTTATTAAAGCAATTTTTTGTTGTAAGTTGATGTATATTTCTCTTTTTTAATCGTGATAATCGCTAACAAAGATAATCGCCGTTTATCTCCAGAATGTGCTGAAAAAAATGACTTAACCATGGGGGAATCAACAGAGGGGACAAAGGGGTCTGTTGTCTGGGGCCCTATGGTCTTAGGGGGCCCAGAATTTGACTCTCTTTCTTTTAATTTGTATTACAGGGGCCCCATGTGAGAGCTACTGCCCTGGACACCCAAATTTCAGTTGACGGCCATGTTTATCCATAAAATTCTCTGTTAAAGTTATAATTTTTCATATTTACAACTGTTTTAATCGCAATTAATTTAGTCATGATAATTGTCACACGAAATTTAATTTATTAATCATCATAAGATTGACATTAAAGGAGAAAAGTGCAGAATAAACCCCTTTCAGTCACATGCACAGATAAACAGAACAGTTTGAGTCTGGATTTAAACATCGTCAAAGTCGAGGCCTGAGTCACATCTTCAGGAAGAGAGACAGATTTAAACTGAACAAAACAAACACTGATTCAACATGTTTAGTCCTGGTTTAGTCCTGGTTTAAACCTTGTTTATTCCTGGTTTAGACCTTGTTTAGTCCTGGTTTAGTCCTGGTCTAGTCCTGGTTTAGTCCTGGTTTAGTCCTGGTTTAGTCCTGGTTTAGTCCTGGTTTAGTCCTGGTTTAGTCCTGGTCTAGTCCTGGTCTAGTCCTGGTCTAGTCCTGGTCTAGTTCTGGTTTAGTTCTGGTTTAGTTCTGGTTTAGTTCTGGTTTAGTTCTGGTTTAGTCCTTCTTTAGTCCATCTTTAGTCCTGGTTTAGTCCATCTTTAGTCCTGGTCTAGTCCATCTTTAGTCCTGGTCTAGTCCATCTTTAGTCCTGGTCTAGTCCTGGTCTAGTCCTGGTCTAGTCCTGGTCTAGTCCTGGTCTAGTCCTGGTCTAGTCCTGGTCTAGTCCTGGTCTAGTTCTGGTTTAGTTCTGGTTTAGTTCTGGTTTAGTTCTGGTTTAGTTCTGGTTTAGTCCTTCTTTAGTCCATCTTTAGTCCTGGTTTAGTCCATCTTTAGTCCTGGTCTAGTCCATCTTTAGTCCTGGTCTAGTCCTGGTCTAGTCCTGGTCTAGTCCTGGTCTAGTCCTGGTCTAGTCCTGGTTTAGTCCATCTTTAGTCCTGGTTTAGTCCATCTTTAGTCCTGGTTTAGCCCTGGTTTAGCCCTGGTTTAGCCCTGGTTTAGCCCTGGTTTAGCCCTGGTTTAGCCCTGGTTTAGTCCTGGTTCAGTCCTGGTCTAGTCTTGGTTTAGTCCTCCTCATGTGAGATGGTTCATGTGGCTCATGTGGGAGATGTTCTTTGGTGCTGGTCCATGGAGAGACTTGTTCACACTGAGCTGCTTTAAAGTCTCTGAGCCACAGGAGCCACAGGAGCCACAGGACACATGTGTGAAATTTCGATATACCTACTTCTTAAGATCATAAGAAATATACAGGTTCACAGCTATGGCCATGCAGTTTAACTTGTCCCTGCAGGGCTTCCATAGCTTCTCCGTTGATCTTATATCCAGGAGGTTATATCTCTAACCATCCTCCATGTTTCAGAGCAGTGTGATGTTGCGAGCGCAGTCTACTCGCTGGCATCGCTCTGGCTTATAAATGGCACCCCCCCTTCTTCCTACATCCCGATAAAACGCGGCCACACAGGCAGACCGGGGCCTCTTCCATAATAGATCTGCCATCCCTCCTTCGGCTGTAATGAATGAGATCTGAAACAAAGGAGGATGCTACCTGCGAGCCAGACACTAAACACACAGATGGCTCCAATTGCCTATGCCCGCTCCAGAGACTGAGGCTTGAGGAATAGACTCAAGTTGTGCCAAAGAAAGTTGCAATAACCTTGAACAAAACGAGACGAGGGGACGGCGAACATGTAAACAATGTATAAAAAAAAACAAAAAAAACGGTCAACGACAACACCGTAACTGGAACGCTGATTGGCGGAGATGGATGCCTAACAAATCGAAACGCAAACACACAAATTAATTACCGCTTTGGCAACTTCTAACATGACCCATATCTCGCTCCTAACATCTGGGGAGCTGTCAGGGAGCTTTTCACTAATCATGTTTGAAATCCGATTATGTTACTTGCAGATGCGGAGAGCGGCGCGGAGACAGATAGCGGCATCCTCCGTGATATCTATTACCCTATTTAAAATGGACGCCGGTGAAGGATCGTAATTATTCGGGACGCGCGTCGCAAATGATGAATGGGCGAGGCGGGTTTGCACCAGAGCGCTGGAGGTCCGCACTTTGGAGAACATCTTCCATCTTGTGACTGAGGGAAGTGGGGAAAGTGTTAGCTTGACGGATGGGCTGATTGTTCCGAGGTGTGGGAATTACATTTGTGTCGTCTTTTTTTTGGGGGGGGGGTTATATTCTCCTCGCAGTCTGGCGCTATTCAGGTTACAACAAAGCTAGCGGGTAGGTACGTGCTAATGCTTGTGACAATATTGTTTGGATGTCATTGATTAAAATGTTTCCCTCAGGCTAGCGCATTCAGGCACTAATAAAATTTTCAATGCTTGATGTGATTAAAAGATGTGGGACGATTTGTGACAGTAATCGCCCTGCAGGGGAAATAACTTGCTTATGACCTAATAACGTAGGCAGATTTGGTAAAGGCCATCACCGATTTCATTAAGAAACAACGATTAGGATGTTTTGGACACCTGCAGATATAAAGATTTCGCTAAATGCTTTGGTTTGGTATGTTTTTCGGCGGTGACCAAACGACAAAAGTGATAAATAGCGTCATTAAACTCTCATACCTGCAGGTCTAGCTAATGATCGTCAAGGGCTAACGAATGTGTACCCAAACGCTACGCAGTAATAACCGGGTATAAGTGTAATTTTGACCCAGCAGACCGATGCAACCGCACTGCCGGCGTTAACTACACATAAGTGCCGGAGTAAACTTCTAATCTGCGCCCACATAGAACACAATGCCGGGGAGATTATCAAAATGGCCGTAGCAATAGAAACTCAAGGACGTTTATTTAAGTATAATGTGGGGATTAAAATGAGACGGAGAGTGGCCTTTGTAGAATAAACAGGATTATTCCACGAGAGAGCGCTGATTAAGATTAATGAGAAAAGTAGCTGGCTATTGCTAGGACAAACTAGCGTGCGCCAAAAATGACCCGTGTTGAGCGAGTAAGAATAAAACGCATAAAAATTCCTAAAAATGCATGGATGTTTTCGCCTACGACAAGCTCAGGGTCGGGTTTTAAGAATGTTCTAATCGCCGAGAAACGAGGACATTCTAGAGAAAACGTGTACTTTTTACAGAATTGCAATGAAAAGGTATAAGAAAACGACTGTATTCCGGCGTTCGACTCTCTCAAGGATGTCCGGTTCAGCGTACTTGAATCCCAAATATTCCGTTAGCGAATTCGAAACGCTGGTAGTGCTGATACTTTGCAGTAAAAGCCTCAAAATGATGAGTTGGAGCCTACGTAATTGACTCGTATATGAAGACCACTGAGACTAGCAGTTTAGGACGTACCATTACTCCCGAGCACATGTTGGACCTTCCCTGACCCTGCGCTGCACAGATCTCCTAAGTCGACAGACATGTTTTATTCCCAAGTTAAAAGCCGGAGATATGATCTAATTGAGAAAAGCGGCCATAATCTAGTGTCTTCTGAAGTCTAAACCCGAGCATAAATCAGCCTGTAGTAGAGTGATTCTTTTCATTTCCTGCTAACAAGGCAGCGGAGCGATTGTAAGCCCGGCTATTATTCCTCCTACTTTGATCCACCGCCAGGCTAACTGTTGACACGGGGACGCGCGGTCATCTAAGCTAATTGTTGGTGACTAACGTATACACTGGAATGACTCGACAGATGCTTCTAATCTTCTATCGCATCCAGGCACGTACACTCTTTTTCGGATGCCGTTGGACTAATTCCCCCGTCCCATATCCCCCCTGACGGAAACGCGAAATTACTCAAATCAACTTTCACGAGGCGCTATTCTGCATCTGGTCTTGCTAGCCGCTGACCGTGTTGAGTATATGTTTGCGCTCCTGGTAAATTGACACATTAAGTTTTAATTAGTGAGTCTCACCGAACACCTGCTACAATTTAGGAGACCAGTCATCTGTGAATGTGTGGCGGAGCTAATAAGAGTAAGTTATTACACGCGATGGCAGAACGGCGGAGTTTTCTGACAAAACATTTTCGTAAAAAATCCGACGGAGCAGTCCATCGCCATCTTAAGTTGTGCTCGCGGAGTCAAGCCATGATTTAACAAAAAAAGGACCATGCATTTTAAATGGCTCTATCTGGCGACGTCTAAATTATTCAACTATTGCATTATGAATATTATTTTCCCCAGATTTTAATTTCACAAAGCTTCCTTTCGGCACCTGCTTGGTTAGCGCGCTTTCAGTCCAGCACCTGTCACGTTAGCTAGCTTCCAGTCCTTCATCTGTCGTTACAGCTTGCTTCCGTGCAAGCACCTGGCAGGATAGCTAGCAGGCTACCATTTCCGCAAATGGTATTAAAATCCACACGCTTATTCCTTATTTTAAAGCGTTCTGCAGTCTTTAGTGTCTGGTACGCTGTAAACGAAGAATTCACATCTGTCCAAGCGAAGACGATCTGTCAAAGTGAAGACGTTTGGATGAGGAGTGAAACGTCCTCACTCGTCCAGTTTTTTGTTCCAGATTTGAATTTTTCTTTTTACGATGGATTATACCTGGACGACTGACGGATTACACATATGTCTGACATGTTAGCTAGGTTGTGTTTTTCACGAAATTTGAGGGAATCTGCTAAAGATTTAGTGATGGTTTATTCACTATTATTCTGCAAGTTGATTTGCCGGTTTAAATATAAAAAGTTAGGGGTTCAATTCTTGCGCTGACATCATTTCTTTGGACATCGCGCTTCATTTAGCTCGACTGAACAAATCAAATGCATTAAAGTGGTCCCTCGTTTATCGCGGGGGTTACGTTCTGAAAAACAACCGGCAATAGGCGAAATCTGCGAAGCATCAGCTTTATTTTTTACAATTATTATTTGTTTATACCACAAACTTTTCTCACAAAGACGTGAACATTTTCTCACATTTCTCTCTTGTTTAAACTCTCTCAAAGTTCAAACCTTCGTAGATTAAAAAAAATAAGTCCAGCATTAAAGAACAAAACCACATTATTTTCCTAATTCTTTATGTAACGAACCAAAGACACATTTCATTTTGTTCCAGATTTGAATTTTTCCTTTTACGATGGATCTTACCTGGACGACTGACGGATTACACATATGTCTGACATGTTGGCTAGCGTGCAAACTTCGAAGCGAAAAAGTTAGCACGCTAGCCACTGTATTATTCAACTATACTCGGATATTTCCATGTGTTAATATCATCACATGTCCTAATTGCTGACATATCTAGATTATTCTGTTTCGCCGTATCATTAGCAGACGAGTTATCTTCATCGTGCGTCGTATTTACCTGCTTTGATCGCGTAGACACTTTGACTTCCGCGGTCCATTGCTGGTTCGTGACGGTATCGCTCGCCTTAATCGCCAACGAAATAGATCCGGACAACTCCAGATCCCTCGCAGCGTAGACCAATCCGCTCTCCTGTATCCGGAAATCCGAAGGGCTGCTGCTTTCGAACTTCACCGGGCCTTTTCCGCAGTCGGCGAAACCCACTGTAAAGACACAAAGAAACGCTAGGGTTAGAAATAATAATAAAAATGAACCGCTGAGACAAAAGAATAGAGGTGGATGGACAGAAAGCAGACAGACACGCAGACAGAAGGTCCACAAAGGTTTGGTGATTCTCCCTCACACTCATACATTATTCACTGCAAGCTGCGCCCCTAAGGTATTGCTCCAAACAGGTGCAGTGGAGGAGAGTCGGTGCGGGAGCGAAAAAGTAAATCAAAAAAAAAAAGAAAAGTACAATGCTTTAGGGCTATTAAGGGAGAACACCTCAAAAGCCAACCGATAAATCAAAATCATGATCTGTAAACTTGTTTAAATGCGCCGTTTTGTTTGACTTCTTTCCCATTTATTTGGGGTGAGGCTTTTCATCGTCAGCCCAGGGAAGCTATCTCATGCTAGCTTTGTCCCTGATGACATGCATGCGGATGACTACTGATCCACACACTCTCCCGAGACACACAGACTTTCTGCGTGTGATGTTTATTTCATCAGCACACTATCCCAGCTATCCCAGGAAAAAAAACAAAAAAAAAATACAAAAAAACAAAAGAAAAAAACACTCCTGGATGCGCGCGAGGAAAGCAACAAGCAGACGGGTGGCTCATGGGGGCTGTAGTCCCACTGGTGCCCCCGGTGGATGGAGTACAACAACTATGAAACAAGTGAGTGACAGTACGCACACAAAAGCTCCTCCAGCAGATAGCCGCGCAACTTTAAGTCCTTTTTTTTCAATTTTTAATATCATTTTTGACGCGTTTCATCGAAGAAAACCCGTCGTCTACCCTTCTAACCCCGTTCCCGATCGCTTCCAAGGCTTTAGAAGTAGAACAAAACGCACAAACACATACAAAGTTAATGTAAACAAGCCTAGAACATCATAAAATACTGTGAAAGCGCCTAGAGCATTGCATGTATCGAATCGCGTTACTAAGTGCCTGCCAACCCCCCCTTATTTCAGACCCTCCTTTTATTTTTCATACAGCACAAAAGCTATAAAAAGGAACGCAAAAAAAAAAAAAAAAAAAATCCTTCCAGCCAAAGAGATCAGAATGTTACCAGTTTGTGTGGAGGCCTTGAATTATTAACGGCCGATGTGGAATTGCTTAACAAAAGCCTCGGAGGGGGTACCTAATCTTCCTTTGTGCTGGCACCTTAGGGAGCAGGGGGGTCCTTGGGGTTTTCAGGAAGAGGATTCACAACAACAGTGTACAGGAAGTCTGAAGTTTTTACCTCAGGCGTAAATTAATCGTATCTGCCAAACACTTTCTTTCTTTGTGTAAAAACGTAGGGTGATCTCATCTTGGTAAAACATTCAACGTTTTAATTTTTTTGATGGTTGTTTGTCGTTACAGCGAGCGCAGCCGAAGCCGACGTACAGCACGCGTCATAAATCGCGTTGGATTGAGCAAAGAACAACGGAACGCGGCTCCTCTTAAAAAAAAAGAAAGAAAAAGAAAGCTCCATTGCATTTCCTCGCTGAAAAATGAAAATCTCGTCCTGCTTTGTCAAGTCCTAACATAAGTACCACCCAGAGTTATTCGTCTGCTTTCGCTCTGGAAGACTTAAACGCTGACAAACCCAGAAAGCAGCGCGGCAAACTGGATTTTTATCTCAAGAAGAGCCATTTATCTAAATATTGCTAAACAGCACGTGTGCGGTGGGGTAACCTTGTAAAGCAGCCAGCAGCCCCAATAATGAAGATAGAAGATGACAAGATAGTTCCTCAGCGCTGGAATGCAGTATTTATTGACCATCACCTTCCTTGTTCAATTACCCTTCCCCAATTAGTTTATCTTTGAACCCTTCTGTAGACGGCTGACCTTGTCCTTATCTGCTGTGTACAGGAGACACACTGCTCTAGATTTAAATAAAAATGCATCGTACCTGCGTGATCTTTGGAATCAACACAGCTATCTGATCTCGTGTTTGGTTTTTTTTGACAAGGAGACAAGGATTAGCCCTGAGATCCCTGAGATTTTTGTGTTTTAAAAGCGTTTTTCATGAAATCTGAAGGAATCTGCTATAGATTTGGTGATGGGTTTATTCGCTATTATTCTGCAAGTTGATTCAATGTTTAAATATAAAAAGTTAGGGGTTAAATTCTTGCGCTGACATTATTTCTTTGGACTTGGCGCTTCACTTAGCTTGACTGTACAAATGTTTATGCGTGTGTCAAATGCATTGTGTTCTAAAATGTTCTATTTTTTACAATTATTCTGTAAGTTTTGCAGCAGTAAAACCCCTCACCACACACTTTATACACTTTTCTCACACAGGCGTTAACATTTTCTCACATTTCTCTCTCGTTTAAACAAAGTTCAAACCTTCGTAGGCGTCTTTGTCGGTGCAGAACGTTTCATCGACATTGTGGGTTTTGTCGGGGAGAAAACAAATCGCAAACGTACAGCACTTCAGAGTCACACTGAGATCCAACGTTTATGTAAATTTGTCTGAACACATTCTGTACTGGACAGGAGACACGGCACGGAGGAGACTGATGGACAATGGTCTACAGTCCAACAGCCAATCAGGACGCACGACACAATGGTCTACAGTCCAACAGCCAATCAGGACGCACGACACAATGAATGTTCATACTCTGTAAAAAAAAAAAAGTAATGTAAAATTGCGCTAAAAAATCCGCGAAACAGCGAGACCGCGAAAGGTGAACTGCGTTATAATGAGGCACAACTGTATATACTATTATATTATTTCCATTTTTTTATAATTACGACCCACAATTGTCACTGTCCATCCGCTTTCGTCCACTCAAACCTACCAACCTCCTATTTACCATCCATTTTTCTGAATGTGCACCAATGCTTTTGACAGCCCCTTTCCCGCTGTGACTTATTTTAGCCTTGGCCCCTCTTGTCGAGTTAAGCTCCAACTCTTTAACATCGTCTGAAACGCGGCCATCGGGACGAGCCTTCCGAGAGGCTCTTCAGCTCCCCCGGACCCCACGGCAATCGCTAACACAACTCCCAGCAGGCACGGCGGTTTTCAATGATAAAGAATGGGCATGTCCAGCGTGTGTCTATTCACTTATCAGGCAGCACTCCTGGGTTTTAGCGAAGCACGTGTGGTAAACGTGGAAGCTGTTACTAAAGCTTAGAAACGACTTGGAGATAAATAAGTATGTCTGAAATTGTGATTTTTTTTTTGTTTTGCTGAATTTACGATACAGGATTTGAATGGTAGCAACAGGTTTCTAAGAGCCAAGTAATTAGATGTAAATACAACAGCAACACAACTATTTTGCAACTCATGGAGGCATTTTAGTCACAATGAGGAAGTGTCTGGGGTGAGGGAAGTCTGTGAGTCCCTGCTTAGACTGTTAACCCTGAGACCTGGCCCCGGATAAGCAGAAAAAAATGGATAGATAGTGGCATTTTAGTTATTATACTTCAAAACTTGTCCGTCACTATATCGCGGTTTCGCTGTTTCACGGATTTTTTTTTGCACAATTTCGCAAGCTTTTTTACAAACGTGCATTGTGTTCTGCGTCCTGATTGGCTAAGGAACTGTAGACCAAATTTACATAAACGTTGGATCGCAGTGTGACTCTGAAGTGCTGGACGTTTGCGATTTGTTTTCTCCCCGACAAAACCCACAATGTCGATGAAACGTTCAAAGACGCCTACGAAGGTTTGAACTTTGAGAGAGTTTAAACGAGAGAGAAATGTGAGAAAATGTTAACGCCTGTGTGAGAAAAGTGTATAAAGTGTGTGGTGAGGGGTTTGACAGACAAAAACATAGAGAATAATGTAAAAAATAAAGCTGATACTTCACAGATTTCGTCTATTGTGGGTTATTTTTAGAACGTGACCCCCGCGATAAACGAGGGACCAGTGTATAAGTTCAACTAAAATACAAAATATATACATTTTTGTCAAGATCTTTCTAATTCTTACTCAGTTTGGTGAATAGTCGTCCTGGTAAATATTAATCAGAGTTTTGCACGATCACGTTTATTCACAGCAAATTAGTTTTTTAATTTAGCATGCTAAATATAAAAACATAATAAAAAAGTAAAAATACATTAAAATATATATATATAAAAATTATTAAAAAGTACAGATAATTAAAAAATAAATATAAAAACATACTAAAAAAGTAAAATCAAATGAAAAAAAATATAAAAAACATAATTAAAAAGTAAAAATAAAAACATAATAAAAAAGTAAGTGTGAGAAGTGTATAAAGTGTGTGGTGAGGAGTTTTACAGCTGCAAAACATAAGAATTGTAAAAACTAAAGCTGAAACTTTGCAGATTTCGACTACTGCGGGTTATTTTTAACGATAAACGAGGGACTGTTATAAACCAACGCAAGCATAAAATAGATCTATGCAATTAAAAGTTTTAGGGATTTGCTTTTAAACTTTCTCTTTGGAGCACAAAATTTCAAGATCTAAAATTTCACTATTATTTTCAAGGCGTTCTTCTTTCAAAACGCTGCGTGTCTGACGTCAAAACCACATCTGAATTTAATCACCAACGCCGATTCAAGGCCGCGCAGAGACGTGCCACGCCCCATCAGACGTGTCGTCATGGCGACAGTGATAAAGGCCTACGCTTTGGACAGAAATGCCGATGCAGCAGGGAGAGGTTGGGAGGTTGGGAGGTTGGGGGGGGTTAGGGGAGTGAAAAAAAAAAAAAAACGGCGGAGAAGAGGAGAAAAAAAACTGGGTTGTCAGCAGAATGGGCTGTCCAACTAATGCTCTGCACCGGGGCCCAAAATTACCTCCGACTCAATGATCCTATTCACAGCCGGGATGCCACCCCCCGTTTTCTCCTGACAAGCAACACAAAACCCGGCTAACCTCTAACCAGAGAGCCTCTCCATTGTCTGCTCCGTCACGTGATCCCAACTCAGACAGGCATGAATAGTTCCGGGCAAGGAAAAGAGATACATTTCACCGGGAACAGGGAATGGGCCTGAAAAGTAAATGTTCCGCGATTTTTACTACACTCGACTGCCAAAAAAAGTGCAAGTCGGCAAAGCGGAAAGCCCCTCTCTGAAGTGTAAAAGCCCCGGCGTGTGAGATAGCACTGTGGCGTCACCATTTCTGGAAAGCGGAGAGTAGTCATCGTGTGCGTCTCATCGTTCCGCAAAAGAGGACCCTGGTGGCGAATTGGAGAGGCCGCGCCCACGCTAATGGAAGCACGGACGCGATGTGCTGGCCATCGCATGTAAAAGTGGGCAGGTTTTAATGCATTAGCCCCCATTGGCGACAAGGCAGAGTAGTAAATCAGGGACCAGAGCAGAATGTGTAAAAGCTTTATCTCATTAAGTTTGCACTGGGTGAAATTTCACACAAACGACTGTTCGACGAAAACTTGTAGAAATGCAGCTGTTTTAAAAATCTATTCCTGAGCAGAACGTTTAGGAAATTATGCGTTCAGTTGGGTTAACTTTGTTTCATGGATGTCAAAAGGTCCGTAGTTGGATTATAAAAGATTTAACTGTATTTCTGTGGCCATAATATTCAACATTTTAGGGTCAACACAATTTATTTTGACTAAAAACGAAACAAATATGATTAAATTACGCAAAAAATGTACTGTTTTTTGAGGTTTTAGCCATGTTATAATGCCGTTTCCTCCTCTAAAACAGACCTGGAGTTGCGTTTTGTTTCATTCATACATGTCCGTCTACATCTCCAAAGCTCAAAATGCTCCGTTCCACCTTGTGATGTCATCAAGTGGTAGTTTTCAAGTTAACAGCTCTTTTTTTTTACCTTTAGTTCAGCACAGATTGTCAATTCCAGCGCAGAAATGATCCAAATGATTCAAGAAATGAAGGTGTGTGGAGTTTAAAAACACAGCGGAGCACTTCCTGTATCACCACTTGATGACATCACAAGGTGGAACAGAGTGTTTTCAGGTTGAGAGAAGAACTCCAGGTCTGTTTTTAATGAGGAAACAATATTATAACATAAGACCAATGGTGAAAATTACAGAAGTGATAATTTGTACTGTACAAGCAAAAAAGTATGCAGGAATTAAAAATATACTCAAGTACTAGTTACTTTTTAACAATTTTAGAAGAATTTTAGACCAGTCTTTTATACAAAATTTGATTAAACTGTTTGGAACTGAGGTATTTGTTTTCATAAGTCGAGTAATCTGAGCTCAGACTAATCATGTTTAAAAAAAATACACAAAAAAGTGCAATTAAATCCACTTTAATCTACTTTTGTACAAGTCTCTCCATGGACCAGAACCAAAGAACATCTCCCACATGAGGAGGACTAGACCAGGACTAAACCAGGACTAGACCAGGACTAAACCAGGACTAGACCAGGACGAAACCAGGACTAGACCAGGACTAGACCAGGACTAGACCAGGACTAGACCAGGACTAGACCAGGACTAGACCAGGACTAAACCAGGACTAGACCAGGACTAGACCAGGACTAGACCAGGACTAGACCAGGACGAAACCAGGACGAAACCAGGACTGAACCGGGACTAAACCTGGACTAGACCAGGACTAAAGCGCGACTGTACAGGGACTAGACTGGGACTAAACCGGGTCTAAACATGGACTAAACATGGACGAAAGCAGGACTAAACCGGGTCTAAACCGGGTCTAAACCAGGACTAAATCAGGACTAAATCAGGACTAAACCAGGACTAAACCAGGACTAAATCAGGACTAAAACAGGACTAAAACAGGACTAAACCAGGACTAAACCAGTACTAAACATGGACAATCACTTTTCAGCTTTAATGCTAATTTCATGATGCCTATTTCTGAGTATTAACGTTTTGATTTGTATATTTTAATCTTTCTTACTCCGTAAACCACTTGAATTACTTCATGTACAAATAAACTTGAGTATTCGTTACATTCCAGCTTTGCCAATCAACATCCAACTTCAGTAACCAAACGTGAGCGTGACTTCTGCATAAAAACTAGAAAAACTATGAAATAAACACATGAAGTACATGGTTATACACAGTCCTCCAGGTCTTATTTCACACAGTACACAGCAGTACTCTGAGTCGTGTAGCGCTGGGCCGGGTCTGGAGTTCTAATCCCAGCCTCAGATTGGACAGGACCTGCTGAATTAGGGTCAGCGTTGTACAACAGTGTTCACATTCTGAGGCTAACCACAAAAACCCTCTTCACAGCATATTCTGTAATTGTGCAATTATTGCCCAAAAGGCTAAAAGCACAATAGCACCACTAATGTTTCTTTAATAAGATGCTGTGCTCTATAATTGCGCACGCATACGTTCTTCCTCCTATTACCGCGATTATGAATGCAAATTCTAACTGCTCCGAGGCTGGTGAGTAAACAACTGTCTGTGTGTAACGCATTAGGAACGAGTACTGCATCATTACAACAGTTTTACTTCATATTCTTCAGGTCACAGGCTAATTTTGGACCCGAGTGGTTTGAATAGAAACGTAAAAAAACAAGAAAAACAAGATGTTATTCTCTGGATTTAGACTTAATTCAATTCATTTTGTGCCATTTATGTATTTGGCCTTTGAATGTGATCAGTTTGTACAGAATTTGACCTCGTAGTAGCGGTGGGAGCTGCTGTACTAGCTGTTGTAGTAGTTGTAGCAGTAGTAGGGTAGTTGTTGTAGTAGTAGTAGTTGTTGTAGTAGTAGCTTTAGTAGTAGTAGTAGTAGCAGCAGCAGCAGCAGCAGCAGCAGCAGCAGCAGCAGCAGCAGCAGCAGCAGTAGTTTTAGTAGTAGTAGTAGTAGTAGTAGTAGTAGTAGCAGCAGCACTAGTAGCTGTAGTAGTAGAAACTGTATTGGTAGTAGAAATAGCTGTAGTGGTGGTAGTAGTAGTAGCTGAAGTAGTAGTAGCAGTAGTAGCTGTAGTAGCATTAGCAGTAATAGCTGTATTGGCAGTAGTAGTAGCTGTAGTGGTAGTAGTGTAGTTGAAGTAGTAGTATTGTAGCTGAAGTAGTACTAGTAGTAGTAGCTGTAGCGGTAGCAGTTGTAGCAGTAGCTGTAGTAGTAGCTTAGCAGTAGTAGTAGCAGTAATAATAGTAGTAGTAGCAGCAGCTGTAATAGCATTAGCAGTAGCAGTAATAGTAGTAGTAGTAGCTGTAGTAGTAGTAGTAGTAGTAGCAGCAGCTGTAATAGCATTAGCAGTAGTAGTAGCAGTAATAGTAGTAGGAGTAACTGTAGTAGTAGTAGTAGCAGTAATAGTAGTAGTAGTAGTAGCATTAGCAGTAGCAGTAATAGTAGTAGTAGTAGTAGCAGCTGTAATAGCATTAGCAGTAGTAGTAACAGTAGTAGTAGTAGTACTAGTAGTAGCAGTAATAGTAGTAGCAGTAGTAGCAGCAGCTGTAGTAGTAGCAGTAGCAGTAGTACTAGTGGCTGTAGTAGAAGTAGTCGAGTACTTTCCCTGTGCTGAATACTTCTACAGCACAAACAAGAGCAATAAAGACCATTCCATTATTTCACATTTTAAATAAACCACTCGACGTTATTACTTAAAACGAGGACACAATTGAGAGCTGAGCGTTAGGTGCTTTTCTTTTTGCCCAAAACAGTCCATCCTTCAGAGAAAAGTAAACCGTTTGTAGCCAGGGCTTGGATCTGGGCTCGATGATACTGCTTTTGCCAGACTAAGCCCTTAAAGGCGTTTTTCTCTAATGCGGAGCACTTCAAACGCACAGCGCATCCCGAGCATTTGGCGGCGGGGCCTCAAATATGTAAACCATTTGCATAGGGAAAGTTAAAAAAAACACGGGTTGT
Source organism: Periophthalmus magnuspinnatus (assembly GCF_009829125.3). Taxonomy (NCBI): domain Eukaryota; kingdom Metazoa; phylum Chordata; class Actinopteri; order Gobiiformes; family Gobiidae; genus Periophthalmus; species Periophthalmus magnuspinnatus. The sequence continues at coordinate 3,041,195 of NC_047142.1, read as the reverse complement.
CTGTACTCCTAACTGGTCTCTGGCAATTAAGAGACCAAAGAGGAATGGCATCAGAGCATAAACACTTTTAACAAGCAGCTGGCTCATCCTCGCGGCGTGATTGCACTGGCCGTTCCCTCAGCACTGGGGATTGTGCGTGTATTTAGTGTGTTTTTTTTTATTTCTCGTCATAAAATTGCAGCCTCATTTAGATTAATATGAAGTGGTTCTCTGTAACGTCAAGAGAAAGTGATGAGGTCTGCCATTAGTGTCAAAGCCGTACTGTGTAACTTATCTGTGCAGAGGGTTCGTGTCAATGGACTCGTCTCCGTGGAGATGTTAACGTCGCTTTGGCTGGATTGTAAAACAGTATGGGTTTAAACGTATTCGGTTAATATATTATCGTATTTACGCACTGGAGTATAAGTCGCACCAGCTAAAAAATGTATAAAAATGAAGAAAAAAAAACATATTTCACATATAAATTGTATCTAAGTCGCACGAGCCAAAAAAAAAAAAGAATAATGATTTAAAAAACATATTTAACATATAAATTGCATCTGAGTATAAGTCGCACCAGCAAAAAAATGTATAAAAATGAAGAAAAAAAAACATATTTCACATATAAATTGTATCTATAAGTCGCACCAGCCAAAAAAAATATAATAATGAAGAAAAAAAACACATTTCATATATAAAATCGCATCTGAGTATAAGTCGCACTGGAATATAAGTCGCACCAGCAAAAAAATGTGTAATAATGAAGAAAAAAAACACATTTCACATATAAATTGTATCTATAAGTCGCACGAGTCAAAAAAAAATTGCATAATAATGATTAAAAAAACATATTTCACATATAAATTGCATCTGAGTATAAGTCGCACTGGAGTATAAGTCACATCAGCCAAAAAATGTATAAAAATGAAGAAAAAAAAAACATATTTCACATATAAATTGTATCTATAAGTCGCACGAGCCAAAAGATGCATAAAAAATGAAGAAAAAAACAAACATTTCACATAAAAATCACATCTGAGTATAAGTCGCACCAGCTAAAAAATGTCTAATAATGAAGAAAAAAACATATTTCACATATAAAACGTGTCTCAGTATAAGTCGTACCAGAATATAACTCGCACCAGCCAAAAAAATATATAATAATGAAGTAAAAAAACATATTTCACATATAAGTCGCACCCTCGTCCAAACTATGAAAAACTTATAATCCTTAAAATACGGTACATTCCATTTTGGATCGACTCAGTTCTGGGCGTTTTTATCATCTTAAAAAACACGTATTCTTCTTACTATGAGCTGGCTTGCCTCTCCACAGATCTGATCTATAACCTAGCGTGGTGGCGTCAACTATTTGTCTTCACGGATATCGATTTCACTTAACGTTGTACCGCGGAAAAACAGCATCTCCATGGAGACAAACGAGCGCCGTACTCTCCCCCAACAAACTGACGGAGCGCTTTTTTAAATTTGCGTGTTTCTTTTGTTCCTTTTTGTGGGTTTTCCAAAAAGATTTCTTCTCACATTAGCACGGGGGTCGTCAGAAGAGCTACCGCCGCCTCGTCTTTTGACAACTTCGTTACTGAAAGCGCAATTACAAGATAAGCAGGCTCCCCACCAAGGCCACAGTCACCTCAATTTTCCTTCACAGACTGGAAGACTCTTGGTTTTGTCTCATCGATGATTAGCTGATGAGGCCAGTCGCTCCTTATCAGCTGCGTGTCGGGGAGACGCTACCTGCTGGGAACGCGATGTGCGAGTCAGGAAGCTAGCGGCAAATGGAAGCTCCAGACAATGACAGGGATTCCAGTCGAGGTACTCCAGCGAATTAAAATACAGCTGAGAGTCGCATTTTATTTTATCAGTTGGTTTGCTTCATTGTGAGACCAAAATTTGCCTAAAAATTAGCTTAGCATCGGGAATACGGATCTGTGAAGTATCAGCTTTATTTTTTACAGTTATTCTCCATGTTTTTGTCTATAAAACCCCTCACCACACACTTTATACACTTTTCTCACACAGGCGTTAAAACTTATTTCCAGGGAGAATGTTATTAAAGCCAAAGGAACCACATTTCCATGGAAACAGGCCGAGTAACAGTCAGGTTTGTGGAGATATGAGCCCACTCACAGTATAGACACATGTTTTTTTTCTATTTTTTTTGTGCAATAAAAGCGTCCGAAATGAACAACATCTTTTTTTTTTTGGTTGTTTATTTTTGGCTAAAGAGTTACACGGTGGGGCTTTAAATACAATTAGCTCAGTTAATTTAGCAGATTTAGCGTGTAGCGTTTATCTCGGGGGTTATGTTCTAAAAATAACCTGCAATAAGCAAAATCCGTGAAGTATCAGCTTTATTTTTTACAGTTATTCTCTATGTTTTTGTCTGTAAAACCCTCACCACACACTTTATACACTTTTCTCACACAGGCGTTAACATTTTCTCACATTTCTCTCTCGTTTAAACTCTCTCAAAGTTCAAACCTTCGTAGGCGTCTTTGTCGGTGCAGAACGTTTCATCGACATTGTGGGTTTTGTCGGGGAGAAAACAAATTGCAAACGTACAGCACTTCAGAGTCACACTGAGATCCAACGTTTATGTAAATTTGTCTGAACACATTCTGTACTGGACAGGAGACACGGCACGGAGGAGACTGATGGACAATGGTCTACAGTCCAACAGCCAATCAGGACGCACGACACAATGGTCTACAGTCCAACAGCCAATCAGGACGCACGACACAATGGTCTACAGTCCAACAGCCAATCAGGACGCACAACACAAGGGTCTACAGTCTCTTAGCCAATCAGGACACAGAACACAATGGTCTACAGTCCAACAGCTACACCGTATATCTTAGCGTTTAATTGTTTTATTGTTATTTTCCTGTGCGTCGCTTTTCTGGACTTTTACATAAAGCACTTTGGGAATCTTAAGTTATATTTTAAACGCACTATATAAATAAAACTGAGCTGAACTGAATGATAAAGACAGGGATGTATAGAAGCAACAACGTATATAAAATTCTAAGGCGTTTGTGTTGTGAAAAGGATTAGCATTCACGCCTCCGGATTCAATATAGAGTAGAACACTACACCATTTTATTTTCCATATTAACAAGATTGGGAATAACACATATTGGTGCACTCAATCCAATCAGACTATTGTGTAAAACGAAATCTCAAATCAATTCCCACTCTCCCTCTCCATTTCATCTTCCGGCGAGCGTATATGCTAACAAACATGAAAGTATCTGACGTTAGCAAACAGGCTAGGCAAAGCACAAGTGGGACATGACAATTATTCTGGCAGGCCTTTGTCGGCTAAATAAAATGATTCAGTGTTTTCCAGCGCAGCCGTGGATGAGAATTGTGTGGATTACTGTGTCACTGGAGCCAAGGGCTGATAAGGCTAAGCTACATCCTTGTGCAGTTATCAGCGCGCATAGCTACTGGGATTTGGTGGGGGGAGTTACGGAGACGGGCGGCTTGATACGGGAGGCTTTAGTGGGGTATTAAACTGACCACATTACCAGGGATGTCAAACATTTGTAAGTCTTTATGATGCCTTCCAGTGCGAGCTCAGAGAGAAAATAAACAGGATAGATAGAGTTGCAGTGGTCAATGGCGGAGCGCTGGAGTGGGTCGAGTGTGTATGTTTGAAAGAAACTTGACTATAAAGGAGATCTGGTGTCGTTACAACCTAGGGATGACAAAACTATACAATTTTTTTCTTCTACCGTTGTCAAATATGGTGTTATAGTCATCTTGATATGCATTTTTTGGCTGATGTGACTAAAATAATGTACAATAATGGAGAAAAAAAACATATTTTTCACATATAAATTGCATCTTAGTGTAAGTCGCACTGGAGTATAAGTCGCACCAGCCATAAAATGCATAATAATGAAGAAAAAAAACATACGCAGATGAGATTTCTGGGTGAAATATAAGTCGCACGAGCCAAAAAATGCATAATAATGAAGAAAAACACATATTTCACATATAAATTGCATCTGAGTATAAGTTCCACCAGCCATAAAATTTATAATAATGAAGAAAAAAACATATGTCACACTTAAATTGCATATGAGTACAAGTCGCAACGGCGTATAAGTCAGTTAAGTTGCAAGATATATGGTCAACGCCTTGTCGGAGGTTTGTTTAGCTGACACAATACATGCAATAGGACCGCTAATAACATGCTAACCGTCCCAAAACAATGTTCAACCAAACTCGTATCAATATTCCATTTGTAAATCCCTAATAAACAAACCATCACATTTCAAACGCAACCAAAACCTTCTACGCCAAAAGCCAAATTGACTTTATTGCCCTTTTGACCTCCGCCTTCCTAGCTAGCGCCATCGTGGGAGCTAACCCGACTCAAATCTCTCCGGAGAAAGTGCTACTCCGTGCAACATTTCGCGGTATAGTTTATGCCTGCAGAAATCTTTTTGAAAGTCCGCCCCTAGCACTTTTTCAGAGGTGAGGATGGCGCCCGACGCTTTTCCCTCTCCGTGGCCCTAATGGCAGATGTTCACATCGCAATTACAGGTAACGAGGCGGAGCACGCTGTGTCCACAACAGCTTTCCTTTGACCTTATTGTGTCAGCCCATATAGGTTGTGCTGCTATAATTGCCTCAGCGTCATAACCCCCCCGCTAATGCGCTCTGTGGCTACGAACGAAGATATATACGTGAAAAAAGATGTAGGAATCACACTGAGGCCAGTCTTAACGTGAACACATTCATCAGATTTTATAGTTTGGGTATAAAAGGGGTTGTAAAGGTCGTAACAATGGCAATCTCGCAATTCTATGGGGATAATAGAGCATTAGATATGACTGGGGCTTATGAACACTGCATACTTCACAATTGACAGTTGGAATTGGACTCGTATTGGCTCTGGGTGGAACAATAACTAATAAACATTGCAATTTCCTTGATATTTTTTATGTTTTTCCAATGTAGGTCTCAAAAGAACTGAATACAAACTGTTGCCGTCCATCACAGCCATGGAAAACAAAGTAAAGTAAACAAATAAACCTAAAAAATGACGTTATTAATTGTCAAAAACATTCTATCCACGTGCCATTGCATAAAAAAAAAACAAAAAAACATCTAACCCAATTGTTTAGTTTTAGTATTAGCTTGTCAGTTTATATTTCAATCTTTCCAATTCTCCTGGACCCGTTTAAAAAGCAAACTGTGAACAGAATCCCATAATTAAAACACCAAACCGCAATGCTCGTCGGAAATTCGCAATTAGATGTTCTTCCCAGCAGTTTTGATTCCCGCTCTTTATCGCAAGTTCATCAGCGTTCATCATTAAATTTCTGAGCAGTGAAACGTTCGGCCGTGCAGAGGAGTGATCACGAGGGCCGGGCACTAAAGCTGCTCCGGTCGGACCTGTAATGTGACATTATTGGGCTCTTTTGATCTGAAAAGCAGCAGCTCGGAGCGGCTTAGACCGTGCCCTTGATCATGCCTGTCAAAAGTGTTCATAGAAATCAAAGAGACAGGGCAGAGAATAAGCAGACCCGTGTTAACCTTTACGGGCACGAGGTCCTGCGAGGCCGTTCTGAATGAAGTCTTTCTGTGCTAAATCGTTGCTGGGAGAAAAGCAAATAATCTTTTCAGGCACCAAAGTTTACAGCCTATTGTTCCTCTTGGGCAATTATTGTCTAGGGCTTCTTTGTGTCAGGGAAACAAAATAGTTGAGTATTAATCACACAGCGCACACCGGTACAGTAGCTCCCAAAGCCGGTCCACTGGGAGAACCTGGCCACGGACTGAGAAATAAGGATTTTATTTTAACAAAAAGCAAATAAACAGCAAGGAAATCGTGGCGCGTACAGTGGACCCGTTCCAAAGCAATCAAAGTGTATTGATTAAAATTTGTAGTGTACACGTGCGCCAATTAATGTCGCATTTCCCCGGGGAGTGACCAGCTCAGAGCTCTGTCGAGTTTGGCTAAATGATCACACCAGTAAAATGACTTCTGCGTTCAATGGGTCATTACCTGCTTGACGAGCTTTTCATTTCATTTACAAAGAGGACGCCTCAATCGAACGTGTCCGCCGTGTGTCGCCGTACGGCAAATCGTGTTCTGACTATTGCCGATCGTTTCTGGGGAGAGTCTGCGCACCTGAACGGGCGACAGGTGAGAAGGAGGAGAAGCAAAACTGAACCAAAAACGAGACGGTGTGCGGGAGTTTTCTTAACCTTTCCGGATCACTTTTATTCACACGTTTCCATCTCTCTGACCTTTCTTAGGTGTGAGAACAGCCCCTTTCGCTCGCCTTGTACAAGTTAAAGGACGTCCAGGTCTGATATATGGCGAAAGACGGAATTAAATCTCACGACTGGACAATTTGTTGTAGGAGGAGAGACGTTTTGCTGCTAATCCAATCCGCTTCTTCAGTTCTGGTCAGATTGCTGCTGGACAATGCCTTATATCTGTCTGAAGAGAGGGGCTAACCACACTGAAACTGTAAACATCTATTGTCTCCAGTTTCATCTTAAATGACCCAATTCAACCTGTAACGACTCTGCCATTGTTCTCTTTGTTTTTGGGGTTGAGGATGTATTTGTAGTTCGGTGAGAGATCATGTCTAAAGCTAACAAAAAGAGCGTCTTTAACTCCCCTTTTAAACCATTTCTTTGGCTCAGATCTGAACCTCACTCTGTTCAAACGAGTTGTTAGTGTCTTTGAGATGGAGATGAACATCAGACTGTGGTCCTGAGCTGCTCTTGTGACGGTGTTGGTTCATTATCACAACATCCATTTACAATTAGACCCCAATGTACCTGCAAAGTTGTGCATAATTCACTCTACATCAGTCTTTTGTGAGTTAAAAAGCGTGGGCAATGGCTAGAAAAATGTAGATTATTATCACGCTAAAAACGTAACAACTGTATACCATAAATCTGACATTTTTTAAGAAAATAAGTGACACGTCCAAGAGTTCCCATGAAGCTCCCTCACAGCTCAGAGGGAGGACAAACAAATGTGAAGAGTTTGTGAAGTAAAAATCCAATAGACGTCGCATCTATTGACAATCAGGAATATCTAATAGTCACGGTAACTACTGAGCACCATATACCAAACGCAATCGTCATTCGGGTTGGATTATTAACTTCAGCTGGTTCAGAATTCAGCAGCTCGCATCATCACACCCATCCTACAGCAACTTCACTGGCTCCATCTCACAGCGCATCCAATATAAAACCCTGCTCCGCACATTCAGAGCCATCCATAACCTTTGCACCTCCACACCTCTCAGACCTCCTCCATATTGCCACACCCGCTCGCTCTCTCCGCTCCTCTTCCTCTCTCCATCTCTCTGTTCCCTCAGTCCGGCTCGTCACCGTGGGGAGCAGGACCTTCACCTCTGGAACCCTCTCCCCCCCTGACCTCCGCAGCACTGACACACTCTCACACTTCAAATCCAAACTTAAAACCCACTTGTTCAGACTGACATATTCTTTATAATCCAAACCTGCTCTGTCCTTTTTCAATGTTTTTTTTTAATCTGAATGCTTTTAACTGTATGTTCATGAATGTTGATTTTAACCGTCTGTAAATTGTATATTATATTGTATTGTAAGGTGACTTTGAGTGCCCAGAAAGGCGCCCTATAAATAAAATGTATTATTATTATTATTATTATATATTTTTTTATTATTGTTATTTATATTTTTTATTATTATTGTTATTTATATTTTTTATTATTATTGTTATTTATATTTTTTATTATTATTGTTATTTATATTTTTTTTATTATTTATTTATTTTTTTTATTATTTATTTATTTTTTTTATTATTATTATATATATTTTTTATTATTGTTATATATTTTTTATTATTATTGTTATATATTTTTTATTATTATTGTTATATATTTTTTATTATTATTATTATTTTATTATTATTATTATTATTATTATTTTTGCATGGAGCTGCTGATCTTGACAGTAAATAAACCTCCAGACGATCAGTGAAGTGTCACAAGAACATACAAAGTTTTACACAAATCAGCACTACTTTATATCAGATTTCAGCAGCGCAATTTTTCTCAAATTCTCCATTGAAATGAATGGGATTACGCTTAACAGGAAGTGCCATCACAAGGAACGTGGACGGGGACGAATGAGGTCAATACTGTTTAATAAATGTGTTTTATGGTTTGTTTTAGGGCTCAGTTTTCTTCTGTGTCTGTGAAATCTCAGTCGTCCAGGTCCTGTATTCTTACGTGTACATTTCCATTGCGCTAGTGGCAAATTTGGTTGTTTTTTTTTGTCAAATTTGAACATTTGAGCCATTGAGGATTGCATAATTAACATTTATTAGACAGTAACTAACTATTTGTGTTTCATTGTGCCGTTTTTGTCATCACGGCTCATGCTTTAAACGATAATGTGCATTTTAAAAAGAGGTTTACTGGATTATGTTTCGTGTCCGTGGCGTAAAGTGGTTTCAATGTGATCATTTGATGCGATACCAGAAATATATTGTAAAGACAGGGCTATTCCTACGTACATATCAAATCTAGCGTTGAATTAACTAAAAACAACAACAACCTTTGACGAGTTTGTGCATTTAAAAGACAATAGACGGACGTACGTTGCAAAAGTCTTGTGCGTAAACTTTTGATTCATTGGATGGTGATAAAGACGTTAAACCTTAAAGTAACTTGTGATGGAAAACTTCAACAAAAGACACAACTAAACGACGCCAACTTCATTCAAATAAAACTCATTTTCACAGAAATAATGACTCTGGACTAATTACCAGCAAAGAACTGTGTCTAATGAAAGATGATTCGCGCATACCTTATAGCTTCATAAGGAATTATAGTAGCAGAGGCTTTATATGGCTGCGCTGTCAATCAAACATATGCAAATGAGCGGAGGTAGACTGACACGGTCCACTGCGTCCAATTACTAACTTAACCGCTCACATAAACACGCAGGTCCTGATCAGCCTTTTCACTTTAAATTGCTTTATGTGACAAAGCGAGGTATTTTCGAGCAGGATTACGCAACAAAGTCAAATACAGGGGTTGGAGATGAGGCCTTTGAATAACGTACGATGATTAAGTATGACATAAGACCGCCGTTGTGTTATTGGTGATCATAATATTAGTCTGTATTGTCACTCGTGTTGCGGCGCTTTTACCCGTTTAATGTGAATTTCTTGAGCTACCGCGATTGGAAAAAGCAGCCGCCATTTTGGAGATGTTTTAATCCAAGTGAAGGTTAAGGTTAAGACTTTAGGGAAATCTTTCTTCTGCATTTAACCCATCCTTTAACGGTGCAGGTGCAAACTGGGAAAAAACATATTTCACATATAAATCACATCTGAGTATAAGTCGCACCAGCCAAAAAACTGCATATTAATGAAGAAAAAAACATACTCAGATGAGATTTCTATGTGAAATATGAGTCGCACGAGCCAAAAAATGCATAATAATGAAGAGAAAAAACATATTTCACATTTAAATTTCATCTTATTATAAGTCGCACCAGCCAAAAAATGCATAATAATGAAGAAAAAAACATTAACAATGATTAAGTATAACATAAGACCGCCGTTTGTTACTGGTGATCATAATATTAGTCTGTATTGTCACTCGTGTTGCGACGCTTTTACCCGTTTAATGTGAATTTCTTGAGCTACCACGATTGGAAAAAGCAGCCGCCATTTTGGAGATGTTTTAATCCAGGAGAAGGTTATGGTTAAGACTTTAGGGAAATCTTTCTTCTGCATTTGACCCATCCTTCAACGATACAGGTGCAAACTGTGATCCCATCTCTACATTTTGACCTGAGCTTGATCGAAACTACTTAAAACTGAAGGATTTTACTTGTACTGTGTGTATTGTATTACATAACAATCATAATTTAGCCTGAGTTAAATCCGTACTTAATCATTTTGCCTGTGTGTAACCTCGTTTACTCAACTTTGAAAATCCACTTGTAAGTTTAGTGCCTTGATGAAGAGACAGTGCTTCAGGACTAAACTTGAGTAATCAGCGTTTCAGTTTTCTGCAGCTAAACCCTGGAACATTCTCCCTGAAGATGTGACTCAGGCCTCGACTTTGACAATGTTTAACCCTCTGGTGCACAGCGGTCACTGCAGTGGACAGTTACTTAAACATAACTTTCTCTTTAATGCATTGGTTTATGTGGAGTGCTCTCTGCTGCCACACTCCATTGAGGTCAGTTCAGTGGTCAGTCGTTGTAACTGCAAGTAAATTTCCACTGATTGGTTTTCTTATGCAGGCCTAAACATTGCTCAGTTAACTCATTTTTACAGGCAGTTCACAATGTTGTTTCATGTCCTGAGAAGAATAAAAACACTTCAGAAAAAAATCTTGACCAAGGCTTTTATAATTCATGCATCAGAGGGTTAAATCCAGTCTCCAAACGGTTCTGTTCAGCTGTGCATGTGACTGAAAGGGGTTTATTCTGCACTTTTCTCCTTTAATATTAATTTTATGATGATTTTTTTATGTTTTGATTTGTTGTATTGTGATTTTAATGATTTTGTGTACCAATTTTGCACAAATAAACTCTCCTTGCCTTTTCAGTTCATCTGTCCGGGTTCATAATAATAAACTTTAACTACATTTTATGACTAAATCCCTGGTGTTGCTTGAGTTTTTTTTTGTGTGTGAATCTGCGCAGGGGGAAAACGTGGAAAAGGCATGTGTTTGGCACCAAAACAAAGCTTCAGACAAAGGAAGATAGCAGTGACAGCCTCTGGAGAAGACTATTATGTTCCGAGATAGGGCTGTCTCTGTGCGTTTCAGTGTTACAGTGATTTGGGCCCTTGTTTACGCGTTTAATCTATGCAAATTTTAGAGTCATTTTTTTTCCAGCGAAATCCTTTGAGGCTGAGCTGCAAAAAAAAAAAAAAAAAAGAATAGACAGACGTTTTCTTTCTGCTAAACAACGCCAATGAGTCACCCTTGTGGGCAGCCCATTTAAGTAACAGCTACCCGCCATTATATGCAATTTTAGTCACTTGCCCCGTGCCACACATGTCGACGGGCTACGCTCTTGCACCCTTTTCCCTTGGACGTAAATAACTTTTAAAAGGCTACATTTAGCATTTTTCTGGCGTATTAAACTACTGTGGACACCTTGGCCATGGCATTTCCTGTTGTAAAATTAAAAATGTATGAATCACGGAAATTTCTAGCAGCCGAGTCGGTATGAAATTAGATTGTTTGTTGTTTGTTTGTGTTGGATTTTGAGCAGGAAAGCCATGAAAAAGAGTGTAAATGCTCCCATTGGGTTCCCATGTATAAATAAAGATAAAGAAAGTAGGATACAAAACATCAGAAGAGGGCGCTAGGACTGAATCTGCTAATATATTGGAAAGCGAGAACCATATTTTCCGCAGTATGGGTTTAAACGTATTCTATTAACATATTACCGTATTTTCCGGAGTATAAGTTGCACCAGTCAAAAAATACTTTATTTCACATATAAATCGCATTTGAGTAGAGGTTGCACTGGAATATAAGTCGTACCAATGAAAAAATGCATAATAATGAAGAAAAACTATATTTCACATATCACATTCGAGTATAAGTCGCACCGGCCAAAAAATGTCAAATAATGAAGAAAAAAACATATTTCACATATAAATCGCATCGGAGTATAAGTCGCAACAGCCCAAAAATGCAAAGTAATGAAGAAAACAACAATTATTTCACATATAAATCGCATCTGAACATAAGTCGCACTGCTGTATAAGTCGCACCAGCCAAAAAATGTCAAATAATGAAGAAAAAAAACATATTTCACATATAAATCGCATCGGAGTATAAGTCGCAACAGCCCAAAAATGCAAAGTAATGAAGAAAACAACAATTATTTCACATATAAATCGCATCTGAACATAAGTCGCACTGCTGTATAAGTCGCACCAGCCAAAAAATGTCAAATAATGAAGAAAAAAAACATATTTCACATATAAATCGCATCGGAGTATAAGTCGCAACAGCCCAAAAATGCAAAGTAATGAAGAAAACAACAATTATTTCACATATAAATCGCATCTGAATATAAGTCGCACTGGAGTATAAGCCGCACTAGCCAAAAAATTCATAATAATCAAGAAAAAAAACATTTATTTCACATATAAATCGCATCTGAGTACAAGTCGCACCCTCGGCCAAACTTTGAAAGTGAAAAACAATTATATTCCGGAAAACACAGTAGTTTGTATGATGCTAACAACACAGTTAGCTTCAAATTTGCTCAACAGCGCCATAGACGTAGCAAAATAAGCACGGACATAAGTGATTGCGCGACGGGCTTTAAAAACACGGAGGAGCATTAAGTTTTACACTGTGCTGTTGAATAAAGCGAAACATTAGTTCAGGGACATTTTTCATGAACGCACGACATTATAACACAAAGGAAATCTCAAAAAAGTAAGTTTAGCATAACGTAATGAAAAAATACGCATCTTCAAAAGGAACCGGATTACAGCGTACGCCGATACTCGTTAGCCGTTAGCTTACATTCAACAACGTGTCAAATCCAAGCCCGCAACACAATTAGCCCGCGCTTAAAGAAAAGCCGTCAAGGAAAGATTAAAGCCACAGTGTTCCCTTCAAAAAGCTTTTCAACGTCGCCGTCTTATTTTTCTTGACAGCTTGTTACGTGCAGCGGGCAGCAAACATTTGTACAGATTTGAATTTCTCGTCTTAACCTGTCGACGAACCTGATCCCGGCGTGAATACAAGAAACCGTTAAAGCGTACAGTACGTTAGCTGTAGCCTGTAACCTTTTTGACCCTTCCCCCATCCCGTATGAAGAGAACGCACCAATAAAGGTTCGTCTGAGTGGAAGCGAAAAGGAGAGACGAGGAGGATTTTTATTTTTTTTTTATCATATGGATGGATACGCTCAAAAACATCCAACTGTGCAAAGCAATTGGCGTCGGCGACTCTTAAGGATTTACTGGCACTGTGACGATGGAAAGTGTCAAAACTGAAAGGAGGAAAACAACAACCTTGAAGCGCAAATACTTCAGAAGTGGCTCTTCATTGACGTTTTTTAGTTTCTTTGGTGTTATTACGGTCGAGTCCGACGCTGCACCAATTTGTAAAAGAGACGCATCTTTCCGTTAAGTTCAAATACTTTCACACCTGTGGCTTTTTTTTTTCAGAGGCAAAGCGATTTAACACGAGCCCGCTTACTTTAAATTGACGAAATAAGAAAGGAATCGTGCAGGGTGAGCAGAATTGGAGCAAAATACGACGTAAAAATGGCGCTTTCCAACAGCCGTATATGAACATAATGTATATACCCAATAGGAAGCCATTTTGGCACTGTCCAGACCTGGCATTAAAAAGTGTCTTCGAGGGCCAGCATTTCTTCCAATGGCCAGTGATCTCTACTGCGCAGGGAGATGTGGTCGAGCCAGCAGTGAAAAAAAAAACACAAAAACGGCCAATTCAGTTGACGTCAGCCGAGATGCCGCTGGTCCAAGCTTTTAATTATCCTTCTGCATTATGCATGAAATAGTGTTGACACGGCATAAGGTTTGGTTAGATAAAAACTGGCCAAAAAAATATGTTTGTCTACTCGTTTATTAAATTAACAATTACCAAAATTTAAAAATGCTAAATCGAAGTTTTTGTGCACTTCCTCCATGACGTCAAAGGGTTTTAGTGGCGAACTGAGAGACAAAAGGAAATCGATTTAGCATCAAAATGAACACGTAAACATAATTTTACAAACAGATCAACCCACAAATGACAAATTTCCGAAGCGAATCATTAATATAAATACTACTTCTCGCCCTATTTGGGAAAGATTAAAATTCCATGTGGGTTTGAAGCGTTTAGAAACTGGCGGCGGTCCGTAGTCTAAAAACACATGCGTTTCTGTACGTCCGAACGTAATGGGAGTCATACAGGCAGAGAATATCAACAAATGGGGACGGATACGAAACCCCCCTGCCCCCGGATGCCTCTCCAAAAGCAACGTCAGGTGTGAACAATTAGCCTTGGCTCGGGTCCAGCGAACGGAAGGGGTCTCGTCTGCCCCCCGCTCTATCTGCGCTGAGGGACCAGTGGCGCATTATCGTGGTCGGGAGCGTGGCTTTGTGACTGGACTGTACGCTCCCATGTAATCAGCTGAAGAGAGAGGATCTGCTGCAGCTGGGTTTCATTATAGACACAATGAGTGCCAGATTAGTGCAACTGCAAAAAAAAAAAACTGGAAAAAATGGCAAGTCAGTGGAGAATCAGACGGGGAGGGAGCAAGAAGCACATCTGTCCCGGGGTTTGTCTGCAACGCTAACACCGAAAACCGCGAGTGAGGCCGTGTACAAATGTGACCGCGCTCGGAAGGGAAATGTTTCCAGACCTTGGGTTTCGAAGTGCGAGGGCTCGTGGGAATAGCGCGTGGCCCCGCCGTGATCGCAGTGTTAGTCAGGGTCACGGCGACACGGGCAGCGGTGGCGGGAACAGGCAGGTGGCATAAACAGGAGAGGCAGGGAGGGCGGATTCTACAGCGACCGCTTAGCCGAGTTGTGAGCGAGCAGTTTAAATGTGCATTTTGTTTACGGTTTCAGTGAATGCGAGTTAAGTTATCGCACTTTCGGTGAGGGGGATTATCTTTAGCTGTCTTTTTTTTTATTTAAAACGCAGAAAAACAAGCGTGAAGGTCTGAAAATGATCTACGACACCATATGTGGCTTACAAATTCTTTACTGACATCTTGTATTTACAGGCTTTCACTTGAGCCCATGAGGTTTGCATTGATAGAATACTGAAAATAGAAACGATTATTGTGAAAAAAATAGTTTAAATTACCAAAATAGGTAGAAATGTGAGTGCAGCAGGGGTGGCGCCGGGGGGAGGCTCGAGGGAGCACGAGCCTCCCGCAGAATGGGCCCCCTTAGCTTTTGAAAGTTGTTTTTTTTTTTTTTAGGTTTTAAAAGTCACTACAGGGGATAACTACATTTAAACGTGTTGCTAGGGGGTGAACGTACGCCCCATTGTTACAAAAAGGCTCTAAATTAACATAAGAGAGCACCACATTGAGCACTTAGCACCTACTTAGCTCCTCCTACCAAAAATGTATAGTGCCGTCCCTGATTTATTCATATATCTATCTTTATTTATACAGGAAAACCTAATGAGATCACTTGGGCTGTCTGTTTAAAGTACAATACAAGCAGAAAAACAAAACAAACAAGTAAAAAAATCTGTGTAAAACATTAAAAACGGGCAGGTCTGCGTAAAAAACAGATTATTAAATTGCGATTGTGTCACCAATGCATCCAGCTTTCCATTTTTGTGACGTAAAACAGCTAAAAACCTCTTTCCTGTTTCAGTTTTGGTGCAGCTCGTTCTTAACTTTGTGATTCGGTGTTAAATGTTTCAGTATCAATGATTAACAAGCGGTTTTATTCTATTTTCTGAAGCGTAAATAGAATAAACTCTGCCATCGCTAACAACTATCGCTATAAAACACTCCAAGATCGATGGTATATTCACGTAGATTTCACCACAAGTCCGCGCAAAAGACGGCGAAGGAGAAATCTCGACGCCACGCTCAGGCCATTACATCTCATTTCTGTTCCAACACCCAATACTTTTGCCAACAAAGTCCATCTTCTCCAGCGCTACAAGAACACATCCTCAAAAACCTTTCAGGAGCGATTAGCCGTCGAGCCGCGCCGCGCTGCATCCTAATCGATCACGCCGCGTCCTTTGTTCTTCATACATCGGAAAACTGGAATAACCTTTGAATAAAAACCTCATGTTTGGACGCAGGTCTAACGCGAGATTCTCTTTTGTTTCACTCAAAAGAAAAAAACTACATGTGCGATCCAAGACGTGCAGTTCTCATCGCGTAAAAAAAAAGGACGGATCTGGCACCAAGTTACCCGCGCGCCTCATAAACGCTGTTCCGTGCTTATTATTTGTTGGCACAGTGTTAAAGTTTTCCATACTGTATTAAAACTCCTCTGCTCGCCCTCCAGGTATAAGAATAGCAATACCGCAAAACGAAATTGATCTTTTTTCCTTTAAAGTAGAAATGACGGGGGCAGCACCAGCGATGTTTTATTGCTTGCACCGCCTAGCTCATATTGCGCTAATGCTAACCGGCTTTCACTGCTTATTCACATTCCTTTGATTCAGTGGAGTGGGCACGGGAATATGTTTACACAACTTAAATCAAATTACTTTCATTGGCTGCTTAAACCCCCGAAGTTAAACGCAGGATTATTGGACGTTGTTTTGCATGCTATCTCCGCACCAGGTGTACTTTTACGCAGACGAAAACGCGCAGGGCTAGCTCGGTGATGATAACAATAACAAACCTTTTTTATTTTTTTTATTTTTTCATATCCTTTGCAATCTCTTCCGCGACTGCTCCATTTCCTCCCTGGACACAAACGGCAACACACACGAAACGCTAAAGACGAACAGCCTAATAACAGACACTATATGAATTCAATAACACGCGTCTATAGAGGTGCGCCAACTTGATTGAAGCGGTAAAACAAACTTTAATATCCTAGTGTGTTAGAAGTGTAATGATAACGGTTGGATCGAGTTGGGTAGTAACTCAATTGCGCCGAGCTGCCCCGACCGCCGCTGCACAACGTAATTCTTATGCTAACGCTGATGTCAGACGGATAAGGTTTGGGAACGTTAACGCAACTGCTATAGATTTTACTCCTGCCTGTGCGTTCAATAGATTAGTTTACCATTATTATACTGGTCAATAGGCAAAACGGAATAAATATACTTCTATTATATGTTGAATAAATGTGGATATTTAATAGCGAAAGTCTAAAAATGTGGTTTATTACGGTTCAGAGGTGACATCCTGGTGTAAAACTGATAGGATTGGGATTATTGTAACTGTAATTTATTATAAATCTGTTTTTTTCTGCATTATTCTCTTTTCATGTTAATTTAATGATGATTATTTATGGTTTGGTTTGTTATATTGTGATTTTAACGCCTTTCTTTTCCATAAAACACTTTGAATTACTTTATGTGCTACTTCGTGCTATACTTTATTTATTGTATTTCGAGCACATTTCACAATTTAATCCGTATAAAAGGTGAAAAAGGAGTGGGAAGAAGAAAACTTATTGAATCCCACTCTCATCTTCATTTAAGTCGTAAATTAAATGCTTTGTTTACGCTTCCTATACAGTTGAAAAAGAAAAAAAAGGAAAAAAAAATGTTAAAAAAAGCATATGAATAAATCTGCCTAGCCTTTTACTGAAAAAATGTACAGTATGTTTAATGCCATACTGTGAAATATTCCAGGTAAAGAAAAAAATCTCCATGTAGACAAACTGTTGCATAGTACAGCTTTAAAAAACTCATCTCAAAATATTATTATTCGATCTGTAGACAGCTCAATTATCGTAAAATGGCCTGATTATCTTTGTTTTTGATCGAAATTATGCATAAGATACAGATATATTGTATAAGCAGCTCTTCAGGTCAAAATATGTCTGTCTGCGTCTAATTATACAACCTACAATAATCAAAAAGTGCGCAGTTTGCATGCTAGTTGTTATGAGCGTTTCCATGACGGCAAAACTCTGCTCGGAAAGTAGTGAAATTCGCTTATCGTTCATCGCTGTGAATAATTAGGATGGTCCGGGCTCATGAGGTAAGTGAAGAATCGTTTGGGAGCTCGTTATAGCGCGGTTCACCTTTCTGCGTCCTGATTGGCTAAGGGACTGTAGACCATTGTGTTGTGCGTCCTGATTGGCTGTTGGACTGTAGACCATTGTCCATCAGTCTCCTCCGTGCCGTGTCTCCTGTCCAGTACAGAATGTGTTCAGACAAATTTACATAAACGTTGGATCTCAGTGTGACTCTGAAGTGCTGTACGTTTGCAATTTGTTTTCTCCCCGACAAAACCCACAATGTCGATGAAACGTTCTGCACCGACAAAGACGCCTACGAAGGTTTGAACTTTGAGAGAGTTTAAACGAGAGAGAAATGTGAGAAAATGTTAACGCCTGTGTGAGAAAAGTGTATAAAGTGTGTGGTGAGGGGTTTTACAGACAAAAACATGGAGAACAACTGTAAAAGATAAGTAGCAGGAGTAGAAGTAGTAGATGATTATGGCAGTCATTAATTTTGCCTATAATACTGAACTTATTATTTAAAATCTACGAAGGTTTGAACTTTGAGAGAGTTTAAACGAGAGAGAAATGTGAGAAAAAGTCTATAAAGTGTGTGGTGAGGGGTTTTACAGACAAAACCACGTGAAAAATAAAGCTGATACTTCGCGGATTTCGACTATTTCAGGTCGTTTTTATAACGTAACCCCCGCGATTAAACGAGGGGGCCGCTGTAGTTCTGTTTTTCACATTTCCAGCAGCTTTATCCAGCGCAAGAAAACCCACTGTACTGTCCAATATTGTTCCAGTGAGTCTGGGGCCTGAAGAGCAGCTTTACACAAGTTCAGACCAGTTGTATGAGGTCAGCAGTAAACTTTATGAGCATTGTGTGAATCAGCTGCCCTTTTGTTTGAATTCTCCACAGAACCCCGCGACAATGCTGCTTATTCATCGCCGTGTTATTTGGCTTGAGGTGGGCAAATAATTAGTTACCAGAAGTAGGTCTTTGGCGAAGAGTAAAAAGGAGGGAGGAAAAAAAACAAAAAAAACACTACGTCTCCTCAACAAGCTCTGAGATCACAGCGTGGGGACCAGCTGTGTCTGTTGTCGACTGTTTTTTTTCCCTTTTTTCTCGGGCATATGGTTCGAATCAAGAGCGTCAGAGTTGTTCCGGCTTTTTAAAACAAGCTAAGGTCCCGTGTATTTGCAAACGCCGGATTAATTGAAAACACAGGAAAAAAAACTGGCCTGTAATATGTACGCTGACATGTCCAATGATGACATCTTGTTTAAGAGACCGCATTTTTCAGCGAGACCGAATCAGGAAAACGGAGGAAAACGAAGGAAAAGTTGGCTCGTTCGCAAACTCCGGCAACTGTTTTACATTAAGTTTTAAACAGCCAAGCTCATTCAAGCACATTTAAGTGGCACGATTCAGGCAATAAGGTGCAGCCGGACTGTCTAGGTACATTTTACGTACAGAAAATTCGATTCCAGTGGGGGACATTTTAAAGATTACAGCGTTTAACTAAATGCAGATATCGTGGTTTGTTTCAACAAGCTGCAGAAATGGATTTTTATTGGCCGGTTGCGTTGTATAGCTGCTAATGATCTAGAGCGATGCTTCACTCCAAATGTGGAACAAGGGTGAGCCAAGACTCGGAATCATTAAACCCAACCGTGAGCCCTCCCATTACCGAAATGTCAAGCGTAATTTCGTTATATTCATTAACCCGGCGTACGATATCCACTTGCAAATAGAGGCGCCTAGTTAAAAATGTTAATCTACTTTTTACGAGGGGAAGATTCTAATCTAACAAGGTACTTCAGACGTGGATAAAGATAGAATATTTTTACAAAGACACGCGTTCATTCTGCGAGGTTTTTCGATTAGAATTTGTTAAAAAATGAGGTTATTGCTTTTAGATTTGCTTTTGGATATATCACCCGCTTAGAATTACAAAGATTATTGGCGATTATCACGATGACAGAAAACAAACGATTATTCTCAATCCTTTTAATAATGATAAACGATATTATTGTTTATTGTCCCATCCCTAATTTGCAACGCGACGGCTAGCAGGTTAGCTATGTCCACTTATATGTACAGTCTATAGTAGCAGCAGAAGAAATCAAAATCACAGTAATATTAGTAGTTTCCTTTAGCTGCGTATGCGGGGTTTCCAAATTGACAATCTGACAAAGATTTCTCACATAGACTAGCCCGATTATTACCGCTATGCTACAAACTTCCACTGATCGTATTAGCAAGTATAAAGGTTTATGTGTGTGAGCGCTTCGTAAACAACTCCAAAAGCATTAACATTTGAGAAAAAACTGAAATATGACATGATAAACCGGGTGTCCAAACATTTTTAACCAAGGGCCGAGTCAAACGGTGCATTTAAAACCGGTTTGGCAGAGAAATTGTACGTTTAATACGACTTGGAAGATTATCGTTAGGTCTGTGTCACTATGCAATGTGATGTTATTCAGGTTATAAAAGTAGAATATTTTCAATTTGTACTAAAAAATACTTCCTGATCATTTAGAAAGAGGCGTGAGGGCCAAGAAAAATTGCTCCGAGGGTCGCATTTGGCCCCGGGGCCGTAGTTTGGACAGAATTTCACAATGATACTGCATATTTTGTTCTTTGCAGAGGACATTTGATCATCTAAGTACACGCAGCCTTTGCCATTTGAACATTACGCCTACGCAAACTGTGCTTTTGACATACTCCGCAATCCCGCCGCATGGAACATATAGGAAAAAATAGCTAATTGTTTTGTCATACGTCAAAGTTGTCAAACCCGCCCATCCGGGAATGGTCAGCTGATACACTCGGATACAGGCTGGGAAAGGGCGTAGTCCGTGAACCTCAGTGTCCATCTTGTATTACACCCCCACCTCTCCGATCCCGTCTTTTGTGCACAAGGACAATAACAGCATGTGCGCTGGTGGGGAGGACCTACGAGGAGCCGGATCGTGTTACTTTCAGAGCATAACATATGGACAAGGCCGGGTTACGTGACAACAGGTCGGGATATAAATGTACACGAGTCGTCATGGTAGTAGCGGCGGCGGTAATAATGATACTCCGGACTATTCGAAGTAGCAAGAGCGATTTGGGAGCGACGCTAAATTAACACAATGTGGCTATTTTATTTTTATCGTCGCACTTTGAGCTTCTGGCGCATGTTTTTCACTGTGGTTTCAGATTCAGAACGGCAAATAAACGAACTTAACATTGCAGATATGTGATTATGACACACTGAACAAAAAGCACAAGCGAATTTCTAATTACTAATCGATTCAACCTTACTGACTTTTGATTATTTTCTCGTTTTCAGCCCCACGTATTAAGTATTCGACGCTGCGAGATAGGATTCGAGGAGCATGGTTAAAATGCAAAAAGTTTAGCCAAGCGTTCACAAAAAACACCCTCACTTGAAAGCTAATCTGAAGCTCGCTTACTGTATTGGACCATCGCGCGTCCGGAGAGCGCGAGGGAAATAGCCCTAGTCTTTCGTGCGCTCATTTGCATTTTGTGGGCGTAAGGAAAGGGTCAAAGTTCACCTCCATCACAAACCCTTTTGAGTGAAGACCACAATGGGTAGGAGCTTGAATGCTTTTAGCCCGGCGGCGAAACGGAAAGAGCGGCTCCTCCCTCGGTGCTGTGTGCGTCCGTCGATACGCACACACCTTTTTTTACTACAACATGCTGCGTGTTTTACTGTTTGGAAAAATAGGAAAAAAACAAAAACTTGTAACCCGAAGCGGTCTATTGCATATCAGTTTCCGAACCGAGAGAGAAAGCCGATGCTGGGGAAAGCAGAGCAGAGACAAGAAAAACAAAAGACAACGCAGGGGGTAAAAAAATGCTTTTACTTGGACTTTTGAATTCGAGAAGGCTACTAGGATCCAAGGCGGAAACAGCGGGGTTTCTTTGAATTGTCAAGTTAAGTACACCATCCGTCACTAACCTCGCTCACTTTATTCCCCTCGGACTGGCAAAGAGCGGCCACTTTCCATTGTGCTAGCCAAACGCTTCTAAACCCCAACTAGTGTAAATAACATTTTCATTGGAGCCTCGTAATGACCCAACACACAAACAAGGCCGTAACATTCCGTAGAGAGGAGCACAATGAAATTAAAAAGGCGAGGGCGAAGGGGAGATGGGAGTTTTTGCGCACTAACAAGGCGTCGCTCCGCAGGCACAATAGGCCGCCTGCTCGAGGTTTCACAGGAGAGGATACCATCTTGGAATATGTAGTTCAAATAAAGTTCATGCATTGCAAATGAATGAGCTCTGCATTATTGGAGATATAAACATCCGGTTGCGAAAAAAATATTCTGTCACTGTATAAAAATTAAAAGCTTACGGCGACCCCAAAGCATATGTGTAGAGATAAGAGAGGTTTTGGAAGTGAGGATTTGGCAAGTATGACAGCTGTAGCTACCCAGGACACCGGAACGGCCTGAAAGGACTAACATTTGTTTTTCTGCCTCAATGGAATCCACATTAGAAGGTTTAGTGGCATGGCACAGACCCCCGGATGTGCCCCTGTGGCAGCTGTGGCCCGGGTTTACAGTGGAAACACAAACAAGAGGTGCTTCCATGCATGTGCACTTAACACACATGAGGGATTGGGGTCACTTATGAGATCTAAGTGCAGTGTGCAAACAGAACGGCAAAGCAGCAGAAAATATGGAGAGATTCCAGAGGTTATGGCATCTTTTATGTAGAAGGTGTTTATGTTTTGCAAATGGAGGCATCTCATTGTGGTTGTGAAATCCATTAATCAGTCAGGAGACGTAATACGCCACCACAGCAGCGTTTTATATTCTTCGGTAATTTATTACAAAGACCTATCTTACATGAGGCTGGAGACATGGGCATTATGCATTCATGATGGACAGATTCACGGAGCGGAGTGAATCTTTATGTATATTCATTAAGTCAGAAGGATATGAGGCGACTGGTAACATGAGAATCCCTATTTGAATCATAAATCAATCAGGATAACATCAGCGGGTCATGTGATCTCACACCAAACAGTGGAATGTTTGATGTTGTCCTTGCATATGTCCCCCTCAATCAGGCTTAGGTCTTCTGTTCAAGTAGACCAGTGGGAGGCACGCTTTTAAGATCAATGTAACATGTGGAACACAGCAAAGTGAGAGGGAGTGGCACCCAAGGGTTACATATAACACGGGCCGACAGCTGGTGCGGAGCTATGACAGCACTGAGTTTGTATGGAATTCTATTCCCTATTTTATGGCGCCACATTTGTGAGCAAATTGTGGAGCATCTCTGGTAAGAACATTAAAGCGGGCCTTTTATGGGTCTTCTAGCAGAGTGGGTCATTTAATGAGGGCCGGTGTCCGGCCCATGCTCCTCCTCAGTTTAACTGTTCAGAGTTTCAAAGGCCCACTTTGGGCCCTCAGCCACATCAGGGGCATCTGGCCCCTCCATCTACAAACACTACTCTTAATGGGCAATTACAAAGTCCAGGGTCTGGGAATACACTTGGATTTATGGATCCAGCGTATCCGAACCCAGAATCCACTGTCTATCATGGCCACGTTAGGTTATATGAGACAGGAGGCCCATCAGACCTAATAAGCCTTATCCTTTCCAGAGTATGGCCATTAAACTCCCCCCTACTATGCCAGCCCAGCCATCAGTTCCCAGTCTAGTAAATTAAACAAATGAATGGCGTCCTCAGTATTACAATTAAAGCATAGAATAACATGAAGCTCATTAAGTCCACACTCCATCTACAGTCATTTGGACTGGGGGAAACAAATTAGAAATAATGTGGAAGGCAGACATTCAGTGTGTGCTCATGCTGTATTCTGTTTCACCAGATTAATGCCAGGCTCATATTCACTGGTGCTGAAGGCTGCTTTCCTGGAGGGGGGGTGTGAGCGCGCCAGGTTACACAGCGCCATTTGGGTTGCCCCTGACAACTCCTGGCTTTTGCCAACTTGAGCCCTCTTCATTGAAGTTCCCTCCTCTTGGTTTCACTCTACCTCGCTCCTTTTCAGTCGGGGTCTCCTGCTTTTATGAGGACCCCTCCCCCGTTCGTCACAAACACAAGCGCCTTATCCATGTCAAATCCATTGGAGACAGCCCGAGGAAGTCAATATGGAGCCAATAGATTCTCCGACTGCACCGTGGAACTCCTGCGGCAAGAACGTCAGCATGGCTCAAAATATCACGGACAGCTTAAAAACAACTCCAAGTTTGTTGCTTATTCAAACCCGAGAACACACTTCCAGACAAGTTATTGAAAAGAAATGTGAAAGAACTTTTTCTTCCACAAACGGATGATGCAAGTGCGGCACGTTCACTGGTGTAAAGTCAGGTTCTTACTGGTCAAACGCACAAACCATCAAGGCGCCATTTGGAGAGCCACAGTATGTCGGCATCATTATTTTCTACATTCTCTGCAAACAGCTTCGATATCCTCAGCCACTGCAGAGCGAAAAGAAAGAGCTGCACAAACTTTTATCTTATTCTTTAGTGATTGGATTTATGGCTCTTTAGAGGGACACAAGCACTGGAGATCGATGGTTCATTTTAAAAAGAACCGTTGAAAATATAGAATCATTTAATGTGCAGTTTTAGAAGCCAATTTGATCATGAATTTTGTCAAAGAAGATGTTTAATAGGAAGGAATATTCGAGGAAAATATACATAAACGTTGAAAAACACACAAATAAAACTAGAGATCGACGTTTTTTCTCCGGTGAGCTATTTTTACAAAACAAATACGCCAGAGAGCTACTAATTTTAAATGGGTCTATAAAACATAAACCACTGTCCATTTATTATCGCACAAAGTTAGGCACCAGAAAGACACATTTACAGTGATAATTGGCATTTAATTAACTGCATTTGAGCGCAATACCTATAATTCAAGACTTTGGGGAGACCCTTGCTCTAGAGCACGTGTCAAACTCAAGGCCCGTGTGCCAAATGTCGCCCGCCACGTCATGGTATGTGGCCCACGACAAAGTGAAAATAAAATGTATGACTAGAAACGGTTGATTAACGAAATTAAAAAGTAGTTGCATTTATTTTACATTACATTTGGTCACATTTAGTTAGATTTATCTTACAGTTACATCTGGCCCTTTGAGAGCGACCATTTTGTTGATGTGGCCCTTTGTGAAAATAAGTTTGACGCCCCTGCTCTAGAGAAACTGATGGCTGATCATTCCGGCGATATTTTTGGTCGATATAAGGCCAATTTTGATCATTTTCCCCCAAATATGTAACTTAAATTGACCACAAAGCTTTAAAAAACAGTGTATCAGGTTTAGTGCAGCTATTTCTTGTTATGAAAGTGCTAAATTTAAGCTTTGTGTGCAGGTTCTAGGCAGCGAATCAACCAAAACAAAGTATCGGCCCATGCTGGAGATTTAAAACTGATCGCTGATACAAAAAAGTCTAAACATCAGCCTGAAACTTTGCGCCTGCAGAGCAAATATCAAGATGAAAGTTCTTTGTTTTCCAAAATGACTCCCGCTCATTTGAAATATCTGATTTGATTCTCATTTGTACCATTTAGTTTTGAGATTGTGCTCGAGCAGTTCAACCGTTTAGACCTTTGAAGTTAAAAAAAAAAAAGAGAAAAGTTACCAACACCTCGCCTGCAGCCACTGACGCAAGCACTTCTTTGTTGTTGCACCATTCTGGAACCAATTTCACTCACCAGCCATAAAAAGTTAAAAGTAGTTCAGAATTAGAGCACCAGAACGGGGTATTCGAGGTCGCCTACATTTAAATGAAAACCTGGCTCTAATATTGAGGGGATTTTTCAAATTAAATACAGACCAGGCGGAATCATCTTGTTAATCTTTCTTCGACCCGGACCCGACGCACAAATTCCATTCAAGTGTGAAATTTATGACTGTGAAATATCAGTGACAGAGAGGGCGAGAGACGTTGTATTTGAGGGTCGTTTTTAGCAATTAACACCTGCCAACGGGCTCTCGCCTCGCGTCCGGGGGCCTCAGGTGGAGGAGGGCCGACGTGTGACCTGATGGAAGCCACGCCGCGGTGCCGAGAAGTCATTTCCTCTTCTACTGATAGGACGTTCTTTATTTAGAGGCGCTGGAGGAGGGGCGCTTTAGCCGACGGTAACGCTAACGCACACCGGCTAACGCTCACCGGCACGAGGGCTAAAAATAAACTCAAAATAACCGCGGGCGGATTGGTCACCGGTCACGACAATGATTTTGCGCCTGTTATGAGATGATAATGGAGTTTAACACATACAGAGCGTCTTAAGTGAGTGTTTTTGTATGTTCCAACGACAAAATAACAGCAATGAGCGCTTGAAATTTGGCTAAAAATATTAAACTGGCTGAAATATAGTTTTTAAATGCGTGGAACATTTTGGACATTAAAATAAAAACATGTTTCTGGTCATTTACATGGAAAAAAATGTTGTTTCTTTGGGTATAATCTTGATCAGTATGGCTTAAAATGTGTCTTTATGTAGAATGTAATGATGAATGGCGTTAACTTCGGTTTCCATGGAGCTACGCAGGTAAAACGCAACCTCCAGAAAATTCCAAACAGCGGCTTTAATATTACATTTTAGTTAAAGGTCCTACATTACGCAAAAATTGATTCTTGTGAGGTTTAAGTCAAGTTACAATTGTGTTTCCGCCTCAAAAACAGACCTGAAGTTGTGTTTTGTTTCATTCACGCATTAAATAATCCTTTTTTTTTATTAATCTGTAAAATCTCCAAACCTCAAAACGCTCCATTCCACCTTGTGATGTCATGAAGTGGTAGTTTTCAAGTTAACACCGCCTTTGGAATTGCTAATCTGTACTGAGCTAAAGGTAAAAAACAAGAGCTGAAATTAATCAAATGATTCTAGAAATGAAGATGTTTGTAGTTTAAAAACACAGTGGAGAACTTCCTGAATCACCACTTGATGACATCACAAGGTGGAACAGAGCGTTTTCAGTTTGAGAGAAGAACTCAGCCTAAATCTGCAGGTTCGTTTGCAAAAAAAAACACAACTCCAGGTCTGTTTTTGATGAGGAAACAACATTAAAACAGAGAAAACAGCGTCATATGTGCGCTTTAAATAAACACACGGATCAACTAGCGAATCACATTTTCGCTGAATTACGTTAAGCGACTGCGAACGCACAACGCGCTTTAACCGCGACGTAAAACACACACATACAACCGTTTCTCCGCCTCGTATGTAAATGGAATTAAACACATGGGGGTCAAATAAACATGAGCTGGATGAACGAGCGTCGACGCGGAATCACCGGTGGATGTGTGAATCACCACCTGTACGGCTCCCTCCGCCCACTCAACCCATAACTGCGGAGGGACAGTGAATACTAAGACACGAGCGAGTCTCCGGGGCCTCTGTTCTGCATGCACACAGCAGAATCCTCAATGAGCTGCTTGGACAGAAAACATAGGCTTGAAGGAAGGAAAAAAATGGGGTGAAGGATGAGCGGCGGTGAAGGCAATGAATTTTGAGGTTGGGGGATTTTTTGATATGACAGGGGCTAGTTATTTGCTGGCGGTGGCGGAGCCTTTACCAACAAAGACCCTTTCATATTTCCTCTGAACAGAGACAGAGACTTCCATTAATCCCCAAAGGGAGGGCGCATCCCGGGCCGCTCCTCCGCACATAAATTACTCTCCCTATGCCCTTCTTCCCGATTACTACGCACTGTTTACAGCACCAAGAGTCGGCAAAGTAAGCAGCGCGGCGAGCCACACATCCTCAACGTGTTAGTCAGCCTTTAAAACAGCTTCGTCAACGCGCTCCAGACCGCGTGAACCGAGCGGTGACCAACACGGGGGGTTTACGCAGAGCGGGCTGGGAGAGAGCTGTGGTCGCTGGGATCAGTCATAGAAGGACAAACAGCAGGGGAATACTGGGAAAGTTGGGAATTTCAAACAATACAAACAATTTTTTTTTTTTTTTTAATTAAATTAGCTTGATGAAAAGGGACCCAAGTGGACAAAGATCATCGTGTGTAGATTGTTGTGTGGTGATGCTCTTTCATTGTAGGTGTCGTGGTAGTAGTAGTAGTTGCAGTAGTAGTAGCATCATAGTAGTAGATGTAGCAGCAGCAGTAGTAGTAGTAGCAATAGTCGTTGTAGTAGTGGCAGTAGTTGTAGAAGTAGTTGTCGTCATAGTCGCAGCAGTAGTTGTCGTAGTAGTAGCAGTAGTCGTCATAGTAGTAGACGTAGTAGCAGCAATAGTCGTAGTAGCAGCTGTAGTTGTAGCAGCAGTCATCGTCATCGCAGTAACAGCGGTTGTAGTCGTCGTAGTAGCAGCAGTAGTAGTCATAGTAGCAGTAGTAGTTGTAGCAGCAGTCGTAGTAGCACCAGCAGTAGCAGTCAAAGTAGCAGCAGTAGTTGTAGTCATAGTAGTAGCAGCAGTAGCAGTAGTAATAGTCGTAGTAGCAGCAGTAGTAGTCATTGTAGTAGCAGTAGTAGTAGTAGTAGCAGCAGTAGTAGTCGCAGGAGCAGCAGTAGTAGTCGTAGTAGCAGCAGTAGTAGTCATTGTAGTAGCAGTAGTAGTAGTAGTAGCAGCAGTAGTAGTCGTAGTAGCAGCAGTAGTAGTAGTAGTACGAGCAGTAGTAGTCGTAGTAGCAGCAGTAGTAGTCATTGTAGTAGCAGTAGTAGTAGTAGTAGCAGCAGTAGTAGTCGTAGTAGCAGCAGTAGTAGTTGTAGTAGCAGTAGTAGTTGTAGTAGCAGTAGTAGTCATAGTAGCAGCAGTAGTAGTCGTAGTAGCAGCAGTAGTAGTAGTAGTACGAGCAGTAGTAGTCGTAGTAGCAGTAGTAGTCATAGTAGTAGCAGTAGTAGTCATAGTAGTAGCAGTAGTAGTCATCATAGTAGTAGTAGTAGTAGTAGTAGTAGTAGTAGTAGTAGTACGAGCAGTAGTAGTCGTAGTAGCAGCAGTAGTAGTCATAGTAGTAGCAGTAGTAGTCATAGTAGTAGTAGTAGTAGTAGTAGTCGTACGAGTAGTGCACATATGTGAGATTATTCCCATTGCACTTGTCCATGATTCAAAACCTAAACTGAGTAAAATCATGTGGCTGGACAGAATCCACAGATAAAACCCAAACAATGATCAGGTTTTTTCATCTTTCACAAAAAAAACAATCGACTCTGCAACATTAAAAACTGATCCAAAGCCTGGACTGAGGTCTGAGGTCTAAGGTCTGAGGTCTTCCGAGACGAAACCCACAGCACATGCACGACATTTGTTTCGCTTTGAGCCTCAGCCCTGAAGCGGCGACATCATCCCTCCTCCACGTCCCCGCTGTCTCATCCCGTGTCCATTCTGCCCGTCGTCCACATATGAGAGGAGGAGAAAAGCTCTGCACAGCTGTTGCGTTTCTGAACACATGAAGGAACCCACTCGGAACGGACATACAACATGCCAATCCCCACTTATCCCACACAAAACACATTCTAACGGGAACGCCGGAGCTGTACACAGACTCGGAAGCGCGGCCCGGGCCTGGTGGAAGGCACGATAAGAGGCGGGAAGAAGCGTCGGCGTGCGCGCTGTGTTCACAATGGATTTGCTGAAAAGAAAAGACCAGATAGGGGATGGGAAAAGCGAGCGGAATGTATAGGCAAAGAGTTACAAAAGTCCCAGCATTCCCCCCGCTGTCTGGACCAGCCTATTCCGAACAGACACAAATCAATGAGGCGCAATTGCATTTTCCAACTGCATTGCAGACAGACCAATAAGTGAAGACTGCGGGATCATTGTAGCTTAGGGAAGGCGAGACGTTACATCGGGTCTGGTGAGGTTTCACGGAGCGTATTTGCCGGCGAATATCTACACGCGCTTCTATGCACGCTTTTAATGAAATCCGGAGCCCTCTACTCATAGTACTCAGCGTGAGAGTACTTTCCGTGTTAGTTTTGACTTCCATTAAAAAAGCAACAAAAGCCCTACTGTTGGCTCGGAATATCGCGAGCGGTGCAGCGGCGTGAAAGAATGAATAACAGCGGAAATACCTCATGATGACTACCACGTCGACGACATCGTTCAGTATATTTTAGATGGGTCAGTGTTTTCACGCAGGTCAGTATTTACAGTGATTCTTTTCAGTTTTTGGGAAAATTGTTGGGTATTTTGTGGCTTAGAGCTGTAGAAGTTTGAATTAATAACTTCCACGACCCATTACGGATGCGAACTAACGGCTAAAGTGTTTCATTCTGCCGTTTATTCGCTGCAGCTCGTCGTTTTTTTTAAAGTGTTGTACATTTAGAACAGTCTCGGTGGTTTAAATCCGGGGTTTTGTGTCAGTGGCATAAATTAGTTTCAGTATCATCGTGCATTTACTTTAGCGATACAGTGGTCCCTCGTTTAAGGCGGTTCACCCTTTGCGGACTCGCTGTTTCGCAGATTTTTACAGCATAAGAACGTGCGTTATGTTCTGCGTCCCGACCGGCCAAGGCACTGCAGACCACCGCCAATTGATTGTTTAATGTTTTATGTTTACATGAGATTTAATATTTGATTTATAAACTTAAGCTACATTTATTTTAAGCATCGATGTTCATGTTAAAATATCTTAGAACTGTTATTATTTAAGTTTTACGTAAATATGTTACCGTCACTTTAAGAGCGACAGCACGGACGAGGAAAAGAGCACACGCCTGGGAAACGAGCTGAACTGAGGCAGCGCATAAAGACGGAGATAAATGGTTTTATTATCGTAGCATTGTTTATTTTTGAGATTTGGTTTGATTATTTCTGTTAAAAAAGTCCAGTGGAAGTTTTTTTCGCTTTAATAAAAAAACACGAGTAACACCAACGGACGACACAAAACCAGGACTAAACCCGCGCAGAATGTGAGAAAATGTTAACGTCTGTGTGAGAAAAGTGTATAAAGTGTGTGGTGAGGGGTTATACAGCTGTAAAACGGATATATTGCACTTTTTTCATAGTTTCGCCAGGAATACTCAGATGTGATTGTGAAATATATGTTTTTTCTTCATTATTATGCATTTTTTTGGCTGGTGTGACGTATACTCCGGAAAATACGGTAATAATTGTAAAAAATAAAGCTGACTACTTCGTGGATTTCGACTATTGTGGGTTATTTTGCAAGTTTCCTCCCCGACAAAACCCGCAATGTCGATGAAACGTTTTGCACCGACAAAGACGCCTGTGGTCTCACCCAAAAGGTCGAGGAAGACGCTAACCATCGCAGAAAAAGATGGACTTCTGGACATGCTGAAGGAACGTACAAGTTACGCGGCTGTAGGGGGCGCCATTACGGAATAAAGAAGGAGGAAAATAACATGGTTTCATTCTGTAATAGTGTGTTTATTTTTTTAAATCTACGAAGGTTTGAACTTTGAGAGAGTTTAAACAAAAGAGAAATGTGATAAAATGTTAATGCCTGTGTGAGAAAAGTGTATAAAGTGTGTGGTGAGGGGTTTTACAGACAAAAACATAGAGAATAATGTAAAAAAATTAATCTGATACTTCGAAGTTCAACGTTTATTATCGTGACGGGTCTAACTGACATCGCAAGTGCTACGACAACGAAAAAGAAGAACCGCTAAATCGTCTAATCTTTCTCCAACTCTTCATTACGGCTGATCGATTCGAGAAAAACGTGTAAATGCGATTTTTCTGACAAGCGCCGCGATCGCGATAAGATTTGTGATTTATGTTTTAGTATGTCCCTCTCCATCAGGCTTAGGATCGTGTTGAAAGTTCCCATTCTTCAACACGTCCAGAAGAATCGACAAAAAGACATAAATCTGCCGTTTTCCTGACGTAAAGTCCACACCGTGAATAAATCCGGCGCTCGGGAAGTGTCGTAAAAAGTGTTGCCGTGTCGCGCGGTGCTTGCATATCTAAAGTTTGTGCCGTCTCAAAAAAGGCTTTTATTGTTCTCCAGTCTTGTATCATCAAATATCTATTACTGGAGAGTCGCACGTCGCCTTTTGCCTCATGAATCCTGATTGTTTAAATGTGTCGAGGAGGCTTAAAATAGCTTAACAACTTACAAATACTTCAGAGTGAAGAATGCGCGGCTGTCTCGGGCAATGAATTGAATTAATATACAGCATTAAAGCTCATGAATAAATATCCCCGTTTAGGCAGCTACTCAATCTTAGGAACAGATGTGGAGACGGAACAATGCTCGCCGGTGTTGCCCACTAGACTCACGCTATGCACGGACTGGTATCGGTCAAACAAAAGGGGGTCTGTGCCTCCTGACCGCCAGCCCGATCGGACAGCGCATTCTTGGAGGGGCAGAGGGCAGACGTGGAGGGGGGTGAGCGCAGTTGTGTCTCTGGTATTTTTTATTTTTTTCCCTGCAGACCCCCTAAGTGGAGGGAGTGGTAGACGCTAAACAAACGCGAAAAGAGCAGTCGTAAAATGGTCAGGATGCTTTATGGTAGGGTTAAAGGTCACGGCGGTGGACAAACGAAAACACACAAGCTGTTTTTTTGTGATAGAAGAAGAAAAGATTGATTGCTGGTTTGTGTCTGCGTGAGGTTATTTGACTATTAGCGATAAAAAAGTGGACTAACTAAGAAGTGAACCAGTCAAATGAAGTTATCATCAGGTGTCGTAGCAACCAAAGAGCCAATCCCGAGCGAGGTTATTGAAGGTGACGCCTCTTCCCGCCCGCTACGCTGGTTTAGCAAAGAGTGGACGCTTGGTAACTCTGTCAAACTTGTTGCTAACGCTAACGGGAGCGACTTTGGAGGAAAAAGACGCCCGATTTGTCTGTTATTGATGTTTATATCTCGATTTACGGACACAATGGCGAAATAATGGGTTAATATGAACATTTTAAGAACAAAATGACGAAGTTCTGAAGCAGTTATAGAGAAAAGAGTGATATTTTTCCATGTAAAGTGAGACGTTGGAGCTCAAATCGTCTGTTACTGATGTTTATATGTTGTTTTACAGACACAAAAGCAAAAAAAATGGGTTAATGCGAACATTTTAAGACCAAAATGACGAGGTTCTGCAGCAGTTATAGAGAAAAGAGTGATATTTTTCAATGTAAAGTGAGACGTTGGAGCTCAATTCGTCTGTTATTGATGTTTATATGTTGATTTACGGACACAAAAGTTGAATAATGGGTTAATACGAACATTTTAAGAACAAAATGACGAGGTTCTGCAGTAGTTATAGAGAAACGGGTGACGATTTTTCAATGTAAAGTTGAGACGTTGGACCCGGAGGCGCGCCTTTGCCCACTTCCTGTTTGGATCACGGCGGCTAGCAGGTTAGCTACGTCCATTTATATAAACAGTTTGTCGTTTAGACCTGGTGATCGGATGAATAAAGCTATTTTCAAAAGATTTAAACTGGGCTTTTCAAATCGTAAGTTCATTGAATAAATACAAAAGGCAACTTCAGAGGTGGAAACTGTAATGAAACGTTCGACCGTCTCTGGAAGCTCTTATTTCGTAATCAAA
This sequence comes from Periophthalmus magnuspinnatus, assembly GCF_009829125.3. NCBI lineage: Eukaryota > Metazoa > Chordata > Actinopteri > Gobiiformes > Gobiidae > Periophthalmus > Periophthalmus magnuspinnatus. Next base: position 3,008,076 of record NC_047142.1, on the reverse strand, counting down.
ACAAACAGCGCCCATTTACGGTAAACACACAGACTTGAACAGAATGATTTTAGCACAAGCTCGTCTGATAATATGGATGTAGAAAACGGACATCTCCACTGCCTGCTACAGCCTGCAGAGCATAAACAACCAAATGGAATTAATGCCCTTATTGGTTTTAACATCCGTAACCATGGTAACTGCAGTGCCAAAAACCAAAAGAAGAGGTGCGATTATATCCATCAGGTGGTGATAAAATGACAACAACAATGTGTTTTTTGCTTCCCGGTGTTTTTCAAAGGGGGGGATGGTGAGCGTCGTGCTGTTAACTGCTACATTTGGCCCCAATGCACTGAAGAACCCATTGAAACGGGAACAAAGCTGTAAAATGAAGCGTGGCCATGAAAATAAGAGTCAAATCATATTATAAATGACATTAACAGGAGAAAATTTGAACTTTCCACAAGACCACATGGTAAAATACTACATCTATTATTAAAAAAGGCCCACATTACACCATTTCCTGATCTATTTTAATGCCGTTTCCTCGTCACAAACAAACCTGGAGCTGTGTTTTGCTTCATACACACATGTTTAAACACGCAAACTCCCTATTCCACCTTGTGATGTCATCGTGTGGTGATACAGGAAGTGCTCCACTGTGTTTTTAAACTCCACGCCTTCATTTCTAGAGTCATTTGGATCATTTCAGCACGTGGAATTACCAATCTCTTCTGAATTTAAGGTAAAAGGAGCTAAAAAAAAATACCACTTCATGACATCACAAGGTGGAACGGAGCATTTTGAGCTTTGGAGATGTCGACAAACGTGTGTGAATGAAACAAAACGCAACTCCAGGTCTGTTTTTGAGGAGGACACAGCCTTAGAACACGACTCAAAGCTCACAAGAGTCAGTTTTGTGTAACTTTAAAGTACCGTTTCATCGTGATTGCACCACGTGTGAACACTTTTCCTTAGAGTTGAAGTAATTTTAGTATTGTAGTCATAGTAAGTAGTAGAATAAGACGACATATGGTAGCACAAGTGCTTTATTGTGGACTTCAAAACCATAAATACTCCGCATACTTACGTCTTTGTGTGGGCAGAGTCTTTTTTAACCGTGAACTCCCCGTCACCTTCGATTTACAGACACAACCATATTTAGCCGCAGACCGTGCATACCCTAAGCGCCTGTTTCGCCACATCAGCTGGCACCTACTTGTCCGTGCAGTCGCTCCTCGAGGTCTGAGCCTTTTTCCGCGATATGGAGCTTTTCAGGTTCCAAAATAACCCTCCCACTCAAATGTACCAACTACCCAAAGAGGAGCGATAACATCCCCCCCCCACACCACAACCAACGCCACCGCCGCTACATCCATGCGCTCTACATTCGGTGAAAGCACTCCACCTGGCCACAAATCTGTCACAGCACTCGGGAACGCACGGAATCCTAATGCATTAGCCTCTTTAGCTCTCAGGAAGCACACAAACACTCGAAAATTTCAACAACCCCGCTAAATTAATACTACCGAGGATGGCTGAAGGAGGAGGGACACGGGGGACTTTAGTATTTTAAATGAGGTTAGGTCTAAGCCCACTTGTAGAACGCAAGATGGATGCGTAATTGGAGGAAATATTAAACATGTCCAGGAAGGTGGGCCTCTTTAGGGACGGAATCTAATGACATTTATGGAACGGGTATTTTTGTTTCTTCCGTATTATTCATTTCCACCGGGAACTGAATATGGTCCTGCAAACAAACACTGCATCAAACCCCTCCTGAGTCAATAAAAATGGTTTTATTTCCAAGCCTTAAGGGACCCAGAATGATTATATACGCCGGTACTGAACCACGGAAAAAATAACATCATAGCATGTTGATCCAATATAAAATGCAGGTCTCCCTAACCTCCCACTAGGTTGTACAGACTAGTGGGACGGAGCTGCTGATATAACAGGCATTTGATCTAGTCTAGCACTTTCTCTCGGTGGTCTGCACTCTTCATTTTGTGTACCAAGCGCTGCGGAGTCTTCCATTTCCCTTCCTTGTCCAAACACACAAATGCGAAGACGATTATTGCGCAAAATAAACTGCAAATCCATTAAAAAAAACGCCTTGATTAGTGAATCTAAACCCACACAATCCCTGAGCTGATAATGATGACCCCAGTGCAACAGAATACAGCTGTAATTCCAGTTTTTTTTTGTACTCGTGAGTGTTAATCCTCAGGCAGTTCATGCATTTCGGCCTGATCTCCGAGAAACAGATGCGTGAGGGGCATTGGGATTCAGACAGCACATGCAAAAACGGCAAAACGTTCCAGTTTCGCGGACTGATCACGCGCAGTTACAAAAAAAAATACTGATTGAAATGAAAAACTGAATAATAAAAAGTTGGCCCACAGGTTGGAATCAAACGCCAAGCTCCTTAATAAGCCCAATTCATTTCTCCCCACGGGTCCAGCGCCCCTCGATCACTCGCGACAGCCGTGAAAGGTCAATAACCTTGGCGCCGAGTCCTCATATGGTTAGCAATGCTGTAAATTAACGTGGGCCGCTGCCGTTATTCTAAAGTCTTCAAGTCAGTCGAAGGGAGCTTATCTTCTACCAAAAGGTCACGGTGCTTAGAACACTTAGCGAAAGAGCGAAGGGCAGACGCAGGACCTATACGAGATGGAGTGTTTTGCTCACGCCGCCGGACTCCGTTGATGGACCGCAAATAGAAGCATCTCGGAGCATGTGTTGCTGATGTAGAGCGAGGAAAATGCACGCCTTTATGAGATCAGCTCTGTGGATCAATACAAGACGCTTTGATATTTCTGTCTGTGTACGGGATAAATGCTACGCTTCAAAAGATCCAGCGCGCGAGCCTTGCAATATAAGATACGTCAAAAAATAAATAAGGAATACCAGGGATACTCGGACGTCACGGCAAACTAGCGCTGCGAGTTAGCATTCAGCAAACCGTAAAGGCTTATATTTGTCGTCCGCAAACAAAATACGTCGTCTTATTCAGCGAAAAAAAGGTGCTAACCATGTAGTTTTTCCACCTCATACTTCTGTCTTTTTGGGGATTCATCAGGCGTGTGAACTTTGGACAGAATCCCGTTATTAAAACATAAATTGCAGATCTAATGTTTAGCGTTTTCCCCAAATCGTTTAGCTCTACTCGCAGCGTTTTTTCGTTGTCATGCCACGCGATGGTCTGCGCCAACTGAAATACCTTGAAAGTTTTTGTTAAGACTACTTGTCCTCCTCCCTCCACCAAGAGATTAAGCCCTCCAGGCAGAAGGGATTTTCTGATTTTTGCGGCCTTGATCGGTTCATAGTGCCTCCTTTAGCGGTCGGGGCGTTTCTGAATGTTATCTTTTCACTGTTATAATCTGTTGTCTAGATAATTTCCCTTCACAAAAATGTGCTGTCGGTGCACTAATGTTTACGCCGGAGAGTAGAATCGCTAAACTTTGCCCACTCGGGGATTCCTTGCCCCTGATTTTCTTCATTTGCAAATTAAGAAGGAATTAGGAGTCTACGGATTAATGCGCAACATCCGTGCTGGTCAGCGCGCAGCACAATCAGTGTCACGTACAAATGAGATTGCATAGTATTAGCCACATAAATATAGATTTAAATTAATCGGTCGGCCTTATTATGGAGTTTGTTATAGTGAGTAAAGCAGGAGTACTTGTCTTTAAATTAAATTAAAGTGATACAGGCACAGATGGAAAGTAAAGTGCAAACGGAAACGCACAAATACCTAAAAAATGCACTTATTTACATGTTACAGTGGATTTTTTTACAGGAATCTCTGCACTTGACTCCACGGCATTCTTAAAGTGTAAAAAGTAAAAAGATTGTGCACATACTTTTTACTTTTCAGCCCAGTTCAAGTTCATTTTGACTGTACTTTTACTTAACAAAACTTACTAAAAGTACTTCTTCCACCACTGGATGACGTGTGCTGCAATACATTAATGAAACTTCTACAGAAAGACAATGGTGCTACTAAATAAATCAGATATTAGTTGGATTCTGTCTCATTTTCAAGCATTTTTACTGCGTTTTACTGCGTTTTTCCTGCGTTTCTGCACGACTCAATTACTAAAAATTCTAATTCCACGACTGAAACACCTGACATTTTTTCTTAAAGTGTAAAAAGTAAAAAGATTGTGCACATACTTTTTACTTTCAGTCCAGTACAAGTTCATTTTGACTGTACTTTTACTTAAGTGTGACATTTTTACTTTTACTTGAGTGCTTTTTTTAATTTTTTTGCCTTTGTATCTGTACTTTTACTTAACTAAACTTACCCAAAGTACTTCTTCCACTACTGGATGACGATGTAGTCCATATGTGCTGCAACACATTAATGAAACTTCTACAGAAAGACAATGGTGCTACTAAATAAATCAGATATTAGTTGGATTCTGTCTCATTTTTGAGCATTTTTACTGTGTTTTTACTGTGTTTTTACTGTGTTTTCCTGCGTTTCTGCACGACTCAATTACTAAAAATTCTAATTCCACGACTGAAACACCTGACATTTTTTCTTAAAGTGTAAAAAGTAAAAAGATTGTGCACATACTTTTTACTTTCAGTCCAGTTCAAGTTTATTTTGACTGTACTTTTACTTAACAAAACTTACTAAAAGTACTTCTTCCACTACTGGATGACGATGTAGTCCATATGTGCTGCAATACATTAATGAAACTTCTACATAAAGACAATGCTGCTACTAAATAAATCAGATATTAGTTGGATTCTGTCTCATTTTCGAGCGCTTTTACTGCGTTTTAACTGCGTTTCTGCACGACTCAATTACTAAAAATTCTAATTCCACGACTGAAACACCTGACATTTTCTGGGTTAACACGAACTCAGGCAAATTCTCCTGCTGAGAGAGGAAAAAAAATATTTCATAGATACAAGGTTACCTGCGCTTCTACATAAAATTAGCCATGCTTCCACCTCCAGCTCGCGGCGCCGGTTATACCCTTCAGCGAGAATCCACCCCCTCCGGCGCGGCTCCCACTGCGCTGCCGGTGCTACAGGAAATAAAGTGGCGACATGCTGCACGCTCTTTAATGCCTCGGTAAATATCGACGGAGGCAGAGATAATAGAAGTCCAGACAAGGCAGGCCACAGAGCGATGCGTTGCTCAATGCCGCTGTGTGCACTCAAATGGAGACTGGAAATTGCTAAGGGTCAATCATAATATCAGCGCGGCGACGGCGAGCTCCAGTGTCAGCAGGCCCGAGCGCAGTGCATCACCGGGGACGGCGGATACAGTCAGCTGCATACGCTCGTCTTAATGAAGCCACCGTTTGAATAGGCGACGAGGGCAGTGTCCCCAATTACAAAGCGAGGTTGGATTTTAAGATCGAAAGGTAAGCGCCATTCCAAGGCGACTACTTTACTGTATCATTAAAAGGAAAATGTATATACAACATTGTGGGATAATGAGATGGTAAGCAATCTCGGAAAATTCCCCAGGGGATCATACGTTTGGCTAATTGCTACAAGGATTACAGGAAATCAATAACGCATAACGGCCTCTTGTAGCAGCGTAAAGGATATAAAACAACTTTATATTCATATCGCTTGGGTTGCGTTGGCAGTTTCGCAGATCCTCGTAGGCGAAATCATTGCCAAAGTTTTCGCCATGCAACGCCATTCCATTTATTATAGCGCTAAAAGTTCCATTTGAGGAGAAATATATTTGAAATGCTTCGTTTCTCGAGCGATATTATACGTTTTGTTCTCGCTCGCTAACCCTGGGTAAGCTATATTGGCCATGTTGACATTTCAATAACAATTTCCCCTATGAAGCGCCAAATGGCAGAGCTTTATAAGAGCACAAATCAAAACCTCCAGCCACAGACCGGTCCTTCACACAGATACGATCAATCACCGGTGAGCGACAGTGTTTCATTCATATCCTGTTCCTCTACAGGCCGTAGCTTAGAGCGCTATATCGAATGCTTTTCAAAAAGGCGCCGCGCGGAAGTATCTATAAGCACCATCTTCACCACTACTCAGACAACCATCTATCAAAAATATGACCAACACGGCTGAAAATCACACATCACACTCCTGACCCGAGTCGTGCACGGACAAGGTCACTCCCAAGATGCCAAATCAGACGAGAGGTTAAAAAAAAAAACAAAAAAAACTGCTAAATGCTGCAGGTATTGTCCTTGCATTACTCAATTAAACCACATCAATCACTGGACAAAACCCGGGGAGGCTTTCTATCTTTGCTAGTTGGAGGAAGGGTGATAAAAGACAAGGATGGAGAGGGACGGAGGGACGGGAGGGAAGGAGGGAGGGAAAAAGGAAAGGTTGCCTGGACAGTGTCACGAGATATGACCTCGCCAGTCATCAGGGGCTAGTGTCCGTAGAATCGCTGGTGCGTTGTAATTGGAGCTCTTCGCCGGAACACAATAGTTGCCGAGGTTCGTAGGAGGTGTACTCGTCCCCTCTTCCACCCCCGGAGCAGGATATTGTCCTTTTGTGAAAGTGGTTACAGTATCTGGGTCAATTAATGCATCCGTGCTTCAGATTTCTTTGTTGTCAAGAGAATAATAGAGAGTGAATTGGTGTTGAACTCGTGAGCGCAGCACGAGGTTTGGAAGCCGAGAGTTGAAATGAAGGTTGATATGACGTGCAATCATTTCATAATAAGACTAATAATTTAAAAAAGTAGTAGTTTGACTTTGTTTTCTTGTCTTGGAGAAATGTTTCCGCTGCATTTGACCCGCGCTTCGGTGGTTTTTGAATCACGCCAGGTCGAGAACTTGAAGTGCGTTTAAATCACTGCTTAAAACTTGTTTATATTCGCAGGCTTTTGGCGAATTTATCTGTGCTTTTAACCTTTCCAGACACAGACAGAACATGCAAACTGCACTTCATCGTCAGGGAATAGTTAAATTTTTTGAAAACGTTTTTGCATCAATGAAAAAGAAAAACTGGCAAAAAGACAAAGGCAACATTAAACTGCTCATATTACACTAGTTTCTGATCTGTTCTAATGTTGTTTCCTCATCACAAACACACCTGGAGTTGTGTTTTGTTCTTATTTCAAACAGAAAACGCTCCGTTCCACCTTGTGATGTCATGTAGTAAAACAGGAAGTGCTCCGCTGCGTTTTTAAACTCCACACACCTTCATTTCTAGAATCATTTGGATCATTTTCAGCCCTGGACTTGCCAATCTCAACTGAACTAAAAAGGTAAAACAAAAAGGAGGTGTTCACTTTAAAACTACCACTTCGTGACATCACAAGCTGGAACGGAGCATTTTGAGTGTTGGGGGGCATGTGTGAATGAAACAAAACACAATTCCAGGTTTGTTTTTGAGGATTTAACAACATTATAACAGGATTTAACGCTCACAAGAGTCAGTTTTTTGTAGTATAGGACCTTTAATTATCAGGGAATTAGAAAAAACTATTGCATTTTGCCAAACCAGCTGATGAATGAGAAGTAAGAATTGATTTAAATTAAAAAAATCAAACTGAACAAGACAAGAGCAATACTAAAGGAGCATTCTGAGTCGGGGGGGGAAAGTGTGTGGACGAGACTTAACGTAAAAACATGCACAGCCAAGCGAGAAACTGAGGGGGCAAATAAATAAATAAATAAATAAAAATGGAACCAGCGGATTGCACATTAAACAGCTGGAGCAAACAAGAGCTTTTCTTTGTAGCGACACGGACCCGGTGAAGAGATATGGAGTTGTTTGCTCTACCGAGTCCCCCCAAAAACAAAAAGTGACTGTCCTCTGCAAGAAAAACGGCAGTGAAATCTACAAATCAGTCCCCACCGAAAAGTAAACAATTCACTCCGCAGCGCCTGATGTATTGGCTTTGTTGTGCAAGCTGGCATTTTCACTCCACGCGGGCGTCTAATGTTGCACCGGTGGAAAAACAACACTCCTAGCCTAGTTATAAAAAGAGGCATATACGCAGAAAAAGTCAGGTCAATCTCGCTATTTTTACACCGGCTCGTTACATCGCCGGGTCATCGTAACGCGCTCTCTGGGTGTTCTTCCGACATCAACCAAAACACGTCCAACCTACGCGCCGGTCACGCCACTATAGCGACGCGATAATCCTTTGCTAGCTGCGTTCAACCCTCGCGACAGCCCATCCGCTCTGCAAATAAACTGGATTCAGAAATACGCTGTTGTTTTTTTACATTTTTTTTTATTATATACTTGCAGTTGTTTAAACAAAAAGCGCAGATGGTAAAGTTTTAAGCGCGTGAGGTAGAGGGACACGCTTCAAGTGGCCCAGGTGTGCTTTAGGGAAACTGTAAACCCCCGGTAACCTTTACGCGGCGGTGAGAAAAGGGCAAAACGCTTGAAAGGGTGCTTATCAAATCTAGAGACAGGCTGGGTGGCTCATATAAGCAATCCGGTTTGGACGATGTAGTTAGAAGTCTGCGAGGGACAAGAGAAGCAATACCAGTACGAGTTTGACGGTTCTGTTTATTATAAGACGATTGTTACGTGTGGCTAGGAGCGGTGAGTGCCATTTAACTTGGAGGAAGGTTTAAAGTTTAAGAGAGCTGATTCGGCATGAAATTTAGAGGCAGCGTTCACCAGTGTTGAGCCTGGAAGAACTGCAAGGCCAATAGTGCAACTTTTCTCAACTAGCAACCTACACCAGCCTCGATTCGTACTTTTTTCATGACTACGGTGAGCGAACGTCTCCATTTACACGGGACAGTCCCACTTTTGAGCCCCGACCCGGTAGATTTAACCAAAACTAGCTATTTGTCTCAGTTTTAAACCAGAAATGTCCACAGTGTCCCTGTTTTTGACCAATCTGATCCTCGATAACCTCTCAGAAGACTTTTATTGCCATCGTTAATGAACACAAATCACAAATATGAACTTTCTTTGGTGATAAAGTGCAACATATGACACTGAATAATAATAATATACAAGTTAAAAAGGATATGATTAAAATACAATAGTCTAAGAAGGTAGATTTATACAAGAACGACATCAGAACAACCGTGCAAACATGACTTATTAAGGTGTCCAGTTTAGTGCAGAAGTGAATTCTAAATTAAATTTCAATGCTCAAATTTCAATGAAAATGGATTAAACTCAAAATTCATCTTAGTTTCACTTCAGTATTTGACAGAATTACTTCAGTATTGTGTCCGAACAATGTCTCAATCCAAAAAAACCTGCTAAAACCCGTGTTTGCACGTATTATCTGAGGAAAATAATCCACGAAACTGCAGGAACTTCACATTTTTCTACATTATTATTTAAACTCAATAGGCTTGGATCAGTTTTGCAAAGTTAAAACTCCATTGACAAAAAGATTTAATGAATGTACCCAACTATTTCCTGGTTGAAAATGGATTAAACTCAAAATTTATCATAGTTTCACTTCAGTATTTGACAGAATTACTTCAGTATTGTGTCCGAACAATGTCTCAATCTAAAAAAACCCATCTTTGCACGTATTATCTGAGCAAAATAATCCACGAAACTGCAGGATTTTCACATTTTTCTACTCATACATTGCCTATATCTTCAAAACAACGCTCACAAAATTACACAAACTTTGATAATCTACCAACCTCTGCGTTTCACATTATTATTTAAACTCAATAGTTGTATAGCAGGATCGCACTAGACGTTACAAGCTTCAATGCTAACCCCGTTCGCTACTCGAGCTTTAACTCAAAGACGTGACAGAAGTAGCGATGGCGTTGGGTACGAAAAAAACCCTCCTTTGTCGGAATCTTTGAGGTGCAGCGATGAGTTCTGCATCGATGGCACCGTAAATCCTAAAGTAACAGTAAAAGCAGGTACTATATTGGCATTTGTTTAGCTAAAATACTGAAAAACATTCTTGGGGATGCAAAAAAATCCACAGTTCGAAGTCCTACAGTGAGTTAAAAATGGACGTTTTGCTTCTTTTCACCATTTTATTTACATAAACTACCCAAACTGCTGCGTCCCAGTTTTGAATTACGTAAATCTGGTCACTGTAATCACGGCTAATATTACCGTATGCTACGTTCCTGTAGCGTAGCATACTGTGGTAAATGGTTGTAACCTTCCTCTAACCTTTACATGGCTGTGTGAACAGAGCAATACGCTTGAAAGGCTGCTTATCAAATCTGGAGCCAGTCTCAGCGGCCGGCAATAAACAACGAGATTTGTAGTTACGGGCAGGAGTCAGAAAGTGGCATTTAGGGTTACACCGCCTGCCCGGCACTTTGTTGAAGTTCAGTCCAAACAGTTCGCTCTTCACGAGTCTTTAATACACGAGACCCACCGTTATTTGCGTACGAACACGTCACCAACGGCACCGAGAGGCGTCTGGGTTGGACGAGCTAATTATACGCCAAGGACGAACCTCCGCGCACGCTCTTCACAGACACGACACATTAGCGACCGGCGAATGGTAGACGTCGCACACGCCGAGCGGCCGAGGGCATGGGGCCTGCGGCTGATAAGAGCTCGCTATGAGGTGAGGTGATGAAAGAGCGCGAGGGGGCAATGTCAAACCAGGCTAAAACAAAGACGAAAACGCGCTCTCTGTCCTCGCCGCCTAGTAAGGACAAATTATTTGCTAAGCTACCTTGCGGTTTAGTTAACAAACTTGAAAAAGGTCAGGCGTAAATAAAATATGCCGCGTTGCATAGCGTTATCAGGGAGGCTCGGAAGCGGCGCCGGCAAATTAGCCACAGATGGGTGCTCAAATATGCTAACATTATTAATTCATTCTTGTTTTGGACTGCACCGGAGCTAATCTTTTAAATAAGGCGTCGCTAGATTAGGAAGTCAGGGTATATATTTAACGTCGACGCCTCAGAATGTGACAATATTGGACATATTTTTTGAAGAATTGGAAAGTTATGTATTGTTTTTTTGCGAGATAATCAAACTTCTGACCACAACCGAGGCGTTTACGACATTGAAAGCTAGTGCCGAAGCATGGGACGATATTGCAATGTAGCGTCACGATTATCACGGCTAAAATAATTGTGATTAACGATTTATTATCATTTTAATCTTATGAATGAGCTCCACGTTTAAAGAGCTGTTGTAGCGGAGAATATTCTGGACGAGCAGGGCCGTCAACTGAAATTTTGCGGGCCCGGGGCAAGAAGTCTCACATGGGGCCCCCCTCTAATACAAATTAATAGAAAGAGAGTCCAAGTCTGGGCCCCTAAACCCCGGGATAACAGACCTTTTTGTCCCTCCTGCCAACTTCACTGCGCGTAAGTCATTTTTTCTGCACATTCCCGTGATATAATGGCGATTATCTTTGTTGCCGATTATATAAAATGTCCCAACAACGATTATTGTCGACCCTTTTTATCGTTTATTGTCCCATCCCTAATCAGAAGCTATTTTTGTACGTGTTTTCCAGAGTTAAAAGTGACGTCTACTTAAGAGTTTTGCGATTCTGACAAAGATTAATATCTCTGAATTACGAGTTGCGCTGTACAAATAAACTTGCCTTGCCTCGATATACATTTTGGATTATCTCTATGACGATATTCACACAATCCAATCTGTAAACATCACGATAAAGATTCAAGTATCACACAAAACGTAAAAAAAAAACAATATTCCAGCTTGTTTTTGCAGCGTTTTTGAATTCGTTTTTTATTCAACGACTCAAATCAACATTCAAATCTCCAAAACCAATCCAAACGTTTCAATAAATCTCACTTCTATGTTTTAATCTTTATTTATTAGAAGGGACAATGTACAGAGACATTATGCTCATAAAACAGATGATCTGCACCAGATTATAGCTAAACATCTAGTTTTCATCTGCAGTCCCTGACAAACAATAAAAAAAAGAAAAAAATTACACAGTGGAGATGAACATAATCAATAATAAAAGACAATAATCATTAATTCCTGTTAGTCAGTGCATGCATTACATAGTAAAAGACATACATTTCATATTAATTACATATTATAACAAGGAATAAAACAGTTATTTCAATGCTGACAAGTCTGACTAGCCCATAACCATTTTTTGAGTTCTTTGGAAAAGGAATCATAATTTGATAGGTTCTTTATTTCTTATTACTTCTACGACACACAAACCCAACCTAGAAACAGATTAGAATGAAACTGTACAAAGAAACAAGTAAACCAACACAACCTCGCTGCTATATACATCAGATAAACTCATTTTTTTATCAGCGCTACTTAACTTTCTAATAAATCGTCACGGCGGCCTTCCCTCTAGCACTTTCATGTCGTATTGAAGGCAACACTGCATCAGGGGTTACCTTCCAGAACCGTACACCGCCAAGATTCAATCTGCCATCTCAATATGTGGTAGTTATCTAGGCCATAGTGGAAGGAAAAATGGACGCCGGGCACGGTGATAGAACTCAAATTTATGCAGCCTCATAACAATAAAAAATAAAACGGATCCCTCCCAGCCGCTAGTGAAGCTTTAACTGTGAACTGGAGTGTGGCCTTCATTACAACGTATTGATCACTGCAAACAAAGACCCTGGATTTATTGATTGGGTTACTGAAAAAAAAGGGTGTGGGGAGTGTGGGGAAAGGGGGTCGAGGGCAGTGGACCGGGGAACTTGAAGGGAAACTGCTGGCTTAGCGTGAAAAATGTATGTCCCCGGCTTCAGAAACGCTCGCCAAAAAAAAAAAAGAGACGCTGATCATGGGGCTGCCCTTGATGTCCCACGATGATAAAAAGGAATGAGAGATGCGCGGAAGTCCCAGTGGTATCGGGAAAGAATGGAGCTTCCCGGTGGCTTCTCTGGATTTAATCTGCGAGAGGGATTTGAATTAAGGAAGTCGTGTTTAACCGTTCAATTATTCAGGAGACGGTGCCATCGCCGCGGACCTCGTGCACCTCAAAGATTCCGACAAAGGACGTTTTTTTGTTTTTTTTCGTACCCAACGCCATCGCTACTTCTGTCACGTCTTTGAGTTAAAGCTCGAGTAGCGAACGGGTTTAGCGTTGAAGCTTGTCTTGTCTAGTGCGATCCTGCTATACAACTATTGAGTTTAAATAATAATGTGAAACGCAGAGGTTGGTAGATTATCAAAGTTTGTGTAATATTGTGAGCGTTGTTTTGAAGATATAGGCAATGTATGAGTAGAAAAATGTGAAAATCCTGCAGTTTCGTGGATTATTTTCCTCAGATAATTCGTGCAAAGACGGGGTTTTTTGGATTGAGACATTGTTTGGACACAATACTGAAGTAATTCTGTCAAATACTGAAGTAATACTATGATAAATTTTGAGTTTAATCCATTTTCAACCAGGAAATAGTTGGGTACAGTCATTAAATCTTTTTGTCAATGAAGTTTTAACTGTGCAAAACTGATCCAAGCCTATTGAGTTTAAATAATAATGTAGAAAAATGTGAAGTTCCTGCAGTTTTGTGGATTATTTTCCTCAGATAATACGTGCAAACACGGGTTTTAGCAGGTTTTTTTGGACTGAGACATTGTTCGGACACAATACTGAAGTAATTCTGTCAAATACTGAAGTGAAACTATGATAAATTTTGAGTTTAATCCATTTTCAACCAGGAAATAGTTGGGTACATTCATTAAATCTTTTTGTCAATGGAGTTTTAACTGTGCAAAACTGATCCAAGCCTTCACTTCAAATACAACCCACGCATTTCCAACCACTCCGGCATAAATCTATCATAAATCTACCACTTCCAAAATTGCGTCCATCTTTCCAGCAATCAATCAAATTTGCCATCCAGGTCAGCGTACTCGCCATACATTGCGCCGTGCATCTGTAGCCCCCCCCGGTGGTAGGTCAGGACCCCTTCAAACCCCCTCTTCACCTCCTTCTTTGCCCTCAATCTGGAGCAGGAAAGAGGCTTGAAGTACCAGCACTTGGCCCGAGTTACAGGAGAAGGTCGAGGAGGGTCAGGTCTCGCCAAACAGTGGGGCCCCTTAAAAATACCACAGTGGCCCCAGCTGTACAAGGGGCCATCAGAATCTCAATGTAGCGCGGAGAACCAAAAAACAACTGACGAAAACCGCTCCACTTAAACCCAGAATGTCAAAGTTGTTGTTGAAATTGCCAATTGGTTGGAAATGGAGGCCTGGCTTGTACTAACATAGCAAAGAGATGCAATTACCCCCTAATGTTAGATCAACAAGATACATTTAGCCTTAGAGATTTTCCTCCGATTCGTGTTTTCATCGCTGACACTAATTGTTCCAATCATATTATGGAGCTAGTCGACTGGAAACCCACCCCCCCCACGTGCCCCCGTTAGCTCAGACCATCTTCACATCCCCGTTTTTAAAGCTTGTGATGTAACGGAGGATGAAGTGAAGCTGTAAACACGCTCCCTCTGCTCGGGTAAATGAACAGGGGTAAGTAAAAACAGGCCTGTCGCGATACATTTTGAAGTGCGATATATTATTACTGGAGTAAATATACACGATAAATGAAAACGTAAAGCAGAATTATCTCAAAATGTACGAAAAAACTGAATAAATAACAGAATGCAGCACTTAAGTAGTTCAAATCTCATCATAGTACAGAAAAAAACTTGCAGAAATCAAAAAAGCTAAGCAAAAATAGGACTGTCATGATAAATTTTGAAGTGCGATATATTATTACTGGAGTAAATATACACGATTAATGAAATTGTAAAGCAGAATTATCTCAAAATGTACAAAAAAACCTGAATAAACAACAGAATGCAGCACTTAAGTAGTTATTTTTTTTTAACTTTTACAGCTCAAATCTCATCATAGCACAGAAAAAAAACTTGCATAAATGAAAAAAGCTAAGCAAAAATAGGACTGTCATGATAAATTTTGAAGAGCAATATATTATTACTGAAGTAAATATAAAGGATAAACGAAATTGTAAAGCAGAATTATCTCAAAATGTACAAAAAAACTGAATAAATAACAGAATGCAGCACTTAAGTAGTTAGCTTTTTTCATTTATGCAAGTTTTTTTCTGTGCTATAATGAGATTTGAGCTGTAAAAGTAAAAAAAAATAAGCAAAAATAGGACTGTCATGATAAATTTTGAAGTGCGATATATTATTACTGGAGTAAATATAGACGATAAATGAAATTGTAAAGCAGAATTATCTCAAAATGTACAAAAAAACCTGAATAAATAACAGAATGCAGCACTTTAGTTCAAATCTCATCATAGCACAGAAAAAAAACTTGCATAAATGAAAAAAGCTAAGCAAAAATAGGACTGTCATGATAAATTCTGAAGTGCGATATATTATTACTGGAGTAAATATAGACGATTAATGAAATCGTAAAGCAGAATTATCTCAAAATGTACAAAAAAAACTGAATAAACAACAGAATGCAGCACTTAAGTAGTTATTTTTTTTACTTTTACAGCTCAAATCTCATCATAGCACAGAAAAAAAACTTGCATAAATGAAAAAAGCTAAGCAAAAATAGGACTGTCATGATAAATTCTGAAGTGCGATATATTATTACTGGAGTAAATATAGACGATTAATGAAATCGTAAAGCAGAATTATCTCAAAAAGTATTCTAAAGTCTTGCGTTCTGTTATTTTTCCATTTATTTTGCACATTAAGTACTTATTTTGTGTCTATAATGAGTCATAAAAGTTCACAAAGGTTGAATTTTACAGCTTAAATCTCATCGTAAAACAGAAAAAAACAAACAAAACCACAAAAATCTCCAGGTAGTACAAATAAAAAGTACTCCCGATAAATACTGACCCCCAAAATGACTGTCCCATGATTTGTCAATATAGTATTTACCAAGACAGAACTACTTTTAATGCCAACACTCACTTTACTTGGAAAAATGAAAAAGTCTAAGTAAAAATAGGACTGTCATGATCAATTTTGAAGAGCAATATATTATTACTGAAGTAAATATAAAGGATAAACGAAATTGTAAAGCAGAATTATCTCAAAATGTACAAAAAAAGTGAATAAATAACAGAATGCAACACTTAAGTCCTCATTTTGTGTTTATATTGAGTCACAAAAGTTCACAAAGGTTGACTTTTACAGCTCAAGTCTCATCGTAGAACAGAAAAAAACAAACAAAACAACAAAAATCTCCAGGTAGCACAAAGAAAAAGTACTCCAGATAAATACTGACTCTCAAAAATGACTTCCAAAGGTCGATATAGTACAAAATAAGTGAATAAATAACAGAATGCAACACTTAAGTCCTCATTTTGTGTCTATAATGAGTCATAAAAGTTCATGAAGGTTGAATTTTACAGCTCAAATCTCATCGTAGAACAGAAAAAAACAAACAAAACAACAAAAATCTCCAGGTAGCACAAAGAAAAAGTACTCCCGATAAATACTGACTCTCAAAAATGACTTCCAAAGGTGGATATAGTATCAGGACAGGCCTCAAACCATCTCCACATGTCTAATTTTAATGCTAACACTCCTTTTGCTAGGGCATTAATGCAAAAGGTTAAGTAAAAAAAACAAGCTGTGGGGTGTAAGAGCCGAAAAACAAAACGGCGGATGAATGTTTTGGGGTTGGGATGGCATAAGAGTGTGTATTAAGCTCAATTAGGCCGCTGGGCTTCTCATTAACCCACTTTTGAGCAGGGAAACCTCTGCTGAATAATGTCCTGACTGGCTCGCACGCCGCAGCTCGTGCTTTTTAAGACCTCATGTGGAAAAAACACAAGAACACAGCGCAATGTGTGTCAGCTCTCTGAAGCCAGCGCGATTCTATTAGGAAACCCAGGGGCAAACCACCTGCAGCCAAACTGGAATTAAATGCAACTTAGTAAAACAAGTCACTCCATCAATCGACTAAATTACGTGGTAAGAACGTGAGGTAAGACGGGGGGCTGTGGAAGGTTGTTTATGCGGTTTAAAAAGTGCGAGGTTGGAGGTTTTTTAATAGGGTCTTGAGGGCTCTGTACGTACAATGGCGCCTTTGAGGACTTGAGCGTGTAGCGTCGACAATAGGACAAGGCCACAATGGTTGGACACATTGCAAAGCTCATTTAGGTCATTTCAGATGGTTCACTTTTATGTAACGGGTCAAGGAATATGGCCCCGATGTGAAAAGACATTGACGTGACTCGTATCATTCATGTGCAGGATTATTATATCACTATGAGATCACTGTTAGCGCTTACAGACGTGATTCGAGTGAGTATTTATTAACTACAGTGAAAGGTTTAAAGGTTCTGTATCACACAAAATGGATTAAGTCGTGTTCTAATGCCGTTACTTCGACAAAAACACACCCGGAGTTGTGTTTTGTTTCATCCGTGCGCCGTTTTATTGGTCCGTCACATCTCCAGCGCTCGTTTTAAAAGTCGCAATCTACCGTTTAGCTTTAGTTCGGTCCAGATCGGCGATTCCAGGGCTGAAAACGTCCAAATGATTCTAGAAATGAAGGTGTCTGGAGGTTAAAAACAACATTTCTGTATCACCACACGATGACATCACAAGGTGGAGCAGAGCGTTTTCAGTTTGAGAGAAGAGGTCAGTGAACATCTGCAGGTTTGTGTGTTAAACGTGTGAGAATGAAGCAAAAAAACACAACTCCAGGTCTGATTGTGACGAGGAAACATTAGAAAAGATCAGAAAATGGTGTCATTTCTCACTTCCTCCAGAGTTTAAGATGGATATATTTTTGCTTCCAAATCAAAATTTACTAAAATATTCTTCTGATTCTCGATTGGGCTCTTGTTTCTCGTCTTAGAGGCTTTGTACCGGATTTATTTCCACATATGTGAACAGAACTAAACCAGGACTAAACCAAGATGAACTGGGACTGAACCAGGACTAAAGCTGGACTAAAGCAGGACTAAAGCAGGACTAAAGCAGGACTAAACCAGGGCTAAACCAGGGCTAAACCAGGGCTAAACTGGGACTAAAGCAGGACTAAACCAGGGCTAAACCAGGGCTAAACTGGGACTAAAGCAGGACTAAAGCAAAACTAAAGCAGGACTAAAGCAGGACTAAACCAGGACTAAAGCAGGACTAAACCAGGACTAAACCAGGGCTAAAGCAGGGCTAAAGCAGGACTAAAGCAGGGCTAAACCGGGACTGAACCAGGACTAAAGCAGGACTAAAGCAGGACTAAAGCAGGACTAAAGCAGGACTAAAGCAGGACTGAACCAGGACTGAACCAGGACTAAACCACGGTTAAAGCAGGACTAAAGCAGGGCTAAACCGGGACTAAACCAGGAAGAGAAGACCTCAGGCTTTAATATGTAGGATTTGTGCATTAAACATTTGCGAATGAAACAAAAAAAACACACCTCCAGGTCTGTTTGTGACGAGGAAACAACATTATAAACATAATATTTGACTTGATCTAAGTTATAAAGTAAAAAACGTGTATTTAAAAGTGCACGATGCAACTTTCCTGGTGGAGGCTGCACCACCTCCTTGACTTCATGGACACGTTACTGCTTTATCTGGAACGTTCCACTGTACTGCATGAAAATTATCAGCAGAATTTATTCAAGTCCAATTGTATTTTTGCATTTTTATTGTTCTTTTTTCTAAAGCACATCTCACAATCTGTTCTTATACGAGCTCGGAAAGGAAAAAGGAGTGGGAAGAAGAAAACTTATCAAATCCCGCCCTTATTTTCCACAAATCCAACAGTTTATTTATGTTTCCTGTTAATTTTCTTTCATTTATTGTTAAAAATACATTAAAACACAGGCTTGCCTCTTCACAAACCTGTAACTTGACCTGCAGGTATCGCCTTTTTGAAATTTTATGTAATTTTAACATTACACTTCCAAAAAAAACCCTCTCAGCAGCTGACCTTTTCAAGATACTAAAGCTGAAAGAAAACTACAAGTAATTATCCCATTTAACGATTGTTGTAACGACAGATTTCCTTCTTCACATGTTTTTCTTTTCGCTAAACAACACAGGAAACAAAAAAGGCAGTTCTGCATTTCACCGTTAACTGTTGTCGCTTTTCTTTTCAAAGCTACCGAAGCATCACTTGGCTAGCTCCGAGCTAAAGCCTAGTCATGCCCTGAGGAACATGATTAAATCTCACAAACAATCAGCTCTGTTAACCAGGCAAGTCCCCCCCCCCCAATTGCCATCATCAAATCCACAGGAAGTCTTCAATTTGCCGCATACAATGTCAGCTGTTTACAAGCGAAGTGCCTCCGTTTCCAGGTTTTAGTTTAACGATCGGGATGCGGATTGGCACGTGGGTGACAAAGAACAGGATTTAGGATTGGACGACGTTTAAACGGCTCATCTTTTACCGCGGCTCACGCTTAGAAGAGGTCGGGGAACGGGATACGCTTTAGACTGTAACACACACGTTTCACAATGTGCACAGGATCGGATTACGGTGACGTACGAACAGTTTACTGTCAAACTTCCGAGTACTTCTAGTTGATTCCTTGCGAACAGCTATTTTACCGCAGTTACAAGTCAAACAGGAGTGAAGTTGTGCATTTAAACCACTGCAAATGTGACATTTTCGCCCCAAAATTGACTAAAATGTTTGTTTTTTTCATTGCACTGTGAGCTGGGCTTGCACTTCCACAAACCTGACGCTTATTTAACCTGGAGGAGGGTCTTTTCCTGCTCGTTTCGAATGTTCCTTTTGGCGATACTTTTCCACAGTATGACATTATAACTTATCTCCACGGGGAGCACTCCTAAGTGTTTTTATAACTTTCTGTTTCCATGGAGTCGTGCAGGTGACACGCTGAGAAATGTATGAATTATTGCCATTTAAATGTACAATTTTTCTTTTTCTATGGCTCATACGTGGACGATTACACAGATGTCAAGTTTTAATTGAGTAACTGGACAAAAAAGTTGAGGTTAAGAGTTAGAAAGCGGATTTTCGATGTCATGTAATGTGGGAAATAACTCATAACGTCATCGGTCTTCGCTAAACTAAGCAACACTCACCGTCTCGCATTAGTTAAATAGCTGCGTTTTTGCCCCGTAGGTCAGACAGGTTTAAATAACAAAACTTCATTAATTATTTCTAACCACTAGGGGGCCAAACTTAAGCTAATGTAATGCAAGAAACCATTAGGAATCAACCTGCATGTGGCTAAAGGGGTCAAACAAATACCAATTTCCACTCCAAAACACGCATTTCACAGCAGAACAGCGAGGTGGAGGAAGCTTTAGCCTCGCTCCACACTGGGGGCGTTTGCATTTTCAAACATACCACAGGAGTCTGGAGGAATAAAGAATGCGGTTTCATTAACATCCCTTGCATTACAATGACGAAGGAGTAGTGCCCCACTGTCAAGGAAAGCTCTATAGAAACCACATCGGGGGAGGGGAAAAAGAAGGAGAAAAAAGAAAAGCAGGACTAGGGGGATGCAACAAAAGAGTACCCCACCCCCTCCACCACCCGTCTCACCCGTCCCACCCCCCCCAGTCACGGCTCATCCGCGATTCAACGAAGGGGGAATCCATCACCTGCAGCATCAAACGGGGATTTCAAACACCAGTAAAGAAGTGAACGCTGCACGGAAGTTCCTGCGTTTCGTCCGCACTTTGTCATCCGATCCTGGGCAGGGCCGCGGCGAGGAAGCGGCGTCGTGTTCATATTTCATAACGCACTTCAGAATTTGTAATCGTGACAGGCAAACTTTCACCTACGAGCAGGAATCGTCCGGTTACGCCAATGGATTCAAAACGGGACGGTGTTGCTTCGAAGTCGGTTTCCTCCAAATGCATTTTTACCCCGTGAAGATGTAAAGATCACGACTCGAAGCAGCAAAACCTTCCGATATTGCGCATTAAGGATGAGTTTCGTTAAGATTTTGATGATACGATGCAGTACTTTTTCGATTCGATACGATTTAGTGAAAAATAAAAGCTTCCGTGACCCATTTTCACAAAAAATAAACATTAATGGTGCGTTTATCTTCTGTTTATTGAAGATGAACGGACATAAAGAACATTTTTTTGTGCGTTTTGCTAACTAGAAGCACACATCAGACATTTCCTCGGTCAATATTTTTCATCCACAGTTTATACGAGCTCCTCATTTACAACGCTAAAAGATCACAACATATCAACTAAAACAACTGTGACACTAAAAGTCTGTGTTAAAACAAAGATAATATGGGAAAAAAAACTGTTTAATCATCAAAACAATGAATAAAACATAAAATATTCTGCATAAACATGTTTCTTTCTGCTAAACAAAAAATATATATATATCGATACAGCAGCCCATGATATCAATACTGTATCATGAAATTAAACAATAAGATATATACATTTTTAAATATTTTTGCACCCTTTTATTGTACTTAACTAGATCTGACCCAAATCCCAAATCACGTTCACAAACTCACGCAATAAAACTACGCAAATAAACAACTAAAACTGCAGAAAAAGTGAAAAAGTAGCAACAAAACCAGCTAAAACCAGCAATTTTCTGCTATGAACCATAAAAACTCGTCTAATCCAAGTAAAAAATGATCAAATCTTGTCCAACAGCCAAACAACACAGTTCAGAAAATAGTTCCAGTCTGTTTGAACTTAAAAAAAACCACCAAACAAGGTAAAGCTACTGAAGGAACGCTCCATCCATCAATCTCTTTACTTTGACCCCTTTTGCTTCCCGTCACTGCCAGCCCCACCCCCTCCACCTCCACCCCTTCCTCCACTGACTCACACCAACAGCAGAGTGCAACTTTTAGGCCCGGGCTGTGAAATCGCACAGACTCCTCTTCTTCACCTCTCAAACGACAACCCGGTGATGCGTCGTAAACTTTACTGGTATATGTGGGTTTTGGTGACGTCGGCCTAAAAATGTCGTCAGTCCTGCCCGTCGTTTAAACACAGACTGCCAGAAAAGATGACGTTTGTGCTTTATAAACACTCAAATATGGCCCTGCGATCTGAAATATCGCGCTGGCGTTTAAATCTTGAGTCGTATATTAAGCGAAATTGACTATTTAAGCCAAGTTTTTCCACTGAGGGACGCAAAAACTGAAACATATTTGAAGCCGAAGTCGGTACAGCGAGTCAAAAAGTGGATTTAACGCAGGTTTGACACGGAAATTATACCTTAAATTTGAGTAAATGTGATGTTATTAAGGTTGTCAGACACGTGGGAAGGCACTTGAGATGTAGATGTGTTTCTTGCAAGCTCTATACAGCTCTTTTTTTTTTTTTCATTTTAATTCAGTTCTGTCTTTGTGAACTTTTCTTTTACTACTACTACTTTTCTTTTTTCCTCAACGTTGTACGAGAACATATTTTATATTTTTTGAAAGAACAGTTCAAAAATGGCAACTCCAGTGACCCGAAACCAGTCAAACAAACATCGCGGCTGCTGTCAAGCTAGCTCCGCGTTAGCCGCTACCGTACGACGACAATCGCTGAAGAGTATAAGAGAATCCATATGTGAGAAGATTGGATGTTATTCAGGTTATAGATGTAGACTCTCTTCAATTTGTAGTAAAAACACACTTCCTGATCTATTAGGAGGAGGCATGAGGGCCGACAAAAAATGATCTGAGTGCCGGATTTGGCCCCGGGGCCGTAGTTTGGACAGTCCTGCTTTAAGCCATGTTTATGTAATTCTGTTATCTCCTCAAAAACAGACCTGGAGTTGTGTTTTGTTTCATTCACACATGTTTGAGTAACACTTCATTATCAGTCTGTAACATCTCCAAATCTCAAAACGCTCTGTTCCACCTCGTGATGTCATCAAGTGGTAGTTTAAGTTACCTTTTGTTCAGGAGAAAATTGGTAATTCCAGAGCTATATCCATCCAAATGATTCTAGAAATGAAGATGTGTGGAGTCAAAAACACAATTGAGCACTTCCTGTATCACCACACGATGACATCACAAGGTGGAACAGAGCGTTTTTTTTCAGTTTGAGAGAAGAACTCAGGCTAAATCTGCAAGGTTTGTGTGTTAAACGTGCGTAAACGAAACAGAAAAACACAACTCCAGGTCTGTTTGTGATGAGTAAACAACATTAGATCAACATTAGATCAGAAAATAGTGTAAAATGTGCCCTTTAAGTCGCAAACGCACCAATGCACCGTGTATTTCCTGGATCAAAGTGTAGCTAATTAGCGAGAGACGGCGGCACAATAATTGCATACGGTAAGTACACAAGGCCAGCGCAAGAAACTGAGTGTTTAATGCAAGGAATGTGTGCGCATAATTACCTTCAATGCAAAACTGCGCTCGGAGAATTAAATTGTAGATATGCTAATTGCAAAAAAAAAACGGTTAAATCGCAAAGTTTGTAAGTGTTTGAGGGACAGGAGGAAGTAATAGCAAGTCATTCCTTTAACTCTGCGACGGGAAAGTATGTCAAAGCTTGTACAGATCCTCCTTCGGATGTAAAAACAAACAACTCCCTAACCCCACAGATACGCACAGACGCACACAGACGCACACAGGCAGCGCAAAAAGAGCAAAACTGGCACCCAGCGACGAAGAGCACAAGTCAAATTTCACAACTGACCGTTAAAAAGGGGCTGTCCTTCCTTCGTCACACCAGGCACCACTACGTTGTATACATCTTGCGAGAATCCGGGTTTGCAGGTGGGGGTGCCCTCTGCTCCAATCTGAGAACAAAAAACACAGAAAATGACGTTTAAAAAGGTCCCGTACGTGACTTTTTACCAAGTACCTGAGCTCGTTTTGCGTCTGGTCATGAAGAAACTGAACCGAACTGGTGAAAAAATGCTTAGAAACTCATCACGGTGAGTAATTAGGATGCAGAAAGTAAGTGAGGAATAACATTAGACGACTGCAAAGCTCTTTAAACGGACTCGGGAAACAGAAATAAACCTGTAAAGCGTCTTTCAAAGCAAACCGTGAGCTAGAACCTGTAAAATGCTAGCTAAAAGCGCTGGTCACGTTCCTCTGGTTCCTACCACATTTGCACAAAAGCATCTGTTGTTTTTATAGCGCGCACCGCAATTAGAGTAATGAGGCCAAAAGGGTTAAGCATTAGCCAAAAAGCATGGCTAGGCAGGAACAAGAACCATTTGTACACCCAACCGAAGGGGCCCAGGCGAAGGGGTGAGGGTGATCGTTTTGTTCTAAACCTCTGATCTCCACTGGACAAACATTCCATATTTAAAAGGAGCACCGTGTAACTTGTGTGTCCATGGAAACGAGCCACAATACTGCACGAAACTTACATCTTCTAACTGTATTTCAAGGGATTTTTGAGGCGTTATTGCTCAAAAATCCCTTTTTCTTTGCAAAATCTGACCTGCAACTTGACTTGGTAACGTCAGCTGCTTGTCAATGCTACACCCACGGATACAAGTGAGTGCAAAAAGTTACACAATGCATCTTTAAAGTCAAGCAGCAGCCCGTTAAAAGTAAATACCAAACAGGAATCGGTGTAAGATTGAAGACAAAACAGCTCAAAGGCAGTTTTAAGATGTTGTTTTTGCTCAAATTGGGCACGCCGTCCAAACGATAATGCCCGAAACAAGGGTTACTTTGTCGTCAAGGGCATAAAACTCGCAGCCAACAGTTGGACTTGTGTCTTTCGCTCGCATAAATTAACAAAAAAGTCAGCGAGCATGACTGAATGAAATGCTTGGGTGTCCAGGCGTGACTACAAACATCTATCAAACAGCCCGTGGCATTGATTTAGCCACTGGAACACCAACCTCAGCCGGATTTCATTTGATTTTTTTCACCGTGGTCGTGCCCGTATGCCTGAAAAAGAGCATTGTGCATAGCGGTGCCATTTGCCTTTCCTAATCAGAGAAATTTGAAATGGAAAAAGCTTGGAGAGGGGGAGGAGCTCGGTACATTCGAGTGCATACAACACCAGCATGTCTGAGCCGAAGTCATACAGTCCCACAGAATATCACAGCTTTAGAGTCAAGATAAGGTGCTTTTAGCTTGGTATATTCAAAATCCTGCCTTGCTTCCACAACTCCACTTGATAAATGATTAATCCCAGCTACATTTACCCAAAAGACACATTTTATCCAAACCCTATTATGGCTTTTTAACCAGACAACGCAATTAAGTCTCCAAGGGACGCGCTGCAGCCATCTACATAAATATTAAAGCCTTAACTAAATATAACCGGTTGGAAACTGGGTTAATGCATGTCTGTGCCCCTTTAACTTCCCAGATAATACAGATCCGAGCCGGCACACGAGCTCAGAGTCCACCTCGGGTTACAGTTACAATGACATGATGCGCAAAGCAAGTGGGTAATTTCAAATGAGACAGTTTAAAGCGTGTCGTGCGCAAAGGAACCGTCATCTCCCCCCGGATTAAAGCACCACGAGAGGTATTACTACTTCTACACGGGCGATTTTGCAGGACTCAGACGTATGCGAAGCGTTTTCTAGCCTCTAAGCACACGCACATGTCCAGGGCTGGTGAGGACGCGGGCGGATTGGACGCGTTTCAACACCGCGTAAAGCTAAAAACCGCTAACAATTGCGCACAAACTGAACTGTCCCAGCCCAGGATCAACTCCCGTTTTTTTTTTTTTTTTGCTGAGACGCAGATCGTGTTACCTGCAGTCCTGCCAACACAACCAGCAGCAGGAACCGCGCGCTGCCCTCGTGTTCTGGGTACATTGTCTCCCCCCTCGCTCCGTAGTCCCCGCCGCGGTGCCAAAAAACAAAAAAGAAAGAAAAAAAAGAAGTGAAATATCCGTTTGGCGCTGCGTCTGGTGACCGTGGGTTGGAGAGATATCCCTGTACGACAAAGGAAGCAGCGGCGCAGCGCGGAGCAGCCTCTCCTCCTCTGTCTGTCCAGCGCGTAGTGGAGAAGCGGAGCACTGCTTGGTACTGAGGCTGCCTCGGCTCTTGCTCCCTCCCATCCAGTCCTATACAAAAACAAAACGAGCCACGGCCACAGCCACTCTAAAAACGCCCCTCTCAGTGTCTCTCCCTACCGGCCACAGCGACAACTTCACCCGAGACACTGCTGGGACACGAGGAAAGCAAAGGTCCCACATGGAGACGCATTACAATATTCGTGCGTAATTGTTGCGTTCTGGCTCGTTATGGTGGATTAGCTTTTGTTTTTTGTATCAGTCAGGGAATACCCCACCTCTTAATTGAATTAGGAATTAAGTTATGATTTGAAAACTGTCTTGAATAGGCCTACGGTTCATCAAATAAAGGACGATAGGGTCTTAATATGACTCATTTTTACTTGGATTATAGCGTTTGTTTAAGCGAAGAGGCAAAAAATGGAGTCGGTTTCTTTTGATTTATAGTTTTACATTTAAAAATATTGGCCAACTGAGACAGAAATGTAAAAGCCTGGGTGAGAAAAGTGTATAAAGTGTGTGGTGAGGGGTTTTACAGCCGCAAAACATGTAAAAAGGCTGAAAAATAAAGCTGACACTGCGGGTTATTTTTAGAACGAGGGACCACTGCACTCTAAATGTCAGACAAAATGTTCAAAATTGTTCCTATTATTTACTTATTTACTATGCATGACAATATTCGTGTGTAATTGTTGCGTTCTGGCTCGTTATGGTGGATTAGCTTTTGGGTTTTTTTATCAGTCAGGGAATAGCCCGCCTCTTAATTGAATTAGGAATTAAGTTATGATTTGACAACTGTCTTGAATAGGCCTACAGTTCATCAAATAAAGCAGGATAAGGACTTAATATGACTCACTTTTACGTGGATAATAGGGTTTGTTTAAGTGAAAAGGCACAAATGGAGTCAGTTTCTTTTGATTTATAGTTTTACATTTGAAAATCTTGGTGTAATAAGACAGAAATGTTCAGTTTACGGTCAGTAAATGCACAATTATGGAATGGTAATGTTTTTATGTTCAGGTTTTAGTTAGAAAAAACCTTCATGTTGGTCTATTTTGGTTTTAGATTTGATTTTATTTAGTTTTTCTAAATTAAAACGGCTCTTAGTGTTGATTTCGTGAACGTAAATACGGTAATACAGTTATTTATCCCACAAAAATAAATGAATATCTTCCTCCAAAGTCGTCCGTCAGTTCCAGACCACATGTTTTTACTGACAGACGATTGGCTGTGGACGTCGTGATTCAAAAATTCAACGATATCAGTGAGAGTTTGACTCATTCTGTCTCTCGATTCACTGTCCAGCTTTAGTTTTAGGACACATCAAGGTTCCACAAGCAACTAGAACCTCTGTGTGCACGAGAGAGTCAAGTCCTTTTGAGATGTAAACAATAAGATAAATGACAGAGTATACTCTCTGTATCTACATTCTGAAATTATAATAAAACATCTTTCTTTTCTTATCTTATTGTGAAGAGTAAGGTCACCAACGGCCTTCTCCACAATCATGTCCAGTGAAAGTCTAAATAAGTCTCTGTAAGTCAACAAAGGAAAAGTAACACATCTGCTGGTAACAATAAAATATATATACAATAATATATATATACAATAAAATATACATACAATAAAATATATATACAATAAAATATATACACAATAAAATATATATACAATAAAATATATATACAATAAAATATATACACAATAAAATATATATACAATAATATATATATATACAATAAAATATATATACAATAAAATATATACACAATAAAATATATATACAATAATATATATATACAATAAAATATATATACAATAAAATATATATACAATAATATATATATATACAATAATATATATACACAGTAAAATATATATACAATAAAATATATATATACAATAAAATATATACACAATAAAATATATATACAATAAAATATATACACAATAAAATATATACACAAACCAGGTTCAGACGGTGGAAACACGGCTGGAAGCGTCTGTGTGGAGGTGGAGGTGTGTAGAGGTGGAGGTGGAGGTGTGTACATGTGGAGGTTTGTCTGTGTGGAGGTGGAGGTGTGTACATGTGGAGGTGGAGGTGTGTACATGTGGAGGTGGAGGTTTGTACATGTGGAGGTGGAGGTTTGTGGAGGTGGAGGTTTGTCTGTGTGGAGGTTTGTCTGTGTGGAGGTGGAGGTTTGTCTGTGTGGAGGTCTGTCTGTGTGGAGGTGGAGGTTTGTGGAGGTGTTTACATGTGGAGGTGTGTGGAGGTGTGTGGAGGTGGAGGTGGAGGTGGAGGTGGAGGCTGAGCCTGTAGAGTGTCATGACTGTAGTGATTTCCCAGTTGCTCTGGGGGCTGATTGATAAACAGGAGCCCAGTGTATTGATCCTGAGGTGATTCTGATCACATCAGCCTTTTGACTTGATCACATGTCCATGTGCCGCTGCCACACGTTTATCTCACAAGCACCGGGGAAAAAAATAAGAAATTAAATATACCTCCAGGTTTTAAAGCCTCAGAGTCAAGTCACTTTTTTGCCAAAATCTAGACTAAAATAAAAGCTTTTTTTTTTTCATTTTGTTTATCAGAAAACACAGAGAAACATCCGCCCTGTGAGCTGCATCTCCACAAACCTTACTCTTATTTGGCCTGGAGGACGTCTGAAAGTACTTCTGAAGTATGATTTTAACTTTTTATTTTCATTTTCAGGTGATGTGCCGCCTCCAGGACGTGCCTGTCCCGTCCCGTCGGTGCAGCTCCTGAGTCTTACTCACTGATGACACACACTTTATATCAACACCACAGACGGAGCCTCTTCTGTCGTACTAAAGGTATAAGTAAACAAATTATGGATCAAAAATGTAATTAGGAAATACTATTATCAAAACTTGAAGGATTAAGTCAGAAAAAGAGGAAGGTCGGGGAATAATGGTGAGGTTAATGTATTAAGATCGAGACATGAGGAAGTCCAAAAAAGGGCATCACGAACTTAAAGAGGAACAAAGTGGAGTGTGAGATTTGGGATGTGGAGTCGTGTATTTACAGGGGGTCAGATGATTCACTGCAGTGACTCAACCGTTGGCCTTGTTTGGGCAGAGGACTGGACTGGGGCCAGGTCCAGAGTTAAACATTAACCTTGAAGTGAAAGTTTCAGCCTCAAAAGAATGTCAGAATGTTTGTGTTTAATCACCGTCTGTGTGGAGTTTCCCCATTAAAATAAATCAAGAAAGAAAGAAAATCTAAACCTCCAACTAGATACTACAGTCCTGACCCGGATCTAATACTACGACTGTACTTGATGCCTGTTTTTATCCCACAATGATACGAACAACAACACAATATACAGTCATTTTAACACACAAAATGATAGTATTTTCTTTAACATTATTATATTGTCTGACATAAATTCTGACCAAAACTAAAACTAAATTAAAGTTCAATTCTCTGACAAATCCAGACTGATCTCTCTGTTTTTTTACACAGATTGATCTCAGTCTGGTCCCTCGTCCTCGTCCTGGTCAAACGTGATCGTCCAATCAGATCTGGTCATTTCAGCGACGTGTGTGAAACAAAGCAGCTCATTGGTCGCCTGTGATTTACAAATAAAATCACGTTTATTTCGCCTCAGATTAACAGAGTTTAGGTGTCACGATCCGCACCGTCCGCTCCACGTTTTACCTCCTGTCCTGCTCTTCCCCCTCCCTCACCTGTCTGTACCTGGAGGTGGGCGGAGTTCTCGGCTCCTCCCACACGCACCTGCTGGTCGTCTGGGTAATCACCTCACCTGCCGTGGATAAGAGGAGCTGGGAGAAGACACGCGGTTCACCTTTCTCGACTCTGTGACTCTGTAGTGCTGTACGTTTGCAACTTTTCTCCCCGACAAAACCTACAATGTCGATGAAACGTTCAAAAAGACGAAGGTTTGAACTTTGAGAGAGTTTAAACAAGAGAGGACTAAAGGAGGACTAAACCAGGACTAAACGAGGACTAAAAGAGGACTAAAAGAGGACTAAACCAGGACTAAACCAGGACTAAAAGAGGACTAAAAGAGGACTAAAGGAGGACTAAAGGAGGACTAAAGGAGGACTAAAGGAGGACTAAAGGAGGACTAAAGGAGGACTAAAGGAGGACTAAAGGAGGACTAAACCAGGACTAAAGGAGGACTAAAGGAGGACTAAAGGAGGACTAAAGGAGGACTAAAGGAGGACTAAAGGAGGACTAAAGGAGGACTAAAGGAGGACTAAAGGAGGACTAAAGGAGGACTGAACCAGGACTAAACCGGTTTGAACTTTGTGCTTAAACAAGAGAAATGTGATAAAATGTTAACGCCTGTGTGAGAAAAGTGTATAAAGTGTGTGGTGAGGGGTTTTACAGCTGCAAAAACACATAAAAATTCCAAAAAATAAAGCTGATACTTCGCGGATTTTGTCTACTGCGGGTTATTTTTCGAACGAGGGACCACCGTGCTCTAAATATCAGACAAAACGTTCAAAATTTTTCCTTTTATTTACTTATTTATCCACTCTATTTATTCAGTACCCTTGATCAAATGAGTATCGAGTTTTGGCAGTACTTATCCTCGTATCATTTACGTCTGACGGCTTTATTCCGCTGCGTCGCTAACATTTCCACGAGCTAATACAGTCGATTTAAATTCCCTTTTACAAAAAAAAATAAGACGACATCATCATTATTACATATTCAAGCGTTTTTTTTCTCGCCTCCCAAATCCCCGAGACTTGGATAAACTCGTCCTGTGTCTAAAATGTCCGCCTCACTTCCGCGCACTCGTCTCACTCATGTTCACTTAAGCTTTACTTACACATTCTGCGCTTTTTTTCCCATGTCCCTCTAAAATATGCCATGAATAATTCCCTTAAATGATCTCCTCGTGTGATACGGCCTGATGAAGGTGAAATTACCTCGCGAGCGCCGAGGCTGACACCTAATTAACCGCGGCGAGATGGCTCTACGGAAAAGCCCGTACGCAGACGTGGACGCGCAGTATTGTGTTGTGTACGGCGCTGATTTAAGAATTGTAGGTTCGTTTTGTTTTGGAGGTTCCGCTAATAAAAAACTGGGTCTGTAATTAAAACTCAACCGAAGCGAGTTTATTTGTACGGCGGAATTCATACGCAAGGTGATTTAAAGTGGTTTAAGGAATAAGAAAGAGGTTAATATCACAATACAACAAATGAAAACGTAAATAATCATCATAGAATTAATGTTAAAACAGAAAAGTGCAGAATAAACCCCTTTCAGTCACATGCACAGATAAACAGAACAGTTTGAGTCTGGATTTAAACATCGTCAAAGTCGAGGCCTGAGTCACATCTTCAGGAAGAGAGACAGATTTAAACTGAACAAAACAAACACTGATTCAACATGTTTAGTCCTGGTTTAGTCCTGGTTTAGTCCTGGTTTAGTCCTGGTTTAGTCCTGGTTCAGTCCTGGTTCAGTCCTGGTTTAGTCCTGGTTTAGTCCTGGTTTAGTCCTGGTTTAGTCCTGGTTTAGTCCTGGTTCAGTCCTGGTTTACTCCCTGTTTAGTCCATGTTTAGTCTATGTTTAGCCCTGATTTAGTCCTGGTTTAGTTCTGGTTTAGTCCTGGTGTGGTCCTGGTTTAGTTCTGTTTTAGTCCTAGTTTAGTCCTGGTTTAGTCCTAGTTTAGTTCTGGTTTAGTCCTGGTGTGGTCCTGGTTTGGTCCTGGTTTAGTTCTGGTTTAGACCTTGTTTAGTCCTAGTTTAGACCTGGTTTAGTCCTAGTTTAGACCTGGTTCAGTCCTAGTTTAGACCTGGTTTAGTCCAGGTTTAGTCCTAGTTTAGACCTGGTTTAGTCCTAGTTTAGACCTGGTTTAGTCCTAGTTTAGACCTGGTTTAGTCCTAGTTTAGACCTGGTTTAGTCCTGGTTTAGTCCTGGTTTAGTCCTGGTTTAGTCCTGGTTTAGTCCTGGTTTAGTCCTGGTTTAGTCCTGGTTCAGTCCTGGTTTAGTCCTGGTTTAGTCCTGGTTTAGTCCTGGTTCAGTCCTGGTTTACTCCCTGTTTAGTCCATGTTTAGTCTATGTTTAGCCCTGATTTAGTCCTGGTTTAGTTCTGGTTTAGTCCTGGTGTGGTCCTGGTTTAGTTCTGTTTTAGTCCTAGTTTAGTCCTGGTTTAGTCCTAGTTTAGTTCTGGTTTAGTCCTGGTGTGGTCCTGGTTTGGTCCTGGTTTAGTTCTGGTTTAGACCTTGTTTAGTCCTAGTTTAGACCTGGTTTAGTCCTAGTTTAGACCTGGTTCAGTCCTAGTTTAGACCTGGTTTAGTCCAGGTTTAGTCCTAGTTTAGACCTGGTTTAGTCCTAGTTTAGACCTGGTTTAGTCCTAGTTTAGACCTGGTTTAGTCCTGGTTTAGACCTGGTTCAGTCCTAGTTTAGACCTGGTTCAGTCCTAGTTTAGACCTGGTTTAGTCCAGGTTTAGTCCTAGTTTAGACCTGGTTTAGTCCTAGTTTAGACCTGGTTTAGTCCAGGTTTAGTCCTGGTTTAGACCTGGTTCAGTCCTAGTTTAGACCTGGTTTAGTCCAGGTTTAGTCCTGGTTTAGACCTGGTTCAGTCCTAGTTTAGACCTGGTTCAGTCCTAGTTTAGACCTGGTTCAGTCCTAGTTTAGACCTGGTTCAGTCCTAGTTTAGACCTGGTTTAGTCCAGGTTTAGTCCAGGTTTAGTCCAGGTTTAGTCCTGGTTTAGTCCTGGTCTCAGCCGCACTGTGAAACGTGGATGAAGCATAAATACAAAACTACCTCCTGTTTATCATCAGCTTTATGTGCGTTTTCTTTCTTTCACTTTTTAACCTGTTTTTATGTAACACACTCGGTTTGGCTCCATTTTGCTCTGGAAATATGACGTTTTGTTACACGGAAAAACAGGAAACAGCTGATTCTAACGCGCTCTAGCTTCATTTTTGCCCTCATTTCCCCGTTTCTCCTGTTTAAACCTGAAGTGACCCACTTTGGACCAGTACGTTTCACTTAAAAACGTTTGAGACACTTTGGAACTGTCCTGATCCGCTCCAAAGCAAACCAACGGAAATGTATACAAAACCGATGTACTATCCCGTCAAAAAACAACTAATAAAACATACGAACACTTCAAAGTTTATTTAGGTACTTAGAAAAACGAAGCAGATCAAATAAAACGAAGAAGAACGTCCGTGTTTGTTCATATCTACCGAGGGTCCCGCTAGTCAACACCGCTAGCATTTCACGTTGCCAGATTTGGATTTAAACTGGAAAAAAGACCCATTTCCAAATATTGAAAAACAAAACGCAGCCGTGGGTTTCGTCTCCTTCAGGGCCGGCTGCTGTTTTTGCGAGTTATTGGTGTTTGGAGGGGCGTGCCCGGGTGCGCGGTGGAGAAATGCCGATGTCCGCCCCCGACAAATCAAAGCGTCCTCTCCGGGGGCTGCGCGCAAATCCTACACAAACAATGCAGCGTTATTGCATTCCTCTCACTGTAAGCACACAGACCGCGCACCGCCAGACAAGCTGTTTTCAAAAGCCCTCATAAACGACCCGCGCGGCCGCCATCGATTTACATGTCCAGTCGAACAACGAGCGTCCTAATGAGTCCCGCGTAGGTTTGCTTAAGGAACGTGATCGGACTTTTCTTTTTCTATTAAACGAACGCGATGTTTTGGACCGGTTCTGTTCTTAAAGGAGCTCGTTTGAGGCGTTTCTTAAAAGTTTTCAATCGCGACGCTTAAAACTCGTGCGCGACGTCACCCGCAGCGTTTTTATAGAGGCTAGCAGTTATAGCGGCTAATTTAGAGCGGAGTTTAATGACCGTGAGTGTCGTAGCAACCAAAGAGCCAATCAGGAGCGAGGTGGGTGAAGGTAACGCCCCTTTCCCGGCTGCATTGCTGGTTTAGCAGGGAGCGGGCGCTTAGCAACGCGGTCAATCAAACCGGTTGCTAACGCTAGCGGGAGAGACATCACGGAAAGAAGGCGCTTGACTCAGACGGTGGAATATAAGTCGCGTTTGAGTAAATAATTTCACATCTTCGTTACGGTCACACTGATAAATGCAGGTTTTTTTTTCGTTGTTGTGTACTTTTTTTTACTTGTACTTTGGAAAATGCAGTAAATATATATAAAAAATATTAATAAAGTGTCAGTTCAGTGAAGTAGTTCTGTAATCTGCGTTTTTTTTTTACGTATAAGGCAGAGCTGACTCCACCGCTCCACTCCTGCGTTAAAGGATGGGTCAAACGCAGAGCCCGCAGTGTCCCGTTAAAGGATGGGTCAAACGCAGAGGCCACAGTGTCCCGTTAAAGGATGGGTCAAACGCAGAGCCCACTGTGTCCCGTTAAAGGACGGGTCGAACGCAGAGCCCGCAGTGTCCCGTTAAAAAGGTCAAATGCAGAGCCCACTGTGTCCCGTTAAAGGATGGGTCAAACGCAGAGCCCGCGGTGTCCCGTTAAAAGGTCAAATGCAGAGCCCGCGGTGTCCCGTTAAAAGGTCGAACGCAGAGCCCGCAGTGTCCCGTTAAAGGATGGGTCGAACGCAGAGACCACAGTGTCCCGTTAAAGGATGGGTCGAGCGCAGAGACCACAGTGTCCCGTTAAAGGATGGGTCGAACGCAGAGACCACAGTGGCCCATTAAAGGATGGGTCGAATGCAGAGACCACAGTGTCCCGTTAAAGGATGGGTCAAACGCAGAGACCACAGTGTCCCGTTAAAAGGTCAAATGCAGAGGCCACAGTGTCCCATTAAAGGATGGGTCAAACGCAGAGCCCGCAGTGTCCCGTTAAAATGAACTTTGACCCTAACGTCCATTTTTCACTTCCTCCAGGGTTAAGACCAAAATGACGAGTATGACCGCCGCAGTTACAGGCAGAAGGACGACAGCTTTTCAATCGGAAGTGAATTGGAGCCAGAGTCGATGGAGCAGGAAGTGCGCTCATGACCACTTCCTGTTTGTAACGCGGCAGCTAGCAGGTTAGCTACGTCCATTTATATAAACAGTCCATGTTCTCCAGTGTCTTAACCTGCAGATAAACGACATGTACACGTCGTTTTCTCATCCTCAGTTTTTGTTTGACCGGTGAACTTTTGCGTTGTGTTGTTTTGTGCAGTTTGTGACGTGTTAAGGAGCCACGGGACACGGCGGGAACGTTTTGAGGGCGCTTTCCGTTTAATCTGCTGCAAATCGGTTCTACCACGTGCCGCTATTTGTCGGTTCAGCTCATACTTTTCACAATATGGATTTGCAAAGGGATAAAAAACAGACCTGCTCCACAAAAGTACCATTTTGTGTAATTTTACATTTATATATTTATTTATTCAGATCAGAGAGTCGTCTTCTCCACAGATCTGACCCGTAACCTGCACCGTCTGATGTTTCTTTGGAGATACACAAGTTAAATGCCAAACTGTAGAAGATTCTAAGCGACGCAAAACTATTTTCACGAAGACAAACACGTGGCAAGAGTCCATCAAAAAAAAAAAGTTACACCGTGCACCTTTAAGAAAAACTGAAAAAAACATTTAGCAGAATTAAATCAAACGCTCACGTCGCTGTTTTCCTCTGACAGAAATGAGACAAAACTATCGTGACTTGCTCATAATTGATGTCGCGTTTTGTACAAATAGTTCAATTTATGTAATCTAATGTAACTGTGAGTGGGATCCAAATGCTCCGTGTCTGTGGTTAATGTGGTTATCTGTCATCAGGACGTGACGAGGGGGACGAGGACGAGGGGGACGAGGACGGGGACGAGGGGGAGGGAATCCAATTTGGACGTGGTGCACTCAATCAAACAATATCAATTTGCGTGAAAAGCCAATCGTGACCCGGCCTCAGTGTGCGCAGAGGAGGTTAGCATGGTGTTAGCATGGTGTTAGCATGGTGTTAGCGTGGTGTTAGCATGGTGTTAGCGTGGTGTTAGCGTGGTGTTAGCGTGGTGTTAGCATGGAGAGGTGGTTTCTTATTTCTTATTTTATTTATTTGTAAAGGGACAGCACATGTTAATGAACAAAAATCATTAAAATTGTAAATATGTAAAAACTACAATGTGGTCACTGTTAAAGAAAGAAAAAAGCATCAACAATCGTACAAAAGTGAATATAACAACACACAACACACTTATTATGTACACAAAAAACACTCACTATACACACAAAAACACTCACTATACACACGACAGACTGACTACACACGACACACTCACTGTACACACAACACACACACTGTACACACAACCGACTGACTATACACAGACAACACACTCACTATACACACAACACACTGACTATACACACAACACACTCACTATACACACAACACACTCACTATACACACAACACACTCACTATACACACAACACACTCACTATACACACAACACACTCACTATATACACAAAAAACACTCACTATACACACAAAAAAACACTCACTATACACACAACACACTCACTATACACACAAAAACACTCACTATACACACAACACACTCACTATATACACAACAGACTGACTATACACACAAAAACACTCACTGTACACACAAAAACACTCACTATACACACGACAGACTGACTACACACGACACACTCACTGTACACACAACACACACACTGTACACACAACCGACTGACTATACACAGACAACACACTCACTATACACACAACACACTCACTATACACACAACACACTCACTATACACACAACACACTGACTATACACACAACACACTCACTATACACACAACACACTCACTATACACACAAAAAACACTCACTATACACACAACACACTCACTATATACACAAAAAAACACTGACTATACCCACAACACACTCACTATACACACAACACACTCACTATACACACACAACACACTCATTATGCACACGACAGACTGACTATACACACAAAAAACACTCACTATATACACAAAAAACACTCACTATACACAAAAAACCTACAACACACAACACAATGGTCTACAGTCCAACAGCCAATCAGGACGCACAACACAACGCACGTTCAGATGATGTAAAAAAACAGGTGAAATTGCGCAAAAAAACTCAAAATAACAGTAACGTCATTAATGTTCCCAAGTCCCGCCTCACGATACAAGATCTTTCAGCGTTAAACGACTTTAAAACGCGCGACAAAACTAGCTCGCTCGCGTCATCTGTTCAAAACATCAGAGGATTGAACTTCTCGTTTAGATGCAAATCGAAAGTGCGTCGTTATTATCGGTGAAATGTGGCGCAGTGGTTCAGATAAACGCTTTAAACGCACAGAACGCCGGAGATAAACGACACAGGAAGTAGAGTCGCTATCGCTAATCTGCAGCGGCTTCAGCCTGACCCTCGCCGCGTGGATGTAAACAGACACACGTGAGGATCTACTCTCACGTTTTTACTTTTAAATAATGCTTCAATCTGGATAATTACGGGTTTTTTTGGACTGCGGGTCGTCAAATTCTGATATGGACGAGAATGAGGCCGTTTAATTTAACAACTTTACGAGAGCTGAGTCATAAAGTCGTCTCATTATTTTCGACATTTCCTGCGTTTGTGTCCTGCTGACGCTGTGTTTTATTGGCTGTTGCCGTGGTGATGTTTCGTGGTGATGATATGACGGAGAAGCAGACGCCACACGGACGATTCAGAACCGCACAAGGACGTCCAACTTTAGGTCACGAGGCCCTGAAGTCGAGTAAATGATTCTGTACCAGACTAGGACTAAACCAGGACTGAACCAGGACTAAACCAGGACTAAACCAGGACTAAACAAGGACTAAACCAGGACTAAACCAGGACTAAACCGGTGCTAAACCAGGACTAAACCAGGACTAAACCAGGACTAAACCAGGACTGAACCAGGACTAAACCAGGTCTAAACCAAGACTAACCCAGGACTAAACCAGGACTAAAGCAGGACTGAACCAGGACTAAACCAGGTCTAAACCCAGACTAACCCAGGACTAAACCAGGGCTAAACCAGGACTAAACCGGTGCTAAACCAGGACTAACCCAGGACTAAACCAGAGCTAAACCAGGGCTAAACCAGGGCTAAACCAGGACTAAACCGGTGCTAAACCAGGACTAAACCAGGACTAACCCAGGACTAAACCAGGGCTAAACCAGGACTAAACCAGCACTAAACCGGTGCCAAACCGGTGCTAAACCGGGACTAAACCAGGACCAAACCAGGACTAAACCAGGTCTAAACCAAGACTAACCCAGGACTAAACCAGGGCTAAACCAGGACTAAACCAAGACTAAACCAGGACTAAACCAGGGCTAAACCAGGACTAAACCGGTGGTAAACCGGGACTAAACCAGGACTAAACCAGGACTAACCCAGGACTAAACCAGGGCTAAACCAGGACTAAACCAGGACCAAACCAGGACTAAACCAGGACTAAACCAGGTCTAAACCAGGACTAAACCAGGACTAAACCAGGACTAAACCAGGTCTAAACCAAGACTAACCCAGGACTAAACCAGGGCTAAACCAGGACTAAAGCAGGACTGAACCAGGACTAAACCAGGACTAAACCAGGACTAAACCAAGACTAACCCAGGACTAAACCAGGGCTAAACCAGGACTAAACCGGTGGTAAACCGGGACTAAACCAGGACTAAACCAGGACTAACCCAGGACTAAACCAGGGCTAAACCAGGACTAAACCAGGACCAAACCAGGACTAAACCAGGACTAAACCAGGTCTAAACCAGGTCTAAACCAGGACTAAACCAGGACTAAACCAGGTCTAAACCAAGACTAACCCAGGACTAAACCAGGGCTAAACCAGGACTAAAGCAGGACTGAACCAGGACTAAACCAGGTCTAAACCAAGACTAACCCAGGACTAAACCAGGGCTAAACCAGGACTAAACCAGGGCTAAACCAGGACTAAACCAGGACTAAACCAGGACTAAACATGTTGAATCAGTGTTTGTTTTGTTCAGTTTAAATGTCTCACTTCCTGATCCAGAGCAAAAGACGAAGTTTAAAAG
Organism: Periophthalmus magnuspinnatus; assembly: GCF_009829125.3. Taxonomy (NCBI): domain Eukaryota; kingdom Metazoa; phylum Chordata; class Actinopteri; order Gobiiformes; family Gobiidae; genus Periophthalmus; species Periophthalmus magnuspinnatus. Next base: position 2,969,331 of record NC_047142.1, on the reverse strand, counting down.
TCCATGTCCAGCAGAATCTGACCAGAACTGAAGAAGAATCGGCGAAACGTCTTCACTTCTACAACGATTCACAGATTTAAACTTGGTCTTTTACTGCTAGCTTTAGCATTAGCCTGTACTTTACGATACTTTTAGCCGCTCTAAATCCTCTGAAAATAACTAGGGGACTTTTTTTTTTTCAAATGTCTGACTGAGCGATAACTAAACGACTAAAGTTTATTCACTTTTACTCGACTGTGGGCGACGCGCGTGAATAAACGTGTCACAATAGTATCGTTCACACGCAGAGGCAGAACGCCGAGTGAAAGCAGGTGCTGACCTCGTCCATTTTTCTTCCAGCGCCGCCAAGGCCACCTCCACCTCCACCTCCATCTCCAGCGCCGCACACAGCTCTACGCCCCATTGTGTGTGTGTGTGTGTGTGTGTGTGTGCGTGGGGCGGTAAAAGGTGTAGAATCACAGGGTCAGTCCACACCCCCCTCCTCCCGCGGGACACCTGCTCTTATGAGAGTCAGCACACACACACACACACACACACACCCCACACACACACACACACAGGCCTCGTCTCCGCCCGTGTAATGGACGGTTCATTTTGGGGAGGTGGTGTTGTGGAGGATGGACTGTGGGACCTGCTGTTATAAAGGAGCAGGACGATGTGAACGTGTGAGTCGAGTTGGACAGAACGTGTTTTTACTTCTCCAGATTTGAGCTGGAGAATAAAAATCTGCAGCTTTAAACGTCTAGAAACAAAACAAAGGTAAACTGTCAAAACCAGACTCAAAGAGACTAAACCAGGACTAAACCAGGACTAGACCAGGACTAAACCAGGACTAAACCAGGACTAAACCAGGACTAAACCAGGACTGAACCGGGACTAAACCGGGATTAACCAGGACTGAACCAGGACTAAACCAGGACTAGACCGGGACTAAACCAGGGCTAAACCGGGACTAAACCAGGACTAAATCGGGACTAAACCAAGACCAAACCAGGACTAAACCAGGACTAAACCAGGACTGAACCGGGACTAAACCGGGATTAACCAGGACTGAACCAGGACTAAACCGGGATTAACCAGGACTGAACCGGGACTAGACCAGGGCTAAACCAGGACTAAACCAGGACTACACCAGGACTAAACCAGGTCTAAACCGGGACTAGACCGGGACTAAACCAGGACTAGACCGGGACTAAACCGGGACTAAACGGGGGCTAAACCGGAACTAAACCAGGACTGAACCAGGACTAAACTGGGACTAAACCAGGACTAAACCGAGGCTAAACTGGGACTAAACCAGGACTAAACCGGGACTAAACCGGGACTAAACCGGGACTAAACCGGGACTAAACCAGGACGAAAGGGGTTTATTCTGCACTTTTCTGTTTTAATGTTAATTTTATGATGATTATTTATGATTATTTGTCTTTTGATTTGTTGTGTTGTGATTTTTTATTTGATTTTTTAAAGCACTCTGAATTACTTTGTGTACGAATTGCGCTGTACAAATAAACTCACCTTGCTGAGATAATTAAATATATAACTTCTACTGTACGTCTCATTACACACTTTTATACTCTACTTAAGTGTTTCATTCTGCCATTTATTTACTTACAGCTTCTGTTTTAAGGCAAACCCGTCCATTTTCCAGTCAGTCTCTGTTCTTACCTTCATCTCTGGTCATGAGCTGTAGGTAACGACCGAAAGAACAACCTCACAGAGACGAGCAGCTGAATGAGTCTCCTCTGCGGGGCGGCTCCCTCAGACAAAGGAGGAGGGAGGAGCTGGAGATGAGCCGCCGCTGCTCCACGTGGAGAGGATCCAGCTGAGGCGGCGGCGGCGTTTGTTCCGGATGCTCCTGGACGTCTCTCTGGGGACGTGATCCAGGAAAGAACCAGGACACGGAGGGACGGCGTCTGTCTGTTGTTCCGATGTGATCATTTACAGTCGTCCGTCACTTTATCGTGGTTCACCTTTCGTGGTCTCGCTGTTTCGCAGATTTTTTTTGCAAAATTTTTCATGCTTTTTTCCAGTGTATGAACGTGCATTGTGTTGTGCGTCCTGATTGGCTGTTGGACTGTAGACCATTGTGTCGTGCGTCCTGATTGGCTGTTGGACTGTAGACCATTGTGTCGTGCGTCCTGATTGGCTGTTGGACTGTAGACCATTGTGTCGTGCGTCCTGATTGGCTGTTGGACTGTAGACCATTGTGTCGTGCGTCCTGATTGGCTGTTGGACTGTAGCCCATTGTCCATCAGTCTCCTCCGTGCCGTGTCTCCTGTCCAGTACAGAATGTGTTCAGACAAATTTACATAAACGTTGGATCTCAGTGTGACTCTGAAGTGCTGTACGTTTGCGATTTGTTTTCTCCCCGACAAAACCCACAATGTCGATGAAACGTTCTGCACCGACAAAGACGCCGACGAAGGTTTGAACTTTGAGAGAGTTTAAACGAGAGAGAAATGTGAGAAAATGTTAACGCCTGTGTGAGAAAAGTGTATAAAGTGTGTGGTGAGGGGTTTTACAGACAAAAACATAGAGAATAATGTAAAAAATAAAGCTGATACTTCACAGATTTCGAATATTGCAGGTTATTTTTAGAACATAACCCACTGTAAATAGAAATTAAGTTTGAAATGTGAGTTCCATTGGGATTATAAAGGCTTAGATAAGGAGTGAATTTGCCGGAGTTTGAATGATTAGACGGTTTAATCACCTTTTACGTTATAATTTGCACGTTTTAAATCACAATATTCATCTAAAACGACTTAATAAAAGAAACAAATCCGCTCATTTCCTCATTCGAAAACCGCGGTGTCCAATGGGAGCGGACGTCGCCGTAAACGTCATCGGTGTAGCTGCACATCACACTTCCAAATAGTCGATTTTCTTTTTCATTTGTACCAAAATAACTACACAACGCCGCCGAATTATCGACTAAAAACGTACATTTGGAGAACAAAGTACCTCACAGTGAGCGTGTCCCGGCGACGGCGAAAATGAGGATTGATCGTTGATATCGCATCTCGAAAATGAGCGATTAAAGACGACTCAAACGTGCGTGAATCACTCCAAAAGCAACTTCGAGAGAGTAACTCCGAGATGGTTAAAAGCTCTGAAGAGTCGATTTTGCAGAATAGGTTTGTTTTAATAATTTATTTCAGAGCTTTTCACCGACGCAGAGCCACGTCCTCCTCTACTCAAATGATCTAAACACAGGACTAAACCAGGACTAAACCAGGACTAAACTGGGACTGAACCAGGACTAAACCAGGACTAAACCAGGACTAAACCAGGACTAAACCAGGACAAAACCCGGACTAAACCAGGACTAAACCAGGACTAAACCAGGACTAAACCAGGACTAAACCAGGACTAAACCAGGACTAAACCAGGACTAAACCAGGACAAAACCCGGACTAAACCAGGACTAAACCAGGACTAAACCAGGACTAAACCAGGACTAAACCAGGACAAAACCCGGACTAAACCAGGACTAAACCAGGACTAAACCAGGACTAAACCAGGACTAAACCAGGACTAAAACAGAACTAAATCAGGACTAAAACAGAACTAAATCAGGACTAAACTGGGACTAAACCAGGACTGAACTGGGACTGAACCAGGACTAAACACAGGACTAAACCAGGACTAAACCAGGACTAAACCGGGACTAAACTGGGACTAAACCAGGACTATACCGGGACTGAACTGGGACTGAACCGGGACTAAACTGGGACTTAACTGGGACTGAACCAGGACTAAACACAGGACTAAAGCAGGACTAAACCAGGACTAAACCAGGACTAAACCAGGACTGAACCGGGACTAAACCGGGACTAAACCGGGACTGAACCAGGACTAAACCAGGTCTAAACCAGGTCAAAACCAGGACTAAACCAGGACAAAACCAGGACTAAACTGGGACTAAACCGGGACTATACTGGGACTGAACTGGGACTGAACCAGGACTAAACCAGGACTAAACCAGGACTAAACCAGGACTGAACCAGGACTGAACCAGGACTGAACCAGGACTGAACCAGGACTAAACCAGGACTAAACCAGGACTCAACAAAGACAAAACCAGGACAAAACCAGGACTAAACCAGGACTGAACCAGGACTAAACCGGGACTAAACTGGGACTGAACCAGGACTAAACCAGGACTAAACCAGGACTAAACAAACAAGGATTAAACCAGGACTCAACAAAGACTAAACCATTACAAAACCAGGACTAAACCAGGACTAAACCAGGACTAAACAAACAACCTGCCGTAAACGCCATCGCTTTGCTGTTATTTTACAAACTGTTTGAAAAGACAGAGATGGTCGAGCGCAGGAGGGAGAGGAGGAGGAGACGGAGCTGATAACGACCTGAAGACGAGAGAGGAGGCTCCAAGAAGACTGGCTCCTCCGCCCCGATGAGGACGGGAGGAGGAGGAGATTGAGATATCAGGGAAACCATGTGTGAAGTCAAATTACGCGGCCTACTGTGTGTTTATATATGGAGAAAGAGATTAGATAATAGTTTTTATAAGTCCTGGGTTCATTTTATAAACGGTGTGTGGTCGGGTTGTCCCAGTTTCAAACAACAACGAATATAACGACTGTAATGTTCATCTTTTCAGCTACACCAGGGTGATCGGATTCATAAAATTCAAAAGTGGGACACATCCGGGTTGGGATTTCTGGGTTGAATAAAACAAAAAAATCACGTAATGTCCAGTGTCGACTCAATTGTGCAAATATAAAAGTACAATTTGTCTGTAAAATTGTTATAAGTACTACATAAAACAAAAGAAAAACAAAAAAATAAAGAAAAATGCATCAATTTACAACAAAAAAATGGTTTAATAACATTGTTTTTTTTAAATCTATAACAGAAAATATGTAAAACGCATCAATTTCCCTAAAATTCATTAAGAAAAAAATTATCCTTTTTTAAACTATAAACATTTTGAACCATTTGATACAGAAATAATAAATAATAATAATAAAAAATAAAATAAGATATAATAAAATGTATCAGCGTGATCGAGGTGTAATATCCTTAAGTGACGCCTTCATTTATTTGGTTTCGTGGCGTCCGCTGCCAACATTTTTCGACACAGTGGACACGCCGGTCTTTCCTCGTCTCTTGCCGTAGTCGTTTTGTCGTACTTCCTCGTTTTTCTTTCAGGTGACTTTCGTTTATCTCTTTACCTCCGTCTGTCTCCGCCTTTCTTTTCATCGCTGTTAAATACGTTTCCACTGTCTCTTTTGGTTTGTTCACTGCTCTGTGTGTCATGATCTAAGCTAACACGACCTGTGCACACTCTGACAATGAGAGCGCCACCGCCACCTACTGTAGTGGAGGTGGAATTACACTTTATTCTAGTACGGCAAAAGAATTATTTGAGAAGGACGGCTATAGAGGGACTTTTATTGGTGCGTTTTTTGCATTATGCTCATTTCCAAGAACGTTTTTCTGTATTTTAGCTGAACAAATGATAATATATTCCACTTTTTACTGTTGGGCAGGATCGGATTGGTCAAAAATATGGACATCTGGGACATTTTTTGCTTAAAACTGAGACAAATAAATTGGTTTGGATACATTTACTGCGAAAAGGACCAGGAATTAGGCTTGTCACGATCAAATTTTGAAGAACGATGTACTGTATTGCTTATATTTACTGAAACCAAACCATAAAGAGCTGAGTTATTCTCCAAAAAGTGTTCTGAATGTAATTATATATATAAAACATGAGCTGCAGTAAATAAACAGCAGAATGAAACACTTTAGTAGTTAGTTAGTATCTATAAAGAGGCATAGAAGTGATTCATTCAACCATCTACAGCTCAAACAGAAAAATAACCAAAATGTTCCCACTAGTGCAAAGAAAAAGTCCCCAATATAAACACTGACTCTGCATCTGTCATGTACTGAAGTATAAGTGGATACACAGGACACAGGGCTTAAAACTGGGACTGTCCCGGGTCAAAAGAGACGTCCAGTCACGCTAAGCTCTGCTCCAAAAAACAAGATCGTAGCTCAACATCTAGAGAAGGGTCTTTGTATTTGAGTGGAACAAGTTTAGACAGTGTAAAATATGGTGCTTAAAGTATTTTTCAGACTAAACGTCGCTCTGGAGTATAAGTCGCACCAGCAAAAAATGCATAATAATGAAGAAAAAACATATATAAGTCGCATTTTTGGGGGAAATTTATGTTACAAAATCTAAGACCAAGAACAGACATTTTATCTTTAAAGTCAAGTTCTAATAATAATAATAAAATGTGGAACGACAGGCTGAATATCAGTACATCACGCTAACGTAACACATTTATATTTATTCAGCTCCATGAAGCACAGACAGAACTGAACACGTGTCTGGTTTGTTAACGTAAGATATTAACAGTTAATCAGATAAATAAAGCAGAAAAAACAACAACAAGTTTACTCTGGATCTCACTCCAAATCAATAAATCCACTGAATTCTTCATCCTCGTTGTCGCTTCTGAACATTTTACCGTTTTGTTTTAGGGGCGTTTTTGTTCAGTGTTTCTCTTTGTCTTTTAAATCAGCGTAATGTTGAAATTTTAAATGTTCAGTGGTTCAGGAGGAGTAGAAACTGGTACAAGTCTAGACGTGAAATGATATATTTGAGTCATTTCACATATAAGTCGCATCTGAGTATAAGTCGCACCAACGACAAACTATGAACAAAAGTGCGTCTCATAGTCCAGAAAATACAGTAGATGCAGGTAAAAGTACACACTGGGCTTATTTTGACCTCAAGAGCTACAAATTTTATGAGTACGAACCCTTTTAAGTGAAGAAAAACCCAAATGAGTTTTAGTTTTGGTTCTACTTCTACAATAATGTGAGATCATTTCACATATAAGTCGCATCTGAGTATAAGTCGCACCTCCGGACAAACTATGAACAAAAGTGACACTTATAGTCTGGAAAGTACAGTACATTTACACGTGTTTGCAGCGTGATGGTGGTTACTGTACGTGGCTAAAGTACCAGGTTAAATGTCAATAATCATGTACTTTTGAATGGTATTTTGGTGTCACTATTACTGTTTCTTGCTCTTTTGGTTCTGCAGAGAGAAAACGCAAAATCTCCATCTCCCGTTTACCCTCTGGAAGTTGTATTTAGAGTAGATTAATGTATGTTCAAGACGCCATTGCTCTGAAAATACCACCTGCGCTTCATTGGTAGTGGAAGAAGTACTCAATGGATACTCAAGTAAAAAGTAAAAGTATCACATGAAAAAGTCTACTTAAGTAAAAGTATTAAAGTGCACATTTACAAGTGTATTTAAAGAGTAAAAAGTATTAAAAGTATAAAATAGTTTTGCACAGATTTAGAGATTTTCAAATGTACAAAAATAGAAAGAATTGAGTCAATCTTTTTTTTTTCTCGCTGTTTTTATTTGTATATTTTTGTTTGCGTCAATAATTTCCTCAGCCTTTTCAACAGGTCTCAGATAATAATAATAATAATAATAATAAATTAATAATAATAATAATAATAACAATAAAATAATAACAATAATAATAAAATAATAATAGCAATAGCAATAATAATAATAATAATAATAATAATAATAATAATAAGTACTTTTACTTTTCAGTCCAATTAAAAAATGTAGTGGAGTAGAAAGTACAGATACCTCAAATTAGCACTTAAATACAATACTTTACTACAGTTATTTTGTTAAATTCCACTATTAGCCCACAGCTTTTTACATTTTTACTTTTCAAAGCAGTGATTCTCTTTGGATTTATCAGCGTCACAGCCATTTTTTGCACAAATTAAGAACAAAAATCAGCTAAAAGTGTTAAAAGCGAGCTGTAAACTGCGCCGACAGCATCAAGCTCATTGTTGTGACGTTTCCGATGACACGCCGCGAAGGGAGACGCACAAATCAACGCTGCAATTTTCCAAAAAATATAAAAAGCCACAGATAATAAGCATATAGCAGACAGAACGCTGATATGTCATTAGCTGCACGGGTGACACATGAAGTCTCCATCTACTCTCCATAATTAAGTAAAACGCACTAGGTTCTCTTATAAACAAGCGTATTGTGACCTCCCGGTGTTGGCTAATTACCTTGTCATTGGCCGTCTCGTGCGTGTCAGAGGTGGCGTTGGAACAAATGAGTGAGTTGAAAAGGCCAAGCGAGTCCTCAAAGCCATTATCAATTCCAATCAAGCTTCATTGTTATGCGTTCAATAAAGCATCTGAGAGGGCTGCAGTAATGTCGCCTGATTATTCTGCTCTTGTGCCAAATCAGCTCATTCAGCCTTTTCTTCAGTCTGTGTCAATTCACTGTTTAAGACGAATGAGTTTAACGGACGTGGGCGTGGCTTGTAGTGCTATTTTTAACGGATTTAGTCTTTTTTTTAGTATGTATATTCAGATTTTTGTATTGTATTTTAACATTTTACAGCCCTTCTAAGCACAAAAACAGACAAAACTCAACAACTTGTATATAGATCTACAGGGCCGGTCCCAGCGTTCAGGGGGCCCAAGGCTGAGTTTGTCTCTGGGGCCCCCTCCTGGCTCAGGTGTTGGTGATTCACATTTGACACTTTCTGTAGTTTTTGTGTTTATCTGAACAACATCAGACTGAAAACATCCAGAATGTCACAACTACAACAGACACAAGAACAGAACATAAACATATAAGAAGGGGTCAAGATTTTTACAATTCAAGATGTTTTTTCTTTGTTTCTGGTGGATTTTAATGTGTTCCAGTTGCGACAGTGTTTCTTACTTTTACTTTATGTCGGGTCCTTGCTCCGGTGTAAACACAGAGCTGCCCTCACCTCTGCCCGACTCAAAAACAAACACAGCAGCAGATATTTTACTACCATAGATATAAAAAAAACAAAAAAAACCCCAAATGTAATTGTTTTAGAGGGATATTTATGCTGCTGTAAACACACAAGCCCTGAGTCCAATAAAACTTGATATATTATTTTCAATGTAAATGTTTGGGCTCTTGGGGCCCCCCTGCTGGCCTCGGGGGCCCTCAGCAGCTGCTCAGTCTGCTTAAAGGCTGGACCGGCCCTGTACATATACATACACATATACATTCCTATATATTCATACATATACACATATATGTAAATAAAAAAAATACAAAAAATACAATACATATAATAATAATAATAATAATAATAATAATAATAATAATAATAATAATAATAATAATAATAATAATAATAATAATAAACAATAATACTAGCACTGAAGTTGACCAGAAAACAAAACACAAACCACACAGAATATGGAATAAAAAAATAAATAAATAGATTTATTTTTAGCATTTTGGATTGAGTTCAGTTCACAAACTACAAACAATACAAACATTTTTTTTCTTTTTATAGAATTATTATTATTATTATTATTATTATTATTATTATTTTGTGATGATTATGTTGAAGTTTTCATCAAAGTGACTTTTTGCAACTTTTCAGCTGGAGGCTCCAACATCTGCTCGTCTTCGTGAAGAAACTGTTCCTTTGTCTTCACCACTGAGCCTCTAGCATTAACATTAAACTTATCTATCGCCATAGAGACAAGCAGGCGGCACTACCAGGCCAAGTTATGGGTCAGATCTGTGGAGAGGAGATTTTGCAATAAAACAGGTAATGTATTTATGCAAGTTGAGTACGTTTAATGCCTTACAGTGGACCAACCATCATCGGACTCATTTTGCCGTCAAACCGCATTCACACCGATGATATGGCTCTGTTAGCATAGCATTCACGCGACGCCGTGTTCATTTTCCGGTTTATTCCTGTTACCGACATATAAACCTAATTGAAAATGTAGGCGTTTAAATTAGAGCATTTGAAATACTAATCCCAAGGTGAGTAAAAGCACGTTTAAAGAGAGATTAAAACCACACAAACGCATCATATTTGTTCTTTAAAACCCAAAAGTGATTCGTTTCTCCAAATGTGTAATTGCACTTGAATATCTCATCACGCTCTGTTGTGTTGAGCGTCGCTGGCGGTGACAGACGTGTTCGAGAAGCGTCTACTTCCTGTCAGTTTGCGCGACGGTGAAGTGGCGCGCCTGGTACCGACCCTTTAAGCCCTTTTACAAATCAGCGCCAATGGTTGAAGCGCTGGCACCGTTCAAAGCGTCATGTGGCTCTTACAACGATTTGGAGATTGTGGTTTTCGCCAGGGGCCACGTGCGCCCGCTGTGCGCTGGCGTGGAGCTCTCTTCTAATAATGATTGATTCCCCGATTAAGCTAAATTGTGCTGAATTCTAAAAGGAACACATGGAAACAGATCGGGTTTTTTGGTGAGTGATGCTGATTTGTATTGGCGCTGATGATTGAGTACATTTTTCGGGTTATTTCTGCTCGTGTGACGTCCTGGCGACTTCTTCAGGCTGGTGGCGGCGGTCAGATAATTGTAGGAGTGACGGACAGAAAGAAAGAATTGCATTTTATCCAGCTCCCAGACTTCCCTCACCCCAGACACGTCCTCCAGCTCCTCCGGTAGAAACGTAGACTGACCGGTAAAAATCGAGAGCTTCGCGTTTCGACTCATCACGGTCCCATCGAGCAACGCACTTTTGTCTCGTTTATGTGTCGTTGTTGTGAAATCCCAAACCCATCGTCATAAACCGACCGCTAATCTCATATTTAACATCGTTTATCCCACTGTGAACAAAATCCAACGTCTCTGAGCGCTCAAAAAATGCTCCGTTTGCATTTTGTCAGTGTAACCGAGACGGGAATTTTTAAACCTTAGCGATACTGAAACGTTAAGCGAAACACACACTGAAAAAGAGACACAACGCTCCATCTGTTCATCTTCATTTAGGGTTCATCATTTGTCGTAATTTAGCTTTTGTTAAGTTTGGTTTGACAAATTAAATCCACCATTTTGATTTCTTCGCATTTACAGTTTAAACCAGGGGTGCCCAAACTAAGGCCTGGGGGCTAAATGCGGCCCTCAGACCAGTTTTAATTGGTCCTCAAGCCTCCTGCTGAACCGGCCCAATTGATCCTAAGCAGTACTTTTAACAGCAAATTAAACTATTTCTACTTCTATAACCTCAAACATGAAATTGCAGTGTGAGACAGACCTAAAATGAACACACAGCGGCTCTGTCAAAGCTGTTTTTAAAGTACCGCACTGCACTGATCACTGGTCTGTGGCCCTCCGCTTCGAATATGTTTTGAGATGTGGCCCTCGATTAAAAAAAAAAAAGTTTGGGCACCTCTGGTTTAAACTATTTCGTATGTTGTAGGATCCGACTCTAATACACACCGGCGTTGTTCAGTTCCATCCATCCATTTTCTTCCGCTTATCCAGGGTCGTGTTGCAGGGGCCACAGTCTAAGCAGAGACGCCCAGACTTCCCTCACCCCAGACACGTCCTCCAGCTCCTCCGGTGGAAACGTAGACTCACCGGCTTCGCCTTTGGATTCAGCTACTTCTTTACCACAAAGAAATTCCAAGTAAATTACGTTTTAGAATCATTAAAACTTATAAAACTCAAGTTCTCAAAAAGTGGTACATGGACTATTGTTAAAGTTCCTCTATGTCGTGTCTCCGGTTGCTGGTCTGTCACCTGCTTCTTTCCAGATATCTTTGTTTTGTCTGGACTGTTCCACACTTATCTCACTTTTATTAAATACCATGGAACAATCCAGACGAAGCAATAACATCTCCATGGAGACACAGATATGACCTCCACCAGAAAAGTTGTTATTTTGACATTACACATTATGTTTTCTCATCAAAATCATAGTTACGTTTCAGTTTATTTGTCCGTGTTGGAGAAATGCTGCATATTTTGAACTTGAAATGCTCAAATCCACCTCGCGACATCATCAAGTAGTAATCGTCACACTTTTTTTTTTACTTTTTCCACTTTCGAGTCACGCTTTACATCAACACGCACACATTCGTACACTGACACTGGGGAAGAGCGGGTTAAGCGTCTTGCCCAAGGACACGACGACAGTATTCATCTGTGGGAGCTGGAATCGCATCGTCAGGATCGGGATTCGAAACGGCAAACTTCAGCTCGGTGGACAAACACTCCGCCGAATGAACCGCTGTTGCCCGTCATGTACTCGTGTGTTTAGAAACTGAAACTGAAACTGAAATATCGCACCTGTTTTTCTCACGTTGGAAAAGTGAAATACGCAGCACAAACTCTGAGGTCTGTTCGAGAAATTAACTCTGATTTAAAAGTCCTTAAAGGGTAAAGTATTACACAGAATTCAACAGATTTCAACTTTCTCTAAATCAGGGGCGTCAAACACATTTTCACCGAGGGCCACATCAGCAAAATGGCCGCCGTCAAAGGGCCAAATGTAAAATAAATCTAACTACTTTTTAAAAATTGTTACTTAACTGTTTCTGTATTTATTACTTAAGAATCAGAAGACTTTTGTTGCCATTGTCAATGAACACAACTCACAAACTAGGAACTTACTTCGGTGATAAAGCGCAACACAAAAACACTGAATAATAACAATATAAAAAAGTTGAAATGTAGCTATTATAATAAAAAATATATACAACATCAGAACAACTTCTACTTCTTCAGGTTACAAATATCGCATATGTATTTGCAAATGTGTAAAAAAATATGGATGTGTAACTGCATATGTCCTGATAAAATGACATTGACATATGACATTTTAAGACCATCATACTTTTAATTTACACTGTCGAGGGCCGCATAAAATGATGTGGAGGGCCCCATTTAGCCCGCGGGCCTTGAGTTTGACACGTGCTCTAAATGGTGCAGAACATAGAACACATTTTCATTGAGAGCCACATCAGCAAAATGGCTCCTCTCAAACTACTTTTTTAACTTGTTAATTAAGTGTTTCTGTGTTTATTACTTATTCAAGTTACAAATATTGCTCAAACATTTGCCTAGATGTAAAAATAACTGAGTATCTCCTGATAAATGACATTTTAAGACCATTGTACCTTTTACTTTACCGTCGAGGGCCACATAAAATTATATGGAGGGCCACATTTCACCCACGGGCCTTGAGTTTGAGTTTGAGTTTTATTTATTCTTTGCTTGTAATCTGTTTATAATACTGTCTTGTTTATTTATTCATTTATTTTGTGAACTGTTGGGGCCCAAGTGTCAAAAATAAATAGATTTGGTCCGGTTAAAACAGCCTGGAGTCTGAACCCAGAGCTTTGGACGAACTTTAACAGCTTTATTTTTTCAAACACGACAGGTTACGTGGTCAACCGCTTCGACAAAACTCAGCTACGAAGCAAAAACGAATCTAAAATCATCCTGAAAATCTCAAATTCATCTGGAAATAATGTTAAAATTAAGAACAAGAAGCGTTTGAGTTGATATCTTGCAGGAATAAGCAGCTCTGTTCATTTGGAGGAGAGAAAATAAATATTCTGAACATGTAAAAACTGGTTAAATTGACTTAACCAATTTAAGGCTCAAGTTGGATTATCAGGAAAAAAGAACATGTTTTAAGGAGCGAGCTGAAGGCTACAAACGATTAAAATAATGACAGTGAAATATTTTGTGAGTGTTTCAAATTTAGACTGATAATTTGTGCATCATGGAGAAATAACTATAATGTATGTATATTTTTTTATTTATTATTATTTTATTTTTTTTATTTCAGTTGAGCGAGACACATGATCCGTTTGTGTTTAAATAAATATAGCGGCTTGTGAGTAAAAAAGGGAAAAGCTAATAACGCAGAGTGGATTTCTGCAGAATCAACAAGCGAAGCACAAAAGTTATAGATTTTGTTTTAAACGAGAATAAGAATGAGAGTTTTCAAGAGGAGACGTCTTCTGAATTTGAGAGGCAGGTAAATTTTGGACCGTCCCATGTTAGAACGGAGGTTTGAGGCCCGTATGATCCAGACCCCTGCAGGAAGTTTCATGTTATTACAGATTAAAACACTAAAAACCTGCAAACGTGAACGATGGAGCGACAGCAGAACCTCCGTCTTCATGTCCTCCATCTTTTAATTGTTCTGATCATAGACTGTTTATATAAATGGACGTAGCTGACCCGGTAGCTGCCACGTTACAAATATAAAGTGATCACGTGTGCGATTCCGGCTCCATCGACTCTGGCTCCAGTTCACTTTACATTGAAATCTGTCTCCTCTCTCTTTACCTGCTGCTGTCAGACTCATCATTTTCGTCTTAAATCTTCGTATTAATCCACTCTACATGATCCTGCTTTTTGTTGTTGTTTTTTTTTAGTTATTTTGAAGGGTTTTTTTGTTATTTTTATTATACTTTTTTGTTATTTTGAGTTTTTTTATTTAATTTTATTTTTTTTGTTTGTTTTAAATTATTTTGAGTATTTTTTGTTATTTTGAGTTTATTTTTTATGTTCATTTTTTTTGTTATTTTGAGTTAGTTTTTTTGTTATTTTTATTATACTTTTTTATTTTCCGTTTTGTTTTATTTAGTTTATTTAGTTTATTTTTTTGTTATTTTGAGTTTGTTTTTTGTTTATTTTTTCGTTATTTTGAGTTTGTTTTTTGAAAAACTGTGTCCTCTCTCTGTCTCTGCTGCTGTCAGACTCATCATTTTGGTCTTAAATGTTCGTATTAATCCGCTCTACATGATCCTGTTTTTTTGTTTTTTTGTTTGTTTGTTTGTTTTAAGTTATTTTGAGTTTATTTTATTTTATTTTATTTTGGTTATTTTGAGGGTTTTTTTTTGTTTTGTTTTTTTATTTTGAAGGGTTTTTTGTTACTTTTATTATACTTTTTGTTATTTCAAGTTTTTTTTTAAATTAAATTTTATTTTTCTGTTTGTTTTAAGTTATTTTTGGTAGTTTTTTGTTATTTCGAGTTTGTTTTTTGTCATTTTGAGGAGTTTTATTTGTTATTTTTACTATACTTTTTTGTTATTTTGCCTTTTGCTTTATTTAGTTTATTTAGTTTACTTTTTTGTTATTTGTTTGTTGGTTTTTTGTTGGTTTTTTTTAGTTATTTTGAGTTTTTGGGGTTTTTTTTTTGTTATTTTGAGTTGTTTATTATTATTATTTTTGTTATTTTGAGTTTATTTTTTACTTTTTTATAAACTGTCCCCTCTCTCTGTCTCTGCTGCTTCAGACTCATTTTGGTCTTAAATGTTCGTATTAACCCTCTACATGATCCTGTTTTTTTATTTCACTATTGTGTCTGTAAATCAAGATATGAACATTAATAACAGACAAATCAGGTCCTTCTTTCACTGAGATCGCTTCAGATAGCGTTAGCAACAGGTTTGATTGACAGCGTTGCTAAGCTAAACCAGCAGCGTGGGCAGGAAGGGGCGTTACCTGCAACAGCCTCACTCCGGATTGGCTCTTTGGTTGCTATGATACTCGCAGTCGGAATTCCAAATATGAAATTTAGCTCCAGATTAGCCGCTATAACCGCTCTAGCCTGGATTAGCTTCTCACTTAGTCCACTTCTTTACACAAACTATGGCTCCGACACAACAATGTTTAATCCTCAGTATTAACAGGCAGAATAATCAATCAGAAAAACCTTTTGGCCTGTATCAAAACAAAACATGGAGCGTGTGTTTGAAGAGAAAGCAAATTTGAACATTTAAAGATCAGAAAATACTCGTGAATCAAAGAGCAGGTGCAAAGACTGATCTGAAAGGACGGTCCACACCGAGGGACGAGATGATCAATAGCCTCATATCGGTCTCAATGGCTCGTTCTCGTTGGAGCTAATTCACTGATGCCAATAAAGATTTATTTCCTCCAGTGGACAAGATTAAAAAACATTTCCTTCAGGGACAATAACATCTACCTCAGTCTAACTCAACTTTAAGAGCTCGTGTTAGGCTGTTTTGTTTCATTGACAGAAAACACTCTGTTCCACCTTGTGATGTCATCATGTGGTAATACAGGAAGTGCTCCACTGTGTTTTAAAACTCCACACACCTTATTTCATATATTCATGGATATTAAGTGGTTGGTCTAACTCTGCTAAGTGTTTTTGTAGCAAATATTCTGCCCATTTTTGTCCTTGTTTTTTGGTTGTTTTTTTCTTGTTTTTTTTTTTTTTAAAGTTATTTTGAGTTGTGTTTTTTTTTTTTTTTTTTTTTGTTATTTTAATGTTTTTATTTTAATTTTTTTTGAGTTATTTTGAGTTATTTTTGTTTGTTTTTTTTATTACTTTTTTTTTACACAAAGTGCTCCACTGTGTTTTTAAACTCCACACACCTTATTTCATATATTCCTGGATTTTAAGCGGTTGCTCTAACTCTGCTAAGTGTTTTTGTAGCACATATTCTGTCCATTTTTGTTCTTGTTTTTTGGTTGTTGTTTTTTCTTGTTTTGTTTTTTTTTAAGTTATTTTGAGTTGTTGTTTTTTTTGTTTTTTGTTATTTTGATGTTTTTATTTGAATTTTTTTGAGTTATTTTGAGTTATTTTTGTTTGTTTGTTTTATTAATTTCCATTTTTGTTCCTGTTTTTGTTTTTTGTTTGTTGTTGTTTTGTTTTTTTGAGTTATTATTATTATTATTATTATTTAGTTATTTTGAGTCTTTTTTTAAGTTAAGTTTTATTTTTTTTAGGTTTTTAATTTTTTTTTTTTTTTTTACACAAAGTGCTCCACTGTGTTTTTAAACTCCACACACCTTATTTCATATATTCCTGGATTTTAAGCGGTTGCTCTAACTCTGCTAAGTGTTTTTGTAGCACAAATTCTGTCCGTTTTTGTTCCTGTTTTAGTTTTTTGGTTGTTTATTTTAGTTTTTTTTCTCACTCATCTGTTTGGGTTTTCCTTCATATTAGCCCTGGATACTACACCTTTCTATGTAATCAGTTGGTTTTTTTTTGTTTTTTTATATATATTCTGGAAAATATCTAAATAAATCATACATAAAAACTACCACTTGATGACATCACAAGGTGGAACGTCGTATCTTGAGCTTTGGAGATGTTACAGACTAATAATTAAGTGTGAGTCAAACACGAGAATTAAACAAAACGCAACTCCAGGTCTGTTTTTCTACGAGGAAACAACATCATAACACGACTTAAACCTCGTAACAGTCAGTTTTGTGTAACTTTGGACCATTTACTTCTATGTACAAACCCCCACCGCCACAAATCACACATGAACCACTCGGGGGAAAAAAGTCCATGAACTTCCCCTGTCGCTGTGAGAACCACTTGTCCCGCTACTTTACTGTTTCCTGTATTTTCCAGTTGAAACGTCTTCTCTCTCTTATCATTATTGATCTCGGGGCTGATTTAGGGGGAGGGTCTGGACGCCGTGTCTTCGTAGCGTTGCGGGGGAGATGGATTTATACGGCGGCTCTTCCTCCTCGTCTCCTCCTCGGCCAACGCTTCTTTTGGGAACCAGCCCGAGGAAGGAGTTTTGTTTTGTTCTCCTGATCACGTAATGAGATTAGAGGTTACTTCAATAAACGCTTGATTTTTGGCGTTTATCTGTTACTATTTTCAGCGGGGAGAGTTTGCGGTTTCGTTCGTTCTTGATTGCTTCGTGCAGAATGGTACAAAGCTGATTGCAAAAATGTGTTAATAATTATCGTGGGTATAAGGAAAAGATGAAGACTGAGGCCGTGTTCAGGTTTTACGCACGAGACTTTAAAACTGAACTGGAATGAAATCCGGAAATAACCTGGAAAAGACTTGGACGAAACAAGGACGAGAACAGGATCAAATCAGGTATAAGTCAGGACTAAACCAGGACTAAACCAGGACTGAACCAGGACTAAACCAGGACTAAACCAGGGCTAAACCAGGACTAAACCAGGACTAAGCCAGGACTAAACCAGGACTAAACCAGGGCTAAACCAGGACTAAACCAGGACTAAGCCAGGACTAAGCCAGGACTAAACCAGGACTAAACCAGGACTAAGCCAGGACTAAACCAGGGCTAAACCAGGACTAAACCAGGACTAAACCAGGACTAAACCAGGACTAAACCAGGACTAAACCAGGGCTAAACCAGGACTAAACCAGGACTAAGCCAGGACTAAGCCAGGACTAAACCAGGACTAAACCAGGACTAAGCCAGGACTAAACCAGGGCTAAACCAGGACTAAACCAGGACTAAACCAGGACTAAACCAGGACTAAACCAGGACTAAACCAGGACTAAACCAGGACTAAATAAACGAGGACTAAACCAGGGCTAAACCAGGACTAAACCAGGGCTAAACCAGGGCTGAACCAGGACTAAACCAGGACTAAACCAGGATTAAACCAGGACTAAACCAGGACTGAACCAGGACTAAACCAGGACTAAACCAGGACCAGGAAGAGACATAAGCCGGAAATGGTTTAAATGTGACGCAGAGTGTGTTGGATCGGGCTGTTCAGGGACAAACACAAAATGGCGGAATGGTTAATAGAAGAAATACAAATAAAATAAATAAATGAAATAAAATAAAAAAAAAAATCTTAAAATTTACAGAAAGCAGACAAATAATAAAAATAATTTTAAAAGTTGAAGTAGACATAAAACAATTAAATAATAAATAAATAAATAAATAAATAAAAGTATATATCACAAAAAATGACAGAAAACAAATAAAAAAATAAAAATAAAAGCAAAATATATATATAAATATATCACAAAAAATACAGAAAAGAGACAAATTATAATAATTTTTAAAAATGAAATAAACTTTAAAAAATGAAATAAAAGTAAAAAATGGCGGACAATTTTTTTTTTTAATTCTGTCATTTTTACTTCCCCTAGTTTAAGTAGTGATAAGTTCAAGTGTAAGTGAACAATTATAACATTTATATTGACAAAAATCTCAGAACGTTCAGCTAAAATTTGGTGAGTTTAACTTAAGAATTATAGGAGCTATTGAAGATTTAAAAGCGTCAGTGACTTTTGCAGCTCTTGAGGTCAAATTATGTCCATTGTGTTCTGTCTGTTTTATTGTTTCATAGTCAGGAAGTGCACATTAGCATGCTTGTCGTTCGCTTTACTGTAACGGCAAAACTCTGCGCTGTTTTTTTTTGCTGTCTGAGAGTTGTAAAAAGTGCTTATAAAGTCATTATGGTGAATAATTAGCTTAGTCTGAATGCAAAATGTTCTTGAGGAATATCTTTGGATCACTACAAATGAACGAATTAACCCCCACTGTTTTTCACTTTTTTACAACTGTACAAATCAGATCCGTGTTCTTAAATGTGACAGGTTTGCTCTAATGACATAATTACATCTATAAAGCGTGCGGAGCTTCGCTTTAGCCTTTATTCGAGCTCTGATATAACAACATGACATTAAACGTAGCATTGAGAAGTTGAAAAAGTCCACGCTTCGTTTTATGGTTCACTTAAGTTCAGCCTTCAAAGTTTTGCAAGGTCAGATTTAGATGTGAAACTTTAAGCAGCTGAAGCACGAGCCGACCTGACCGTGCAGTGACCCGACTCGTTCTATAAGCAAAATCTGTCCGTTATCTCATCATAGACACGACTGGGTACTGCTCATTTACATTTACTCAAGTATATGTATTTACTTTTTAAAAATGTGCTTCTATAAGTAACAATAAAGTAATAATTGTGAAGAACTTAACATAACTTAACATTAACTGCTATAATAAAATACATAACAGAGACAAAATACAATATAAATTAGACAATATAAACTGATTACAATTAATTATAATGAAAATTACTTTATAACGGAAGTAAAGTGAATAAATAACATCAGATCTGGAGCGTGACTTTTGCTCAAATAGTGACAGTGATGAGGGTTTGGTGGAGAGAGGGCGGATGGTGATCAACAGAGACACAGAAAAGATGTAAATTTGTTATTATTTATTCTTTTTTTTTTCAACATTACTATGTTGTTGTTTTTTTATTGCATATTCTGTGTGGTTTGTGTTTTGTTTTCTGGTCAACTTCTGTGCGTATTAATATTACCAGTTATTATGATTACTATACTTACATAGAGCCATTATTATTATTATTATTATATTTTGTTTTTATTATTTTATGTTGTTATTATTATTATTATTATTATTATTATTATTATTATATTTTGTTTTTATTATTTTATGTTATTATTATTATTATTATTATATTTTGTTTTTATTATTTTATGTTATTATTATTATTATTATTATTATATTTTGTTTTTATTATTTTATTTTTGATGTTGTTATTATTATTATATTTTGTTTTTATTATTTTATTTTTTATGTTATTATTATTATTATTATTATAAATTTTATGTTTGATGTTGTTATTATTATTAATATATTTTGTTTTTATTATTTTATTTTTTATGTTATTATTCTTATTATTATTCATTTTATGTTTGATATTATTTTATGTATTTTACTTTATGTATTTTTTATTTATATATGTGTATGTATATGTATGCATGTATAGGGATGTGTGTATGTGTATATTGCATTACGTTTTTTGTATTTTAATTAATTTTATTTAACCTTTATTTAACCAGGAAAGACCCATTTAGATGAAAAACCCTGACCAAGCGGCAGCAGCAAATAAAAAATATAGTTACATAATTACAAAGCTATATGTTAAAATGCTATTAAAAAAAAAAAAAGTATAATAATAATAAATGAATAAATAAATTATGCTTCTCTGACTTCTTCACTCTTAATCCTCGCCACAGACTGGGACCTGATTTGCTTCGACTTCAGGAGGCGTGGCCCGACTTTGCATGTTCGCGTGTGACTTTCAAACCGCTGCACTTCTCGTGTTTGTGGTGTCGCTCTGTCATATCATAACCACGAAACATCGCCACGGCAACAGCCAATAAAACAGAGCGTCTGGGGCAGATGGAGCGACGGACACAGATGCGGAAAAGGCACAAACTGAAGCGCGACAGTAAACACAACACTACTTCCTGTGTCATTATCACCGTTCTCTTCGTGTTTGTGGTCTGCGCTTTTTGGCACAAGTTTGAAATAGTTTAAGGCTGAAAAATCCCGTAGTGTGTCGGGTTTGAGTTGACTAAAGGTTTTGGTTACTCTCCCCACTGTGAGGAAGTTTATGATGGACAAAAGGGGGGAAATTTCCTTTGAAAATACCAGATTTCGTGCAGTGTATTTTGTCTTTTCAAGCTTTAAAATCACATGTTGCTTGAGCAGTTTCATCAACAGATCAGTGTGTGGAGGAAAAACAAGTTTCTCCAGATAAACTCAGACAAGACTCAAGTCGTCGTCTTTGTCCCACAGAAACATAGAGAAAGTGTCAGCGTCACCTCCAGACTCTCTCTCTCTCTAAAACCTTCAACTCAGGAGAGAAATCTAGAGGTAATAATGGACTCAGACTTGAACTTTAACAGCCACAACAAATCAGTAACATCTGCAGCTTTTTACCGTCTAAAAAACATGTAAAAAATCAAAGGTAAACTGTCAAAACCAGACTCAGAGACTTATCCTGCGTTTGTGTCCAGTAGATTAGACGACTGTAACGTCCTGATCACTGGACTCTCCAAATGAGCCTTAAGACAGAACATCCAGAACATCCAGAACATCCAGAACATCCAGAACATCCAGAACATCCAGAACATCCAGAACATCCAGAACACTGCTGCTCGGGTCAGGACTAGAACCAGGAAGTACGAGCACATAAGTCCTGTGGCTCAGAGAACTAAACCAGGACTAAACCAGGACTGAACCAGGGCTAAACCAGGACTAAACCAGGACTAAACCAGGACTGAACCAGGGCTAAACCAGGACTAAACCAGGACTGAACCAGGGCTAAACCAGGACTAAACCAGGACTAAACCAGGACTAAACCAGGAGTAAACCAGGACTAGACCAGGACTAGACCAGGACTAGACCAGGACTGAACCAGGACTGAACCAGGGCTAAACCAGGACTAAACCAGGACTAAACCAGGGCTAAACCGGGACTAAACCAGGACTGAACCAGGGCTAAACCAGGACTAAACCTTTACTAAACCGGGACAAAACGGGGACTAAACCAGGACTAAACCAGGGCTAGACCAGGACTAAACCGGGACGAAACCGGGACTAAACCAGGGCTAAACCAGGACTGAACCAGGGCTAAACCAGGACTAAACCAGGACTAAACCAGGACTGAACCAGGACTAAACCAGGACTAAGCCAGGACTAAACCAGGACTAAACCAGGACTGAACCAGGACTGAACCAGGGCTAAAGATGGACTAAACCAGGACTAAAGATGGACTAAACCAGGACTAAACCAGGACTAAAACCAGGACTAAACCAGGACTAAACCAGGACTAAACCAGGAGTAAACCAGGACTAGACCAGGACTAGACCAGGACTAGACCAGGACTGAACCAGGACTGAACCAGGGCTAAACCAGGACTAAACCAGGACTAAACCAGGAGTAAACCAGGACTAGACCAGGACTAGACCAGGACTAGACCAGGACTGAACCAGGACTGAACCAGGGCTAAACCAGGACTAAACCAGGACTAAACCAGGGCTAAACCGGGACTAAACCAGGACTGAACCAGGGCTAAACCAGGACTAACCCTTTACTAAACCGGGACAAAACGGGGACTAAACCAGGACTAAACCGGGACTAAACCGGGACTAAACCAGGACTAAACCAGGACTAAACCAGGACTAAACATGTTGAATCAGTGTTTGAGTTTTGTTCAGTTTAAACCTGGAACATTCTTCCTGAAGATGTGACTCAGGCCTCGACTTTATCTGTGCTTGTGACTGAAAGGGGTTTATTCTGCACTTTTCTCCTTTAATGTGAGTCTTACAATAATTACTTGTGATTATTTATGTTTTGATTTGCTGCGTTGTCTTTTTATTCTGTAAACCACTTTGAATTACCTTGTTTTTCAATTGCGCTGCACAAACAAACTCGTCTTACCTTTTGCACATTCTTCCCGTGTCTGAATGTGTTTCTTCGGGGTACTCCGGGGTACTCTCCTTCAACCTCAAACAAGAGCATTCATTTCACCCTCCAGCTGAGGTAGTCCCCACGTGACGAGTTTCCCTGGCGGCTCTGAACGACGGATCAAACGCAAACACAACAACTTTACGGCGTCTATAAACCTCGGCGCTAACGTCACAAGTTAGCATTTTGAAACAGGTTTGTAAAGTGGACCGGTTTACACTCTCGTCGTAAATAAACACACGGACTACACCATTAATAAAAACAGGGGTGCGGTACTTTTGATGCATGATGATTAGACGTTTGCGTTTCGATGGAAGCCGCGGGCCGCTCCGACATTAGCTTTGCATGGCTGCGCAACGGAAACTCGGGCCATTTAGAAAAGAAAAAAAACAAAACGCTACAGCCACAACTCTGCAAACATTTATCACCTGGAACAATAAAGGAGACGGTGATATATCCCGACTGTGTGGAACGCTCCCCTCCTCCTCCTCCTCCTCCTCCTCCTCCTCCTCCTCCTCTTCCTCCTCTCTAATACATTACAAGCGCCGGCTATTGATGACTGCGGTGATGTGGCCCACTTTGTTTGAGTTTTGGAGACTTTCAGACGCTAATATCAAGCTAACTTTTGCATTAACATTTTCCGGGTTGATTCAGAATTCCTGTTAAAGGTCCCATATCCATTTTCCCTCCATTTATTGTATGTTCCCGCAGCACAAATTTATTCTATAACGAGTACTTGAGGTCAAAAGTCGACTATGTATATAATTAGAAAGCGTTTTAGTGTGTGGTTAGCATGCTAGTTGTTGCTTTACGCCGTATTGTAGGGGTGTCAAACTCATTTTTATGAAGGGCCACATCAACAAAACGGTTGCGCTTAAATGGCCAGATGTAACTGTAAGAAAACTGTCAGTACATTTTTATCTTGTTAATTAAGCGTTTCTATATTTATTATTTATTCAAGTTACAAATATTGCACATGGATTTGCATAGATATGAAAAAATGGCTGTTTAAATGTGTATCTAATGATAAACTGACATTTTAAAACAGTCACACCTTGTAATTTACTTTGTCGCGGGCCACATAAAACGACGTGGCGGGCCGCATTTGGCCCACGGGCCTTGAGTTTGACACATGTGCTTTACAGTCGTACTGGTGTCTGAGAGTTGGGAAAAGCACTCATCACTGTGAACAATCAAAGTTTTGCATCTACAGTTGTCCCTCGCTATATCGTGGTTCATCTTTCACTGTTTTGCGGATTTTTTAGGTCAATTTTGCATGTTTTTTTTTAATTTGTTTTTTTATTTGTTTTTTTTGTTACAGCTTCTGCACTGACAAAGACACCTGCGGTCGTACCCAAGAGACCGAGACCGCGGTTGTAGGGGGCGCCACTACGGAATAAATGAATGTGCTCTTAGTTACATAAAGAAGGAGGAAAATATCGTGGTTTTGTTCGATAATACTGGACTTATTTTTAAAAATCTACGAAGGTTTGAACTTTGAGAGAGTTTAAACGAGAGAGAAATGTGAGAAAATGTTAACGCCCGTGTGAGAAAAGTGTATAAAGTGTGTGGTGAGGGGTTTTACAGACAAAAACATAGAGAATAATGTAAAAAATAAAGCTGATACTTCGTGGATTTCACCTCTAACCCCTGCGATAAACGAAGGACCACTGTATACTTGATATTTATTTACTTTTTTCTTTCGCCCGTGGAAACATCGTAAAACTGGACGAGAGACGGAGGCGACATTCAGACATATTCGTTTATATAACTCAAAGCGCTTTACGTTCACCCATTTACAACAGACACTGGGGGTAAAGTGGGTTAAGGTCTTGCCCAAAGACACAACAACTAATGATGTTTATGTCAAGAGCGGGATTTGAACCGGCAACTTTTCAGATGAGTGAACAAACGCTCGACCAGCTGAGCCACTGTCGCCTTCTGTCTCTACAGCAGAACGCTTATGTATATTTACATATTTATATATATATATATATATATATATATATATATATATATATATATATATATATATATATATATATATATATATATATATATATATACATATATATATATAAATATGAACAAAGGACATTTAAAACTGTACGTCAAGGCCGAAGTCGTCCTCCTCTTCCCCCTCGTCCTCCTCTTCCTCCTCTTCCCCCTCTTCCCTCTGGTCCTCCTCTTCCCCCTCGTCCTCCTCCTCTTCCTCCTCGTCCTCCTCTTCCCTTTGGTCCTCCTCTTCCCCCTCTTCCTCCTCTTCCCTCTCTTACGCCTCTTCCCCCTCGTCCTCCTCCTCCTCCTCTTCCTCCCCGTCCTCTTCCTCCTCTTCCTCCTCTTCCCCCTCGTCCTCTTCCTCCTCTTCCTCCTCTTCCCCCTCGTCCTCCTCCTCTTCCTCCTCTTCCACCTCTTCCTCGTCCTCCTCTTCCCTCTCTTCCTCCTCTACCCCTCCTCTTCCCCCTCGTCCTCCTCCTTGTCCTCCTTTTCCTCCTCCTCCTCTTCCTCCTCTTCCCCCTCGTCCTCCTCTTCCACCTCTTCCTCGTCCTCATCCTCCTCTTCCTCCTCCTCTTCCTCCTCCTCCTCTTCCTCCTCTTCCTCCTCCTCCTCTTCCCTCTCCTCCTCCTCTTCCTCCTCGTCCCCCTCCTCCTCCTCGTCCTCCTCCTCTTCCTCCTCCTCCTCCTCTTCCTCCTCCTCCTCCTCCTCCTCCTCCTCTTCCTCTTCCTCCTCCTCTTCCCTCTCTTACTCCTCCTCCTCCTCCTCCTCCTCGTCCCCCTCTTCCTCGTCCTCCTCCTCTTCCTCCTCCTCCTCCTCTTCCCTCTCTTACTCCTCCTCCTCTTCCTCCTCCTCCTCCTCCTCCTCCTCTTCCTCACGCTCGAGCGTTGGAAGGACACGGGCGTCCGGAGCAGCAGATGTTGGTGGCAGGTTGCTCCGAGCGGAGGGCGCCTCATTTGGCTGAGCTCAGGGGGCGATCGGGAGGAGACATATTGCCTTTCCTCCTGTCCTCCACACAAACTCTGCACAGAGGGAGGGAGGGAAGGGGGGAGGAGAGAGGGAGAGACAGGGAGGGAGGGAAGGAGAGAAGGAAGGAGGGACAGGGACATAGAGGGGAGCTGTAGAGAGAGCGAGGGAGAGGAGGGAGGGTGAGAGGATGAGGGGAGGAAGAGAGGGAAAAAGAGGGGAGGTGGCTAGAGAGAGGGAGCGAGAGGAAGGGAGACAGAAGGAGGGAGGGAAAGAGGGAAGGAGGGAAGAGCAGGGTGGAGGAGGGACACGGAGTGACAGGGGCATAGAGGGGAGGTGTAGAGAGAACGAGGGAGGGGAAGTGAGAAGAAGGGAGGGTGAGAAGATGAGGGGAGGGTGAGAGGGACATGGAGGGGAGGTTGCTAGAGAGGGAGTGGGACGAAGGGAGACAGAAGGAGGGAGAGATGGAGGGACAGAGGGAGAGACAGGGACATAGACGGGGGATGTAGAGAGAGCGAGGGAGAGGAAGGGAGGGTGAGAGGATGAGGGGAGGAAGAGAGAGAAATAGATGGGAGGTGGCTAGAGAGAGGGAGGGAGTGAGAGGAAGGGAGACAGAAGGAGGGAGAGATTGCAGAGGAGGAAGAGGAGGAGAGGGAGGGAGGCTGGGTGAGAGGATGAGGGGGAGGAATGGGATAAGAGAAAGAGGCGGGGGGATAGAGGGACATAACGGGGAGGTAGCTAAAGAGAGAGACAGAGAAGGAGGGAGGGAAAGGAGAGAGAGGGAGAGGGATGAAAGGAGGGTAAGATATATATAGATCCTTTATTCACCAATGGCAGAAGGAGTGAGAGACAGAGGAGAAGGGAGGAGACAGAGAGAGAGAGAGAGAGAGAGAGAGAGAGAGAGTAACATATACCATTTGTTTTTTTATTACATAAGGGAGTAAAGTATAAACATGACTGTGGCGTTCGGAGCCTTAAACCGACCGTAAACAACATATTATCTTTGGGTTATTGTTAAAGCTGCTGCATGTAACTTTTTGCCACATGCTTGTCTCCATGGATACATAATTGTTTTGCTGGAATGTCCAAAAGTATGGCATTAGACGCTTCCATCTTGCTTTTTTTTTTTTTTTTTTTTAAATAAGTTGAGTTTTTAGTTTTTTTACTCACAAACTCATCTGCTTTCTGTGAGCGGCCTTGCCTCTCCACAGATCTGACCCATGTTTTTGTGGCGTCTCGTCTCCAGAGAGATGGACACGTTTAAAGTTCTACAGCGGGACATTAAGGCAAACAAAAACAGCAGTAGAGTGTTTGTCCACTGAGCTGAAGGTTGGCAGTTTGAGTTTTTTTCGGATAAAAATACATTTCTTCTCCGGTAAAATATCATGGAAATCATACAAAAGCATTTTTTTTTTTCTATCAAGTCAAAGTAAAAATAACCTGCACCAGACTCTTGACTCCAGCTGAAGAAGAAAATTGAAAAAGATCAAAATTTCAAGTGTCCAAACGTGCATCGGGTTTTCATGTTCAATGGCGTTTTATTGGTCATAATTTCATAAAAAATATACAGTTTTTTTATCAAAGAGCTGCCCCAGACTTTGGGAACGTGTCACTGTCCTTTTGTGACGTAACCTACAGCTCTTGTGTTTTTTTGCCTTTCCTTCTGTTCATGCAAACGTCTATTGGCGAGTCCCAATTCGCTGTTTCGACTCTAGTTGGTCCTCGCCGTCTTTGTGCTGGACCGGACAGGAAGAGGCCGTTTAAACTCTTATGTGACTCGCTGCAGTGATTTGTGTTTTTTCATTGAGACACTTAGTTATTTAGTCTAGTTTAGTTTTCTAGTTTAAGTTTTCTTTTTAATTTGTTAATTATTCCTTTGTAAAATATTCTGTAGAAATCTGTAGAAAATATTTGACCAAATTTGGGAAAAATTTTTGTGTTATTATTTTACCTCCTATATTTTTGTCCACTTATAAATTACAATTATTATTATTTTACTTCCTATATTTTTGTCAGTTTATAAATTACAACTATTATTATTTTATTACCTATATTTTTGTCAATTTATATAATTACAGTTATTATTTTATTACCCATACTTTTGTCAATTTATAAATTACAATTATTATTATTTTACTTCCTATATTTTTGTCAATTTATATAATTACAGTTATTATTTTATTACCCATACTTTTTGTCAATTTATAAATTACAATTATTATTATTTTACTTCCTATATTTTTGTCAGTTTATAAATTACAACTATTATTATTTTATTACCTATATTTTTGTCAATTTATATAATTACAGTTATTATTTTATTACCCATACTTTTTGTCAATTTATAAATTACAATTATTATTATTTTACTTCCTATATTTTTGTCAGTTTATAAATTACAACTATTATTATTTTATTACCTATATTTTTGTCAATTTATATAATTACAGTTATTATTTTATTACCCATACTTTTTGTCAATTTATAAATTACAATTATTATTATTTTACTTCCTATATTTTTGTCAGTTTATAAATTACAACTATTATTATTTTATTATCTATATTTTTGTCAATTTATATAATTACAGTTATTATTTTATTACCCATACTTTTGGTCAATTTATAAATTACAATTATTATTATTTTACTTCCTATATTTTTGTCAGTTTATAAATTACAACTATTATTATTTTATTACCTATATTTTTGTCAATTTATATAATTACAGTTATTATTTTATTACCCATACTTTTTGTCAATTTATAAATTACAATTATTATTATTTTACTTCCTATATTTTTGTCAGTTTATAAACTATAACTATTATTATTTTATTACCTATATTTTTGTCAATTTATATAATTACAGTTATTATTTTATTACCCATACTTTTTGTCAATTTATAAATTACAATTATTATTATTTTACTTCCTATATTTTTGTCAACTTATATATTACAATTATTATTATTTTACTTACCTATATTTCTGTCAATAATAAATTACCAGTTAACCATAACATCTCTGTGTATAATCCCTCCATCCTCAGACCCACAGAAAAACAAAGAAAACACATAAAATAATAGAGCTAGCCAGGATGCTAATCGGTGTGAAATCACTCATGAGGGGCTTGAATGACTGCGCTAAGTAGGATTAAGGCACAGTGCACACTTAGGGAAGCAAAACAGACCTACCCTACATATTGAAACTGTAAAAATAGGCGTTTTGAGTTTCAGTGTAGTTAGCTCCGCCCCTCAGATAGACACAAGACGGTGTCCAGCAGTAAAATGACCAGAACCACTGCTCTGTGACCTCTGACCTGACACACAGCTGCATTATTCACCTCTATATGATCCAATTAGACACAGCACACACCAGAACTACAACCACAGCTGCACAGTGAAGACGTTTTGCCTTATTTTAGTTATTGTTGACCCAAAAACCTCCCCGTAGCCGCTCCTCCACGTCCGCTACTTGATTCTCTCACCTCTCTCGGCGTCTAATTGGGTTCCATTGATTTACTCCTCCGTGCGCTCAGGACTGGCCACGTCTCTGCTGACCCTGCACAAAACGCTCCGGCCTGCTGTCTTAGGCACCGCTCTGGTACTGTGAGCCCCTACACACACACACACACACACACACACACACATACGCACAAACACACACACTAATGTCGTTTCCTCATCAAAAACAGACCTGGAGTTGTGTTTTTTCGTTTCACTCGCACATGTTTAACACACAAACCCTGCAGATTTGGGCTGAGTTCTTCTCTCGAAACACAGAAAACGCTCTGTTCCAACTTGTGATGTCATCGTGTGGTGATACAGGAAGTGCTCCACTGTGTTTTTAAACTCCACACACCTTCATTTCTAGACTCATTTGGATCATTTCAGCTCTGGAATTGGTCATTTTTACTGCGCTACAAGTAAAAAAAACGTAGCTGTTAATGTGAAAACCACCACTTTATGACATCACAAGGTGGAACAGAGCGTTTTGAGCTTTGGAGATGGAGACAGACTAATAATAAATTAAATAAAACACAACTCCAGATCTGTTTTTGAGGAGGGAACAACATTATAACAAGATTTAAAGCTCACAAGAGTCAATTTTGCACAATATAAGACCTAATTTTGAGACTGATCCTGAACCTAAAGCCTAATCATAACTTAATTTAAAGGTGCATTATGTAACTTTCCTGATGTGAGCTCTGCCTTTCTTCAGAAAAATGTCTAGAAAGTTCCACTGTTTGACTTGTATTTGCTCAATTAAATGTTTGTAATGGTAAAAAAAACACCACAGATTTGGCCTGTAACTCGGTTTAATGGAATAACCTGTTTGTCTCCATGGAGATAAGTAGACACGTTTAATGCCATACTGAGAAACATGCAAAACTACAGCTCCGGGGAGACGAGCAGAAACACAGGGGGGGATGCAGCTAGAAAAGTTACTTAACGCTCCTTTAAATCAGATGGATTCTGCAAAATCGTCGGAATCTCAGAGTTTTTAACCGTGTTGTTGTTTCCTTTTCGTTGACGCTCTGAAGTTGCATTTGCAGCGACTCGTGCGTGTTTGTGTAATGGCGTTTGCTTTCCACCGAAGGCCGTATCTCGAAAAATATTGGACACCGAGGGCCACAGACCAGTGTCGATACAGTGGATACTTCAGATGGTGCATTTAACTTTAAATAAGGCTTGAAATATACTCCACCCCTCACACCTCTGCCGTACTCGTTCACAGTCTCGTCACCTCCCGGATTGACGACTGTAACTCCCTCCTCTATGGTCTCCCCAACAAATCCCTCCAGAAACCGCAGCTTCTCCAAAACTCCGCAGCTCCGCATCATCACCAGGACCCCATCTCTCCACCACATCACCCCCATCCTCCAAGAACTACACCTGCTTCCCATAAAACAGAGAATCCGCTTCAAAATCCTCCTCACCACCTTCAAAGCTCTCCATAACCTGGCCCCACCTCACATCTCTGACCTCCTCCACATCTCCATTCCCTCTCGCTCCCTCCGCTCCTCTTCCTCTCTCCAGCTCTCTGTCCCCTCTGCCCGTCTCATCACCTTCAGCTGCTCTGGAACTCTCTCCCTCCTGACCTCCGCAACGTTGACTCTCTTCCACTTTTCAAATCCAGACTCAAAACCCACCCGTTCACACAATCCTACACCACATCATCAGTCACTCTCACCTTCATCCAGTTTTGTATCTCTGTTTTATCTGTAAATATGTGTTTTTAACTTTGTCTTGTACAGTGTCCTTGAGTGTCCTGACAGGCGCTTTCAAATAAAATGTATTATTATTATTATTATTATTTAAATAAGGCTTGAAATATCAACGTTAGGTCTGTTTGTGTCATGATCCTGCCCGTCCTGTCACCCGTTGTTACCCCTCCCCGTCTTGGTCACGTGTCTGAGCATGGAGCTGGGGCGGGGCTATCTCCTCCCGTGCACACCTGGAGCGGATTCCCAATCGGCCGGGAGGAATAAGAGGAGCCGGGACCTGACACTCAGTGCCAGATCGTCCTTGTACCTCAGCGGTAGTACACGCTTGACTTAGCTTTTGTTTTTTTTAATTCTCGTCACTTTTACTAAGCTGGAATTTTTGCTCCTGCCAGATCCTGCTCCCGCTCCTCGGACCCGCTCTGCTCTCCTGCCCCTGATCCAGCTCCACCCTGCCGGTACTGCCCGCCCCTTGTCTGACTACGCTGCGCTCACCCTGTTCCTCGTCCCTGGACCCACTCCACTTCCCCGTCTCAGCCCCTGCTCCGTTCTGCCGGTGCTGTCCGTCCTGCCCCTGTCTCCCGTCTCCCACGCCCCGGGACTACGACTCACGCCCTGTTCCTGGTTCCCCGTTTGCCCCGTTTGCCCCGTTTCCCCCGAGTTCTGTATCTTTGTTCCCCCCCTGAGCCGAGCGTTACGACAGTTTGACAGTGTAACGTGATGTTATTGAGGTTATATTGGTGGATTACTCAAACTTCCTGCAAAAAGTACAGATTAATGATTGGTCTGAGGGCACATTTGGCCCCCGAGCCATAGTTTGGACACCCCTGGCGTAATCTTTAATCACTTATTTTCAAGGTGCCATTTTTGACAATCAACCCCGTTTTTCACCGCCACTGGTACACGCCCACTTCGTTTTTTCAATTATTATTTCAATTATGTATTTTCTTTATTGGTGATTTGAAAGGATCACGTAGAAACTTTTGTACAAATGAAAAGTCGTTTTAGATGAATATTGCGGTTTTAAAAAGTCCAAATTGTAACATAACGATCCACGGGCGTCATGGATTGTCACTTTAGCGCAGACACGAGCTCAGTGAGTCTTTAAACCACGTCGTTGATCGAATAATAAAGAACTTACATCATCAGGGGCAGGTTTTTGTCCCTGTAAAAGACGCAGGTCCCCATGATTTGAGCGGATTTACAGATTTTAGTCCGACAATGTGATACACACCCCGTCACACACTCACACACATACACATCCACATATAACAGGCGTACCCAAAGTCCGGCCCGGGGGCAAAGTGCGGCCCGTGTACGAATTTCCACTGGCCCGCAGCCTCTGGAATCAAAATAATTCTGTGTGGCCCGTTGCCCTGTTGACCAACGTAAAATACACATTTACAAGTGATATTATATTTCACCGAGGATGGCAGCAGATCCGGGCCGTGCTCCGAGGTCGCGCTCTCGCCGACTTTTAACGGCAATCGGATAAAGACGACAGGTTTAAAGAAATTCCAACGTTTGCTAAGAAAACGCTGAGTTTGTTTAGTTCTCGGTTACGAACTTTAACAAGAACCGAGCGAGGACAAGACTGACTCACCTGCGACGTTTTGCTCGTCCAAACCACCGTCTTTGAGCCGGACCAGGCCCATTTACTACAGTCCAGATCTCAGCTTCAGTCCAGTCTCAGTTTGTTTGGTGAATAAATTTGAAAATCTCAGTGAATTAATTTTATTGTGATGATCAAAACCACAGATTAAATGTTTCACTTTTTCATATTTATAATCTGTGTATAATTCATTTTGTTTTTGAAAGGTGAAAGTTGCAATAAAAAGTAAAAAATTAAATAGAATTAAATTAATTAAATAGTTCATGTGGCTTTATTATTATTATTTTTTTGTTATTTTAAGGTTGCTGTTTTTTTTCAGTTTATTTTCTTTTTTTTTGTTATTTTGAGTTGTTTTTTCATTTAATTTTGAGTTGTGTTTTTTTTTTTTTGAGTTTATTTTTTTATTTTTTGAAAAACTGTGTCCTCTTTCCATAACTGCTGCTGTCACTTTTTCATATTTATAATCTGTGTATAATTCATTTTGTTTTTGAAAGGTGAAAGTTGCAATAAAAAATAAAACAAATAATTAAATAGTTCATGTGGCTTTAATATTAACGGTTCAAATAATGATCAGGGTGAATGTTCGGCCCCCGCAGCTTTTCACTTCACCAAATCTGACCCTCTGTGCTAAAAGTCTGGACACCCCTGACGTATAGACTGTAGCATTTGCACCAGACGCACCAAAAACAGTATTAGCGTCTTAGCATTTTACCCAAAACACGGAAAGGAAAGCGTAAGAGGGGGATGGGGAGTCACCTACACAGAGCCAAGGACGACTAATGGGGCGAGAGCGGGGGAGCGAGAGGGGGAGCGAGAGGAGGAGAGGGCTACAGGCTCCGCTAATATTATGAAAACACATTTTTTTTATGGACAGGTGAAATCTTTACGTAACGGAGAAGCGCAGACCTTGAATGACCCTTATGAACAACACGGGCGCGGTGACGATGATAATAACATCGTTTTGGGTTTATACGGCGCACATCGAGACGTCCAAAGTGCTCTACGGTGCAAATATTCATCCACGCCATCCTCTGCGGTAAGATGCTTAGAGCCACGGGTGCCCCGGGGTAGACCGCACAAAGCGAGGCTGCAGATCTGCGCCATCGAACCCTCCGACATCGCCAAAACTCACACGTACACCACTTTGGCACTGGTTAACGCGGGTGAAGTCTTGTCTAAGGTCAAAATTATACATGTGCACAAGGATAATTCATTAATCTAACCCTAACGCACCACTATTTTACAACACGTGAACATAATACAGTTTTATTTTGCGTATTTAAAAGTCCTACATCGCACAAAATTGGCTCTTGTCACTTTAAATTGTGTTATAATGTTGTTAAAAAGCATCAAAAACAGACCTGGAGTTGTGTTTTGTTTCATTCTCACATGTTCGATTAACACTTTCTTTCGTTTTCTGTTTGAGAGAAGAACTACGTCACCGTGGGCGTGCACAGGTGGAGGTGAAAACGGAGGTTAATCGGCAAAATGGCGTCTTGAAAATAACGCACAAGTCACTGCAAACACAACGTCAGAGCGTAAATGAGAAAGAAACAACAACAACACGGTTAAAAACTCTGAGCTTCTGATGATTTTGCAGGATAAGTCTGATTTAAAGGTGCGTTACGTAACTTTTCTAGATTTCTGCCTGTCTCCACGGAGCTGTAGTGTTGCATGTTTCTCAGTATGGCATTAAACTTATCTACTTATCTCCACGGCGACGAGAAGTTATTCCACTAAACCGAGTTACAGGCCAAATCTGTGGTGTTTTTTTTACCATTACAAACATTTAATTGAGTAAATTTAAGTCAAACAGTGGAACTTTCTAGACATTTTTCTAAACAACGGCAAACCTCACATCAGGAAAGTTACATGATGCACCTTTAAATTAAGTTATGATTAGGCTTTAGTTTCAGGATCAGTCTCAAAATTAGGTCTTATATTGCGCAAAATTGACTCTTGTGAGGTTTAAATCTTGTTATAATGTTGTTTCCTCCTCAAAAACAGATCTGGAGTTGTGTTTTATTTAATTTATTATTAGTCTGTCTCCATCTCCAAAGCTCAAAACGCTCTGTTCCACCTTGTGATGTCATAAAGTGGTGGTTTTCACATTAACAGCTACGTTTTTTTACTTTTAGCGCAGTAAAAATCACCAATTCCAGAGCTGAAATGATCCAAATGATTCTAGAAATGAAGGTGTGTGGAGTTTAAAAACACAGCGGAGCACTTCCTGTATCACCACACGATGACATCACAAGGTGGAACAGAGCGTTTTCTGTGTTTTGAGAGAAGAACTCAGCCCAAATCTGCAGGGTTTGTGTGTTAAGCGTGTGTGAGTGAAACGAAAAAAAACACAACTCCAGGTCTGTTTGTGATGAGGAAACGACATTAGTGTGTGTGTGTTTGTGCGTATGTGTGTGTGTGTGTGTATGTGTGTGTGTGTGTGTTTGTGCGTAAGTTATGTTTAGGCTTTAGGTTAAGGTTATAGAAGTAGCAGCTGTGGTTAAGTTTAGAATCAGATCAGTCTCAAAATCAAAGGTCTTAAATTACGCAAAATTGACTCGTTTGCTTTTTCTAACATCTTTTTACAGCTCTGTTCCACCTTGTGATGTCATGAAGTGGTAGTTTTCACGTTAACTCAGCAGAGATAAGCGTAAATCTGCAGGGTTTGTGCGTTAAACATGTGTGAATGAAACAAAAAAAAACACAACTCCTGGTCTGTTTGTGACGAGGAAACGACATTAGAACATAAATCAGAAAACAGCGTAAAATGAGCACTTTAAATGTCTAAATTTGTCAATATCATGGAGTTTTTTCAGTAAAAACGTGATGTTTATTGTAGTTTTTAGATCACGACGAACCACAACAACCTTCAGCCATTTAAAAACCTTAACTCCACAGATCAAACCCATTCTCACGATAGAAAAACGTGAGGTTATATTATTTTCTAAAGCCCGACTCCTCGAAGCTTTACCTTACACTGATGATACATTTGACCCGGGACAATGGGCTGACATTTTACGCGAGTCTTTCCTCTCATTTCCATACCGCCCGTAGGTGCTTGAGGCGCCGGGTGTCACCTTGAAGAGGGTGTCCGGAGATGAACCCGCTGGGCCAGACCGAGCGTGAAGCTGAGGGAGTCTTTGAAACGGTAA
This sequence comes from Periophthalmus magnuspinnatus, assembly GCF_009829125.3. NCBI lineage: Eukaryota > Metazoa > Chordata > Actinopteri > Gobiiformes > Gobiidae > Periophthalmus > Periophthalmus magnuspinnatus. Next base: position 2,933,499 of record NC_047142.1, on the reverse strand, counting down.
AGGACGGAGCCGTCTGCCGAAACGCGCGGCTTTGGTCGATCTCAACGCGATTTCATTTTTTATTTTCGCTTTAACTGGCTAAATATAGTCTGTCGTAGGTGGGTTAAGGACAGCGCTGCTAACTTTCCCGACGTGAGGTCTGCCGTTCTTTAGGAAAATGCCTAGAATGTTCCACAGTACGGCATTAAACGTGTGAAAAAAAAAAAAAAAGTGTTTGCGATGCTAAAAAAACACCTCGATAAACATGAGTTCTATCTGTGACCGGGGTTGCTTCTCCACAGATTTGACCTGTAACTCGGCGGCTTGGTGGAATAACCTGCTCGTCTCCATGGATATAAGTAAGATTAATGCCATACTAAGGAACATTCAACACTAGAGCTCCGTGGATAAGCAGAAGAATGACAAACGCACTCAGAAAAGTGACTTAATGCTCATTTAAATTAGATTTTTTCTGGAAAATTGACAGTTCTATTTGCTAAAACGCACATTTCGTAGATATTTTTTGTCTTTTTTTTTCCCAAGAATTTAACGTTACACAAATAAAAAAGCACAAACACAACAACATTCCAACAATAAGCAAACTGCGGGTGAACATTTAGAGTCGCACAAAACGAACGGTCACAGGATCAGACGACGTATCTTGGTCTTCGAAGCAAAATATCAGATTTCCGTTTTTTCCCAAATATTGTCAACTTTGTCCATTTAAATTCTTTTGTGCATTGTGATCCGTTCATCTACGACAAAGACGGAGTTTACGAGGTTGTGTCGATCGTCCGGGGTCGGTGCGTCAGCCTTTAACCGTTTTTTTAGTCGCACCAAACTGTAATCGCACAGAGAGGAACCTTAGCGATTTGACGAGGAGCAGACCAGAGCTGAGACGATTTGTCCAGACGCAAAAGCATTTATTTTATTTATTTAACACCAAAAAGATTTACTTTTCTCACACAGGCGTTAACATTTTCTCACATTTCTCTCTCGTTTAAACTCTCTCAAAGTTCAAACCTTCGTAGGCGTCTTTGTCGGTGCAGAACGTTTCATCGACATTGTGGGTTTTGTCGGGGAGAAAACAAATTGTAAACGTACAGCACTTCAGAGTCACACTGAGATCCAACGTTTATGTAAATTTGTCTGAACACATTCTGTACTGGACAGGAGACACGGCACGGAGGAGACTGATGGACAATGGTCTACAGTCCAACAGCCAATCAGGACGCAGGACACAATGGTCTACAGTCCAACAGCCAATCAGGACGCACGACACAATGGTCTACAGTCCAACAGCCAATCAGGACGCACGACACAATGGTCTACAGTCCAACAGCCAATCAGGACGCACGACACAATGGTCAAACGATGTAAAAAAGCATGAAAAATTGTACTAAAAACTCAGCGAAACCGCGAAAGGTGAACCGCAGTGTAGTGAGGAACAACTGTAAAGCCTTTTGTTGGGAGTTCAAATATTCAAATATCTTCATAACTCCAATACAAAGATACCTGCACCTTCTTTTTTCACCTGTTTCTGAAGTTATTTTGCGCCACTCGACATAAAAACAGGTGCGGCCCCTAAACGTCGATGCCACACAAAAGAGGATTTGATTGGAGACACTTTTGCTAGCTAGCATGTTGCCGCTCGCTCCTCTCAGCTCCTGTCCCCTTTTCTGCCGTGCATTATAAACGGTTGATTATGGCGATGACAGCTCCTCAGGTGTGCTCTATGCTACATTTGTTATTCCGCTCACAGGCAGCGCTGGCCCTCCTCGGTACCACCTGTCTCTCGCCTCCCTCCATCCTTCTCCCTCCTTTCCAAAAAAAAAAAAAAAAAAACATCACACGGGCATCGCTCCAGCTGCCGTGTCAGCAGGACCCCGGCGCTAATTTCACAGGAATTGCATCCAGAACTTTCACTATGTATTCCCGAAGTTATGAGCTAAACATTAAAGACGTTTTGTTTTTTGTTTTTGTTTTATCTTTATGTAATTATTTTTATTTTATTGTATTATTTTTTATTGTATTATTTTTATTTTATTATTTTATTTTACTTTTTTATTATTTTTATTTTATCATTTTTATTTAATTTTATTCTTTTTATTTTATTGTATTATTTTTATTTTACTTTTTATTATTTTTATTTTATCATTTTTATTTTATTGTTTTTTATTTTATTGTATTATTTTTAGTTTACTTTTTATTATTTTTATTTTATTGTATTATTATTTTTATTTTATTTTTATTTTATTATTTTATTTTACTTTTTTATTATTTTTATTTTATCATTTTTATTTAATTTTATTCTTTTTATTTTATTGTATTATTTTTATTTTACTTTTTATTATTTTTATTTTATTGTTTTTTATTTTATTGTATTATTTTTAGTTTACTTTTTATTATTTTTATTTTATTGTAATATTATTTTTATTTTATTATTTTTATTTTGTACTTTATATTTGTAACGTAGTCTGGCCTTTAGCGGTAGGATGTGAGACAGGCGACAGCAGCACGGGCGTGGTCCACAATTTTTATTAATTTTTTTCCCAATTCTCAAAGTGTAAAGTGCATTGAAAGTTTGAGGAGCAGCGACTTTTCCAGCAGCAAAACCTGGTGTGTCCGTCTCAGCCGCCTTTTATACCGTCCCACAAACCGGATAAAACTAGTCTAAAACATTTAAACCTCCATAAAACCAAATAAACCCATAAATCAAATTAACTTTATGCACATATACACACACACGTAAACCCTAAAAACAAACACCAAATATACGTAAAACCCATAAATCCAAGTCCCCTGCCCTGGAACCTTTTTAAAGGAGCTCGTTTCCCTGGGGACGCCTTTAACGCCTGGACCCAAAGACACAGGAGGTAAATTAAACATTCTTAAAACACTATTTCACTAAAAACACTACAAATTACACAACACAAATACTTAAAAACATTCTTAAACAAGCACAGCACTATAACGTTGCACATATCCAATTTAATTAATAATAACTAATTAATTAACTGTTTGACTTTTCCCTCCAGAACCAGATCTAAAACTGGGTAAAAAGAAAGACAAGTTGAATAAACATTTAAAAATCCTTTGTGTGCAATTGTCTTTTTTTGTGTGTGCACATAGTGAACGGGGTAAAGTGTTTTTGGGCTGTTTGTTACAATATTTAACAAGAATAATTGATTTGTTTTTTCTTTTTTAAATGCAAAATTGTTCTAAAACAGCTTGAAGAGCCTGTACGTGATTTTTTCCCCCCATGTGTTTGAGCAAAATGAGTCTAAAAAACATCTACATCTAATTAGAAAAGCAGTTTAACCGATAATTAGGAAGTGCTTATTAGCATGCTAGCTTCTGTTAGCTTTACCGCAACGGAAAAATCCTGCTCTTGTCTTTTGAGAGTTGTGAAAAGCTTCTAAACTCATCACGGAGAGTCATTTTAAAGCTCGGAATTTGTAAGATAAGTGCGGAATAACTTTGGACCACTGCAAACGACTGAAAATTAGCGAGTTTTTTGGGTTTTTTTTTACGTTTTGAAGACGGATACAACACCTTTAACAACGGAAACAGGACTTTTGACGTCTTGCGCAAAATTGCAAAACTGATCTCCTCTTGTTATTGTGGCATTTAACCATAGTAGGGCGGTAGATTTTAATTTATTTTACAGTTTATTGTGTTTTTTAGGAATAGCTAGTGACCATTTATGACTTGGAGTTGTAACGTTTCTGATCCGAAGGCTGACGGTTCGATTCCCGCTCTCGACGTAAACCTAAACATCAAGGGTTGAGCGATTAAATCCACAACAGAACAAAGCTGTGGTCGCGTCCTCGGGAAAAACACTTGACGTAAAGCGTTTTGAATGACTTGAAGGTGGAAAAGCGCTATATTAAACACAACTAAGGTAAGGGTTAGGTGAAAATTGAAAATATCTGAGCGCTTAAACCTCAAATACAGGACAAAACAAGATCACCTCATCATCTTAACGCAATCAAAATACATCTTTGACTAAGCTAACCCTGAGGGAACACAACTGAAACGCGGCTAACAGCTCATAAAAGTGTATTTTGCATAATACGTCCACTTTACGCTTTAGCTTTGGTGCGCCGTTGTTGTGTTTTAAACAGGTGACACGAGTTAAGTGGAGATAAAAAGGGAACATTTGCATTTTGTTAGCATTTGAACCAAGGCGCCGCGCAGCAGGAGGGAGCGTACAGGATCTGGAAGAGGAACGGCTGAAAGGAAACCGGGGTGAAGAGGGATGTTTGTTTACGGAGCGATGTACAGGTGCGAGATCACAGCTCGTAATAAAGAGATCTGGAAGAAAAGGCGTTATACGGGAAGAATGCACCTGTTATTGTTGGTGTTTGCAAGATTTACTCACGTTCTGCGGCAATTTTGAACTTAAAATTCTTCGAGATTTGTCCATTGATGGTTAAATTCTGCGTGTTTTATTCCAGTTTAATATAGAAACGTTAGCTTAAGTTACACAAAGACAAACTTCTGAAAATATGCAAAAAAAAACAACACACAAATTCTGACCTTTTTGAAACTCGTGACAGGTTCGATTTAGCAAAAACATAACCTGATATTATAATAGATCCATGTTTTAACGTCTCTTTACGTAACGCACGGAGCTCGGCTAATATTAGACGCCTTATGCACTCGGAATTACGCACGTTGATCTTTTAGTGAGCGCTGTGCATGGATAAACAGGAAACAGATGTTGCTAATTAACCCAGAACCAGACCAGAGGAAAGTACGACCGTGGCCCTGACGAGGTTCACGGAAGACACTGGGAAAACTGCTCTGGATTGTGCTGATCATCTCCGAAGTGAAACGATGGAAACAAGGGTCAAGACGAGACTAAAACTCGAGGGTGATCACATTTACACACGTATCACGTCTAAACTCGGACTAAACAGAACGCAGGATTAATGAATAAACTAAATAAGCTTTATTTTTTACATTTTTTACAATTATTCTCTATGTTTTTGTCTGTAAAACCCCTCACCACACACTTTATACACTTTTCTCACACAGGCGTTAACATTTTCTCACATTTCTCTCTTGTTTAACACTTCAAGGACTGAGCACATTACAGCTCGCCTAGATTTTTATTCTTTTTTAGCCATAAAAATCATGTTAAACGAAGTATCAGCCTGTACTTCTGCCTTTTTTCACACAACTTCCTCTATTTTACACACTCATCCTTATTTTTCCTTTGACGCATCGAATAACCGCGCTCTGATTGGTCGTCTTCGAGTGCGACGTGAGCTCATGACCGTAATGACAGTCACATATTTAAAGAGCCTCATGTCTTCGCTTTGAGACGCCGTTTGAATTTACATGAAGCACAATCGGTTGCGGAGTTACGCTGATGGAAAGTCCACAACCGTGAGTCTAACGGCGACGACAGCATCCGACGCTAAACACTCTCAAAGTTCAAACCTTCGTAGATTATATCCCCTTTCCTTTACGATCGTTTTAAAGGACGTAGAACACAATGCACGTTCATACGCTGTGAAACCCCCCCAAAAAAAACAAAAGCGTGTAAAATTTCACCAAAAAAAAGCCTGCGAAACGGCGACATCGCGAAAAGTGAACTGCGATATCCCGAGGAACAACTGTATTCTAAGATTATTTAAATTATGGCAGCGAAAGAGCCTTATCATCAGTAGAACATGCACCACATTTTGAAAACCGCTTCAACAAAACCAGTTTTATACATGACCTTTTTACCTCACCCAGGGTCAAAAATCGGAGAAATATAATTGAAAACCTCCGCAGAAACATGCAACACAACATCTAATGAAAACATCAATACGCCTTGTTAATTAATGTCCGTGTTCACAATGGAAAAGCGAAGATAACACGAAGGCGTCGACCTCAGAATCTATCATATATTCATCTGTACATTTACCCAGCGCAGCCCCTTATCCAGGCGTATATGAGTCAGACTGTCACCTCACACAGACCTTTCATTTCCATCTCTAATAATACTTCTGATAGACGTAAAAGGAGCAGACAGCAGTGGCGGGTCCTGGGGGGCTGCTCGGAGGAGACAGCGGGCGCTCGCCATAACGACGACACTGTTTAGGCTCGGTAATGCGCAGAAAATGAGGTTTATTTCACATAAAACGCGTCAGGAAGTTGTTGGTTAAGTGAGAAGTAAATGGAAGTTTTGTCCAAGAGTTTGACACAAGGATTTGTAAAGTTAGAATGAAAACGCTCAAAGAAAAGATGGTTCAATGCAGCACTTAAGTTGTGTCCTTGGGCAAGAAACCTCTCTATGTTATATGTTTACTTCTGTGGGGTATTAAAGAGGAGGTATTTACTTCTAGGGGTATTAAAGAGGGGGTATTTTACTTCTAGGGGGTATTAAAGAAGGTTTTTTACTTCTATGTGGTATTAAAGAGGAGGTATTTTACTTCTAGGGGTATTAAAGAGGAGGTATTTACTTCTACGGGGCATTAAAGAGGAGTATTTTATGTCTGGGGTAATAAAGAGGGTGAATTTTACTTCTACTGGGCATTAAAGAGGAGGTATTTACTTCTGCGGGGCATTAAAGAGGAGTATTTTATGTCTGGGGTAATAAAGAGGGTGAATTTTACTTCTACGGGGCATTAAAGAGGAGGTATTTACTTCTACGGGGCATTAAAGAGGGGGTATTTACTTCTACGGGGCATTAAAGAGGAGTATTTTATGTCTGGGGTAATAAAGAGGGTGAATTTTACTTCTATGGGGCATTAAAAAGGAGGTATTTTACTTCTAGGGGTTATTAAAAAGGGGGTATTTTACTTCTAGGGGTTATTAAAGAGGGGGTATTTACTTCTACGGGGCATTAAAGAGGAGGTATTTACTTCTAGGGGTTATTAAAAAGGGGGTATTTACTTCTACGGGGCATTAAAGAGGAGTATTTTATGTCTGTGGGGTATTAAAGAGGGTGAATTTTACTTCTACGGGGCATTAAAGAGGGGGTATTTACTTCTACGGGGCATTAAAGAGGGGGTATTTACTTCTACGGGGCATTAAAGAGGAGGTATTTACTTCTACGGGGCATTAAAGAGGAGGTATTTACTTCTATGGGGTATTAAAGAGGAGTATTTTATGTCTGTGGGGTATTAAAGAGGGTGAACTTTACTTCTATGGGGTATTAAAGAGGAGGTATTTTACTTCTAGGGGTTATTAAAAAGGGGGTATTTACTTCTACGGGGCATTAAAGAGGAGGTATTTACTTCTACGGGGCATTAAAGAGGAGTATTTTATGTCTGTGGGGTATTAAAGAGGGTGAATTTTACTTCTACGGGGCATTAAAGAGGAGTATTTTATGTCTGGGGTAATAAAGAGGGTGAATTTTACTTCTACGGGGCATTAAAGAGGAGTATTTTATGTCTGGGGTAATAAAGAGGGTGAATTTTACTTCTACGGGGCATTAAAGAGGGGGTATTTACTTCTAGGGGCATTAAAGAGGAGTATTTTATGTCTGTGGGGTATTAAAGAGACGATGGTGAGTAGTACGTGGACGTTCTGTGGAGTTTTGTCCGTTGCAAAAGTGAATAAGAGTTTGACACAAGGATTTGTAACGTTAGAATGAAAACGCTCAAAGAAAAGTTGGCTGAATGCAGCACTTAAGTTGTGTCCTTGGGCAAGAAACCTCTCTCTGTTATATTATTCAGCTGTAGATTGGCTGATTATTCTGCTCGGGGCATCCAAGGTAAAGTGTAAATGTATATAGCTTTTGTAATGTCTCTTTTCTTTGTTCCAGGTTTGATTTTTTTGTAAAGACTATACACGGGTCACACACGGGTTAAATTATATATATGTTACCATAGCAACTCACAGTTAAAACATTATATATTTTGAATCGGAAAAAAGTCAGAGTGTTGTGTTTGACTGGAAGCAGAAACCCATCAGTAGACGTTCTCATCATTTAAGCACAAAGGGCGACATTTTGAACGACATATATGTGTTTTTATGTCGTTAAGGGTTACAGCTAATGTCTGTACTTAAAGACGAGGGCATTTACTTCTATGGGGCAATAAAAAGGGGGTATTTTGCTTCTATGAGGTTTTAAAGTTTTTTTTTTGTTTGTTTTTTTACTTCTACAGGGTATTAAAGAGGAAGTATTTTACTTTTATGTGGTATTAAAGAGGAGGTATTGTACTTCTAGGGGGTATTAGAGAAGGTTTTTTACTTCTGTAGGGTATTAAAGAGGAGGTATTTTACTTCTAGGGGCATTAAAGAGGAGGTATTTTACTTCTAGGGGTATTAAAGAGGAGGTATTTTACTTTTACTTCTAGGGGCATTAAAGAGGAGGTATTTTACTTCTAGGGGCATTAAAGAGGAGGTATTTTACTTCTAGGGGCATTAAAGAGGAGGTATTTTATGTCTATTTGGGTATTAAACAGGGGGTATTTTACTTCTATGGGGTATTAGAGAGGGTATTTTATTTCTGTGGGGTATTAGAGAGGGTTTTTTACTTCTAGGGGTATTAAAGAGGAGGTATTTTATTTCTACAGGGTACTAAAGAGGGGGTATTTTACTTTTATGGGGTATTAAAGCGGATTTTTTTTACTTCTAAGGGGTATTAAAGAGGAGGTATTTACTTCTATGGGGTATTAAAGAGGAGGTATTTACTTCTGTGGGGTATTAAAGAGGAGGTATTTACTTATATGGGGTATTAAAGAGGAGGTATTTACTTTTATGCGGTATTAAAGAGGAGGCATTGTACTTCTACGGGGTATTAAAGAGGAGTATTTTATGTCTATGGGGTATTAAAGAGGGGATGTTCACTTCTGTGGGGTATTAAAGAGGATTTTTTTCTTCTAAGGGGTATTAAAGAAGAGTATTTTGCTTCTACAGGGTACTAAAGAGGGGGTATTTTACTTTTATGGGGTATTAAAGCGGATTTTTACTTCTATGGGGTATTAAAGCAGATTTTTTTTTACTTCTAAGGGGTATTAAAGAGGAGGTATTTACTTCTGTGGGGTATTAAAGAGTAGGTATTTACTTCTATGGGGTATTAAAGAGGAGGTATTTACTTTTATGCGGTATTAAAGAGGAGGTATTGTACTTCTACGGGGTATTAAAGAGGAGTATTTTATGTCTATGGGGTATTAAAGAGGGGATGTTCACTTCTGTGGGGTATTAAAGAGGATTTTTTTCTTCTATAGAGTATTAAAGAGGAGTATTTTGCTTCTATGGGGTATTAAAGAGTGGGTAGTTAACTTATAAGAGGTATTAAAGAGGGGGTATTTGACTTCTATGGGGTAATAAAAAGGGGTATTTTACTTCTATGGGATATAAAAGAGGAGGAATTTTACATCTATGGGGTATTAAAGCGGATTTTTACTTCTAAGGGGTATTAAAGAGGGGGTATTTAATAATACGTTTATTGTTCATATTTGGGATTGGTATTCATTGACTTCCTCAGTACATTGCACATATTTACAAGTCGTTTTGCTCATTCAAAAGCTGCAATATTTAGTTTTGATTTGTTAACTGCTATGGCAACGGTGCTAGATTTTGACCAACGTGGTCAAAGCTGGAGGCAGAAAAATTCAGAGGTACCAAAATTGATTGCAGGTCACAGAGGTCTACGGTAGAAACATAATACAGATTTACAGAAATGAACAGTGCTCAACGAAAACAAAGCAACAGAAATTAAGAAACGAAGGAAAAACCCCACACTGATTCTCCCGAAAAGCTGACTGACTCACTTAAATACTCTCCTAAACAGGAAGCACCCTCCAGGTTTAATCTACTTCACAGGTGTCCTAGTTTTAACTTTAGCTGGATCTCCTAATCAACTCCAAACTTTTCAGGGTCTAAAAATAAACTATAAACACAAACACAAGACACTGAAACAAAAAAAACAAAAAAAAGAACTTAAGGCAGTTCTCCCTCCACACGGTCAACATCGAAGCTTTAAAAATGGCCGACATAGGACACGCCTCCTCTGTGTCTGAACCACAGCCGTGTCCCAATTCGCCAAATGCACCGTTCGAAGTACCGTTCAAAGTACTCACCCAATGAAGCGTACTCCTCTGTGTAGTCGCCTTCGTGCCGAAATAGGACACGGAACGAACTTCAACCGCTGTCCGTGCGCTTGCGGAGAATTTGTCCCCGGTGAATAAGTGTCCATTCTCCCCTCTCCGCCGTCTGCTCGTCGCTCCTAAAGACAAAAGAATATTCTTAAATAAGGACGAATATTAAACATTACGATAACTACACTAATGCACAAGTGTAAGGGACAATTCCGCTCACCGTTTGGTCAGTTACAGCGATCACTGTAAAACAAAATGAAATGGGACAGGCCTTGTCGCGCCGGAAGTGACGTAAGTGCCCTTAAATGCACCGTTCGAACTGCGCATTTAAGGGCACTTCAGCAAATTGGGACACGGCTGAAGTGGAGTTTCATGTAAGAATAGCTGCATTTGTGTTGTAACTGAATTGAATATATTTAACCAAATAAAACAGGGGTGTGTGGTGCTTAACTCGGTTGAGTAACTGAAGAACTAAACAAAAGAACCCCAGGATAGTTCTGTTTAGTGTTCAGTTGCATATTGAAAATTTATTGGCTAACTTTGTCATTTTGAGCTGGATTTTTTTTTGTTATTTTGAGTTTATTTTTTAAGTTTTTTGGGTTTTTTTTTTGTTATTTTGAGGGGTTTTTTTTCTTTTGAGGGTTGTTTTTTTTGTTGCTATTTTTATTATACTTTTTATTTGAGTTTTGTTTGTTTATTTTCTTATTTTGTTTGTTTGTTTGTTTTAAGTTATTTTGAGGTTTTTTTTTGTTCTTTTGAGTTTATTTTTTTAAGTTTATTTTTTTAGTTATTTTGAGGGGTTTTTTTTGTTCTTTTGAGGTTTTTTTAGTTTATTTTCTTAATTTTTTTGTTTCTTATTTTGATTTTTTTTTGGTTTTTGTTTAAGTTATTCTGAGTTTTTTTTTTTGTCATTTTGAGTTTATTTTTTAAGTTTTTTTTGTTATTTTTATTATACTTTTTTGTCCTTTTGAGTTTTTTTTTATTTATTTTCTTTTTTTGTTATTTTGAGTTTTTTTTTTATTATTTTGAGTTGGTTTTTTTTTTTTGTTATTTTGAGTTTATTTTTTTATTTTTTATTTTTTTTGTTATTTTGAGTTTATTTTTTTGTTTTTTTTGTTATTTTGAGGTAATTTTTTAATCAAACCAGCTGGTAAAGAATCGAAAGTGAAAGGACTTGTTTGTTTCTGTTTAATCCCCCTAAACGCCACATTAATGACCATAAACGAGTCTATATGTTTTGAAATGGCACGTTCAGGTGTCAGCTGGTCCAGGTTGTTTCTTGAAGTGGCCCCTGCCTGTGGTTTACTTCTGTAATTTGCTCCGGCTCTGGCTTCACTCTACCATGTAAATGCAATCAAGCTGCTGACAAAGCCTTTCTGTCGGCAGCGCGGCCCTCGCACATTAGAGGGAGGAAATAAAGAAATAAATATATGGCGAAGCGATCTAAAAATAGAGCAGTTAATTACCTTTCCAGGACTCACTCTGGGAAGCACGACTCGCAAACGGACCGGCTTTTGTAAGTCAGTTTGGGTGAAACGCTGTATTACAGAATGGTATGTTACATTTTTGAAAACTTAGAAGAGACAATAAAAAATAAAGATGGAGTTACAGCTACAACCAGGGCTGCATTGCCAAAGTCTGGGCTCTAGGTAAAAAGCACGTTGGGGCCCCTGCACTGCACTTGTCTGATGAAAAATGCAGATTACAGAGTTTGTACAACCATAGAGTGTATGTATAAATAGACATAGCTAACGTGCTAGCCTCATGTTACAAATAGGACGTGCGCTTCAGGCTCCATCGAATGAAAAACTGTCCCCTCTCTCGTTCTCTGCTGCTGTCAGACTCGTCATTTTGGTCTTAAATGTTAAATGTTTGATTAACGTGCTCTACATGATCCTGAGATTCTTTTTTTTTTTTTTTTTTTTGTTATTTTGACTTTTTTTTTTTAAGTTATTTTTTTGTTATTTTGAGTTTATTTTATTTTATTTTTGTTTATTTTCTAAATTATTATTTTTTTGTTATTTTGAGATTTTTTTTTTTTTTTTTTTTGAAGTTATTTTGAGTTGGGTTTTTTTTGTTATTTTGAGTCTATTTTTAATTTTTTTTTTGTTATTTTGAGTTTTTTGGGGTTTTTTGTTCTTTTGAGTGTTTTTTGTTATTTTTATTATACTTTTTGTGTTATTTTGAGGTTTTTTTTTGTTTCTTTTCTTAATTTTGTTAAGAAGTTTTTGTTAAGTTTGTTTTTAAGTTGTTTTTTTTGTTTATTTTCTTTTTTAATTGTTTATTTTAAGTTATTTTGAGTTTTTTTTGTTTTTTGTTATTTTGAGGGTTTTTTTGTTGTTGTTTTTTGTTTATCTTCTTTATTTTTTTATTTTTTTTTAGTTATTTTGAGTTTATTTTTTGTTTTTTTATAAACTGTGTCCTCTCTCTGTCTCTGCTGCTTCAGACTCATTTTGGTCTTAAATGTTCGTATTAACCCTCTACATGATCCTGGGGTTTTTATTTCACTATTGTGTCTGTAAATCAAGATATGAACATTAAAAACAGACAAATCAGGTCCTTCTTTCACTGAGATCGCTTCAGCTAGCGTTAGCAACAGGTTTGATTGACAGCGTTGCTAAGCGGGAAAGGGGCGTTACCTTCTACAGCCTCGCTCTGGATTGGCTCTTTGGTTTCTACAGAAATTTTGTTGGTTATTTTGTAGTTTATTTTTGTATTATCTAGTTGTTTAATTTGTGTCCAGTTTTGAACATTATTTTGTAAGAATAAAATCTACTTTTGCTTTTTTTTTTTTTTACCATGTCTCCACGCTCCGGTTTTGTTC